>NC_137695.1:94267456-94316573 GCF_964034855.1 Anser brachyrhynchus
GTGCTATGCAATGTTGTCAAACAACCACAAAAGGCAATGCTAACACTTAATTCAATTAGGAAACATGTTTTGTAGCTTTAAATATCATCAAAAGACACACATCTTATTAATTGTGGGATCAGTCTCCTTTCTCCTAAGGCTACAGGTGAAGGCCCTAGCTATTTCTTGCACTGAAGAAAGAACATGAATTAATGAGATATTTCTGCCTAATTGTTTTAAATGCTTTAGAATTTGAGGTCTTTTCTTTGGTTTTAATGTTGTAGAGGTTGTAGTAGTGATTAGAAAGAAGAGCAGTATGTGGTAGGTGAACAACCTGTTAGACCAAGAACCTTTTTTCAAACAGAGGGATTAGATGCTACTTATTTATTTTTATTTTTTAATTAACTGTTTCAAAACTAAACATTTTCATGGATTAAAAGCTGAGTGGTTAGCTTAGCAAAATAGTTGAATAAAGATTGCCAGTTTGCATGAGTAATTTGCCATCCCCATATTAATGAAAGAAACATGTTTACACCTGGCTTTTAAAAAAGAAGAGTGTTAATGAAAGCGTGTTTCTGTTTTAATGTGATCATTGTAAGAAGTAGGGTAAACCAGCATGAGGGATCATACAATTTTTAGTTCTTAGGAGAAATAAGAAATATCTTTAACTTGAGTTCAGTGAAATTCCACTCATTCATGCTGGGTTGAAGATACTCAAAGGACTAAAGTCTTGAAAAGGCTATATCAGGAGAGAAGATTTCCAAAACAGAATAAACCTGGAAAAAAAAAAAAAAAAAAAAAAAAGATCAGCCAGCCAGTATATTATATACCATGATGATTTCCTGCTCTGAAATCAGTGAGGGAATCGCTTATCCCTTTGGCATCTTAGTGCAAAGTGATTGCATAAATTGGAGTTTTCTAAGACTCTATCCACAAACTATGATTCTGCATATAGATGGGTGACAAATAAGAAGACAGTGTGAATGCTTTACTTCTGCTTAAATCAGTTTCTGCTGGTTTGTTGTTGTTGTTGTTGGTGTTTTTTTTAGTTTTGATATGGTTGTTCAAGAAGTGGCATGAAACTAAATATATCTTGTTTAAAATACTGAGAATACCCGTGTCATATTTTGTGTTGGTTTAGCTGAATCTCCTTGTAGACCAACAAAACCCCTACTTGTCAAAAGAACATAAATAAAATATTTTACTGCCTGCACATGAAACTCTGAAGAGTTTAATAAAGAAGCCATTTTTCAAAACCTTTTTTCAATCAGAAAATGAAAAATCTGTGAAAGATCTAGGACAACTGTAGTACATTAAAGAAGCATGCTGGATATTGCAATGCCACATACCCCTGCCACTATGATACGTAGTGATACATACATGATATATGATACATACAATGGTTCATAAAGAAAATGATAATGACAGTCATATCAATAAAAATAATAATTATTATTATTAATAATAATTAATAATAATAAAAACATGTCTTGAAAACTCTCAGCAAGTTCTGTTAATCCTTAGAGGTAAATCATGATCAGTTTCCTCAGGACTTGCTTCTCACTTTTTTTGCTTCTGCTCTTTTTCTCATACAGAAGAAAAGTAAAACTCTAATATACCCTAAGGAAAAAAAAAACAAACAAACAAACAACAGCAACAACAACAAAAACTGATTAAGGCAAATAATAAAGGTAAATATTAATAAAGAAGCTGCTGTACATTTAGATGACACCCGAAGAATGGGTCAGCAGTCAAGATTCCTTTATACTGAAACATGAAGGTACTAGTTCCTTTCTCAGTTATTTAGAATAAAGGAAACAGTACTGGGTTTTAAGGTAGCCACCAACAAGGCATCATGGATTAATGCAGGGTTCTGCTTCGTTGTCTTGCCTTCTCTGAGGAGAAAGGGACAGAGATCAGTCAGTCAGATAAGTGGATCAGTCAGCCGTATTTAAAGTGCTTGCAGCTGCCATTTTCTGTGGGCAGGTTCTGGCAACTGCATAGTAAGAAATACCATGTAGAGTCATCGAGGCAGAGTGTAGACCTAAAGCAGCCTGCTGGTTGAACTGTCTACCAGTTCTCTAACATCACCATAACAATCCTAACAGTAGCAATAAGACTACAGATGGCGGTTAGCACTATGTAGCAAATATTTACACTGATGCAAGGCTGTGCAAATCTAGCTTTCCCAAATTCTGTTGGCTTTTTGTGCATTTTGGAAATTATGTACTTTTTGCTTTTTTCCATCTTATTGACTGCTTTAACACATATTGATCCACACAATGTTATTTTTGTAAATGTACTGCTTACTATGTTCAGACCAAACTAGATATTTTCATGCAGAAAATTACCAAAGCTCATGTAGTGAATACCCAGATGGAACAAACATTTATACAATTTGCATTTGGGTTTGTTATAATGGTTTCAGATTCAGAGGTCAAATCTCTGAAAATACTTTGTGACAGTAGTAGCCCCACAGTGTGGCAAGCCAAGTGGCTAGGTTAGTAATATTGATGACAAACAGAATCTGTCTTATCCTTACATGAATATCTAAACCCCAGTGATAGCCAGGTCATTAAAGCTGCTGGATATCAAGACAAAAGAAAGCGCTTCCTAGAGATCTATTTCTTTATTACATCCATGTTTCTAAATAACATTATTATTAGATTAATTGAGGAAAAAAAAAGTATTAAATTCCATCTAAAATACAAATATTTTTAAAAACACGTCTTCACTTTATTGCATTCTATGCTTATTTGAAAGTGAGTGCTACTTTGAAAAGAAATCTAAACTTTTTATGCTATAATAACACTAACATTTCTATTCCTATAGAAATCAGAAAAAAGAAAGTCACAGAATCACAGAATAGCTGAGGCTGGCAGGGCCCTCTGGAGGCCATCTGGTTCAACCCCCTCCTCCAGCAGGGACACCCAAAGCAGGTTGCCCAAGACCATGTCCAGGTGGCTTCTGAAGATCTCCAAGGATGGAGTCTCTGCAGCCTCTCTGGGCATACTGTTTCAGTGCTCGGTCACCCACACAGTGGGCTTCCTAGTGTTCAGAGGCAACCTCTTGTGTTTGTGTCTGTTGTCTCTTATTTTGTCACTGGGCACCACTGAAAAGAGCCTATCTTTGTCCTCTTCACACCCTCCCTTCAGGTATTTATAGACATTGATGATAGCCCTTCTGGGCCTTCTCTACTCTAGGCTGAACTGCCTGTGCTCTCTCAGCCTTTCCCCTTAGGAGAGATGCTCTCATTCCTTAATCATGTTTGTGGTCCTTCATTTGACTCTCTCAAGTACATCCATGTTTCTCACATACTGGGGAGGCCAGAACTGGGTGCAATACTCCAGGTGTGGCCTCACCACTGCTGAGTAAAAGGAAAGAATCACTTCCCTCTACTGACTGGCATGTCAATGCTTTGCCTAATGCAGCCCATGATACCACTAGCCTTCTTTATGGTAAGGGCACATTGCCTGGCTCATGTCCACTTGGTGTCTGCCACCTCGTTTTCTGCCAAACTACTTTCCATCTGGGTGGGTCCCAGCATGTACTGGTGAATGGTGTTGTTCCTACCAAGGTACAGGACTCATAACTTCTTGTTGAACTTAATGAAGTTCCTGTCAGCCCATTTCTCCAGCCTGCTAAGGTCCCTCTGGATGACATCATGATGCTCTGATATGTCACCCACTCCTCTGAGTTTTGTGTTATTTGCAGACTTTCCGAGGATATACTCTGCCCCATTATCCAGATGATGATGTGAAACAGGACTGGACCCGGTATTGACTCCTGGAGTATACCATTAGTCAGTAGCCTCCAATTACACTTTGTGCCACTGATCAACCCAGTCTGGACCCCACCATTCAGACAGTTTTCAGTCCACCTCACTGTCTGCTCATCCATCCCATATATCAACAGCTTGTCTATAAGGCTTTTATGGGAGAGTGTCAAAAGCCTCACTCCAATTAGACAATATGCACTGTTCTTCCTTCAGCATGTACCAGACCAGTCACTTTGTCATAGGAGTTTATCAAATTGTTCAAGCATGACTTCCCCAAGTCAAATAAACCTGCAAAATATTTAACTTTTCATAAAAGGAAAATTGCTGAGAATTTTTGCCAGGGGCTTCACTTCAAGTTAGTTCACAAACAACAGGTCAGATATAGATATCATAAATAGGTACAACTTAATTTCAAACGAAAGCAGAAAAAGTAGAAAATTATTACAAAATTTATAAAATTAACCTTGCAAACCTTTCCAAGTGTTAAGACTTCAAAAAGCAACTTCAGTAACCAAACTGTTGTGTTCAATTTCAATAAAATTATTTTTGGTTTTCTTGTGTCCTTTTGTCATGCTTGCAAGTGAAGAAACTGTAGCAAATGGTTGTTTATGTTTCTTCCTTCCTTCCTTCCTCCTTCCTTCCTTCCTTCCTTCCTTCCTTCCTTCCTTCCTTCCTTCCTTCCTTCCTTCCTTCCTTCCTTTCCTTCCTTCTTCCTTTCCTTTCTTTTTCTTTCTTTCTTCTTTCTTTTCCTTCCTTCCTTCCTTCCTTCCTTCCTTCCTTCCTTCCTTCCTTCCTTCCTTCCTTTCCTTCTTCCTTTCCTTTCTTTCTTTCTTTCTTTCTTTCTTTCTTTTTCTTTCTTTCTTTCTTTCTTTCTTTCTTTCTTTCTTTCTTTCTTTCTTTCTTTCTTTCTTTCTTTCTTTCTTTCTTTCTTTCTTTCTTTCTTTCTTTCTTTCTTTCTTTCTTTCTTTCTTTCTTTCTTTCTTTCTTTCTTTCTTTTTCTTTCTTTCTTTCTTTCTTTCTTTCTTTCTTTCTTTCTTTCTTCTCCCTCTTTCTCTCTCTCTCTCTCTCCCCTTCCCTCTTTCTCTCTTCTAGTGAACATGTTATTCCAATTATTTGAAAGATTTCATGGTCCAAGTTTTGGAATTTGACATTTAGTTCTATGATAAAGAATTTTAAAGGCGATGACAAAAGTGTGACATCACTGGAAATAATTAATATGAACAGTAAGTTATTATAATAAGCCTGTATTTTCACATGAACATACTAGCAACTAACAATGGGAATAAAATACTCTGTTTATTGAGTCTGGAACATACCTTCAAACTTGTATGTGGAAAAATAAACATTAATCACATCACTATGTTAATGCAAAAATAATTGTTCTCCTCTTTCTCCTGACCATCTGTCAGAGATCAGGTGTGTTTTTTCTTGGTTTGAATTTTTGCTTATCTCCTACATGCTTTTCTTTCTTGTTAAGATTCCCATAATTCTGCCTTTCTACTATTCGCTACACTCTCTATTTTTTCTTCTAACTTTTGCCATGTAACAGTAGTTGGCCAAATCAAGCCAAAATTTTGGATACATGAAAAGAACAATCCTAGAGCTGACATATTTCTTAGATTAAGTAGGAGAGTTAATAAGCAAACATTTCATTTCTGCTGGTGACAGTAAGAACATTAAAAAACACTAAATCATTAATAATGTCTAAAGAATGTGAAATAGTAACAAATTAGGTGAAAATTGAAGTAAGGCTGACAATTCTTATAAGATTTTCATCAGTGTTTGCTAAAAGTTCTACTTCCTAGATGCCACTGATAGTGTCAGAATATCTGCATCTGTTCATAAAAATTAAAAGAGTATTAAAGCATTTTCTCTCATGGATGAAGAATAATCCCATTACAATATGGCATTTGAAGGCACCAAATTTTCGAATAAAAACAGAAATTCAAACTGAAGAATGCTATGATATGTATACATATAGTTAAACTTCATATATTCATATATTAACTACCCTCAGAATTTAAGACACCTTCAGTCTTAGTCTATTTAATTTGGAGTGGGTAGCACAACATTGTCCACTAACAGATATCACAGGGTTCCGGATCACTGTTGTTGCTCCTTGCTTACTCTCCATATTGTTCATATTTGCAGCAGTCTTTTTATTTTATTTTATTTTATTTTATTTTATTTTATTTTATTTTATTTTATTTTATTTTATTTTATTTTATTTTATTTTATTTTATTTTATTTTATTTTATTTTATTTTATTTTATTTTATTATTTTATTTTATTTTATTTTATTATTTAATTTTAATTTTATTTTATTTTATTTGCCACCACCTTGAACTTCTCCTGCATCACTTCTAAGTTTTTAACATTGTTGAGAAAGTCTATCTTCAGCCACGTAACAGGTGATTAGCATCTTAGCTCTCAGCATAAATATTTGGATGTCTAAAATTCAAGATGAGTAGCTGTTTAACAGTTAGTTTTGACTTCTTTCACTGATGAAAATGACCTATAGTTGGCGTCAGTGGAGTTAAGATGGAAAAGGGTATATAAATTTGGTCTATAGGTCCATAACACACCAAGTTGTTTTCTTAGCCTCCAGCTCCCTTCATTGTGAAAACCAATTTTAGCATTTAGGATGGGTTCAGCTGAGTCATGTGCTGCAGTTAGCGACTGAAAGAAATTCCAGTGAGGTTGACAGGAATAAGGATAACTCCCAACCCTTTTCCTGATCCTTTCCAATACCCTAGAAACAGCTGGACTGGTCTCAGGTCAGACTGAAATCAGAGGACTTGTTATCTTTCAGTTTTATTTCTGTTATTTGTCACTGTTTTATTTTTATCCTCATCTTTCAAGTGGGTTATGATTTTTAATTAACCTGTGCTAGAGCAGTATGTTCATGACAAATCTGGAGAACTTGAAGTTCTTTAAAGGGGAGCTTCATCATCATCTGGGGTTTTCAACGCTCACTTGTCTCTACTAATTAGAAGTGCTTATAAATTAATTATAAGCATGCTTTACAAACCAGTAGGAGAAAAACTGTGTGCTATGCTGGATATGATTAAGATATAAGAGCAAAGAATTTGAGAGCAAACACAGAAAGAATTTTTATTGAGTGGCTTGCCTTTTAGATTTTTTTTTTCTTGTGATCATTTTCTTTCATAAGACCTCCTGCTTTTTGTTGAAAAAGATATAAGCTTCATATGGAAGTGGACCTATAACTATTTTAAAACAGAATTACAATGAAAGCCTAAAATAATAATAAAAACAAATTAAAAAATATGAGAAAATATATTCTAATACGTAAATACATATACCCCTTACATTCAACCTAAAGAAGAAATAAAATCAGAAACAGTCAATATGTACACTCAGGAAGAAACATATCTCTCCCTGGAAACCATTTCTATTTTACTGTAGTGGGACAAAAGTAGTGCTATATTGTAATATAGGATTTGACAACTTATCATCTCCATCTCAGTACTGTTTCTTTAGGAATCTGCCATAGAGCTGGAATTGCAACACCAAATGTTTTATACCAGTTCCTCATTTCATCTTTATTTATCTACTTGAAGAGTGCAGTACTTAATACACTTGGAATTCTTCCTTTTATCCTCTGAATATAATAACAGTTGCTTAGAAGTCCTATCTCAGTTTTATATAAAACTGTGGGAAAGCTGTGAACAGAAGGCAAAAAGATTAGAATAGACAAGGAAACAAAAACCAGCAACACATGCAACATATTTATGTGTACAATCTTAATGCTGGGTTGAGGTTATCTCTCATAAAAGCAGCAGAGTGGGACCAGAAATGTGCAAGTAAAAATAGCTTGTAAAATAAACTATCTGTTACGTCATCTTCTCGCTTGGTTTTGTGTTGTTTGTTTGCGTTTGTGTTTTTGTTGTTGTTGTTGTTGTTTGAGAATGTTTGCAACAAAATGGGAAAAATCAGTGGGTTTTTGCTTCTTTACAAAACTCTGCCTTTCATTTATGAGACTGATCACTGCATTGTTAAAACATCACCATCATCTCTGAACTAGCCTGACTCCCTTCTGCATACTTTTTCTTTCCATGTTATCTTTTCAGTGGCTTCTCCACCTGATTCTTAGCTTGCCACCTAGAGACCTGTTGTGTCAAAGGACACAAGCTCATTGATGTTGCCTAAATCTGCTCTGCCTGACCCTGTGTAAACAATAACAAAGTCCCGTGAAGAGAACTAGAGTACAGCACAGCAGCTGTCACTGACCTGCTCAGTGAAAAGAATCTGTCTTTGCCCAGCTACCTTGTATTCTGAGAATGTCAACAAAAGCCACATATTCCCCACCTCTACTATCCTTTTTCTCTGGTGGGACTTTGAGTATTTTGTCACATTTAGAACTGAATGACAGAAATAACCTTTTCCTCCCACTAAGAAGGATAGCTTGACACAGAAAATTAACCTGAAATCTGCTATCTGAAGAAGGGATTTCTTAGATGAAAAGGGGACAGTTGGAAAATACTTTGTGCCATTTTTATTTTTATTTTTAATTTTAATTTTTATTTTTATTTTTTATTTATTTTCTGTTTCCTATTTTCTGCATTTCCAAACTCAACATGAATTTTAAAATGTTTGATGCACCACTGATAATCTGAGGCATCTAAACTTTAAAACTTGAAATGTGTTTAACTGTTTGTTATTTTACACAATCAGATTATATCATATACCTCCAACTCTCTGGTCCAATCTGGTCCACTGAAATGAAAGAAAAACATAAACTCAATCTGTGCTCTGTAAGATGTGAAGCACAGACACGGTACAATGGTTTTTGTCAAATCTTTTCCTTCACCACAGATACATTACAATCTGTAATGAAGTGAAGAGAATAAGGCTGTAAGGTATGATCACCATTTTCAAGAGTCACTTTCTGGGGAAGGCCAAACAGATGTACAAGACCTCATAGGCTGATACGGACTGTGTCTGGCAGAAATTCACATGAAACTTGGTACTTATTCAGGGAATTGCTGAAAATTTTATTTTTTATTTTATTTTATTTTATTTTTCAAATTAACATTTTTAGCAAATGTTGGATATTGATGGAAATGTCCACCTATCAGTGAAGATGCTCTTCAGGCAGCACTTGCCCGTTGTCCCTAAGGATCTGTAGCAATTAGTATTGCTTTAATCTTTCTTTTCTATGCTGTCTCCAAGCCCTGTTCATGATCTGATATCTCTTTCAAATATATGCTTGCTGCACAATCTATGCCTATGGTTGTGATTTTTTTATATGGTAGCGATTTTATTATTATTATTATTATTAATAATAATAATAATAATAATTTCTTATTTATTCTTAAGAATTCTTAAGATAACTTGTTGTTTGTTTGTTTGTTTGTTTTTGTTTACGTCTATCTTTCTAGATGCCATGTGAAGCCTCAAAGGACTTACCACTGTTTTTTTCATTTTTAGGAAGAAATTGTTTTCTTACTCATGAATAAATATGGCTACACATTGAAAGCCACTGCTGACTTACCTTTTTCCTAACAGTGCTGAATTTTGTACTAATATTGCAGTATATCTGGCAATATTCACGTTGTACACTTTGTATTTCAATTGAAAGTGTTTTTGCATTTTTTCTGAATATAGTGTAGTCGGAAAAACACTCTATAAGGCAAACTTCAAATGCCAGTATTAATTGAGTTGCTGGTGGGTGCTATTAGAGATTTTAACTAGTTTCCCTGATACTTTTTGTAGTTTTTTTTTTTTTTTTTTTCCATGGGAGCATTGTCTCTTAGCTCTTAAAACTATTGTGTTGTTCTGCCTTGGTTTTATAATTTTTCTTTTCATTCCTCCACATTTAGTAATTTCTTCTGTGTCTCTCTTCAGTTGTATATCTGCTTCCAGTTACTGTTCAAAGACCTGAGATTTACTCTTGTTCTGTTTAAAGAATTTCCTTTTCTCTTATGCTGTATTGATGTTATTGTCATTTCTTTTCAGAGAATGTAGTGTTTTGTCCTAGCTCTTCCATGACCGTTTTAAGTTATTCCTGCATATTCCCTACTTCCTCATTGTTTTCACTATTTTTCATTTTCACAATGAACTTGAGCTGACTTAATCTGTCTTTTAGGGAAAGAATCTTCTCTGAATTTTCTTCATGCATGAACACTGCTAATGTTTTCTGAGACAACTGGAAATGAAATTGGTGACTTGTACTACTGTCACTTTACAGACCTTTTCTGTTCCAGCTGATACTAATTATCATTTTGCCATAGGTTTCTATATGAATTAGGTACTGATTGAAGTCTATTATGGACTGTCTGAATTTAATATAATCTACTTTTTAATTACAGAACTTTAATCTACTCTGTTAGCCATCTTTTTGATGATGTTTTGAATACTTTTAACAAAGACTTTTTTTCTTCTTCGAGAGTATAATGAAAAGACTGTTTAAACGTTGAGAGTTGATATTTGCCTTCAGTTTTCTGCAGTTTTTCAGGAAGACTTGTGCTTGATTTTTATTTTTTTTTCTTTCTATTAGTTTCATGTGAGGCAGAATATGAGGTTTATTTGCTTTGTCCAAGTGCTTTGTTTTTAATTTCTTCAGTTTCTGAGTAGTTGATAGTATGCACCTACAGGGACACCATACTTGCATATGTACATCCAACAGATGAATTTGCATTATATTACCTATTACTCTTCCACAACAAATATTACTAAATATTTTTAATTTATTTCTTTGGAATCTTACATTTAAAACACTTTTTTTTTTTTTTACCCTCACTTTTTGCTCAGCAAAATAACATATATGCAAAAGCCAGATGAAAAATTAAAAGATTATAAAATATTATATCTTCACTTGGAGTTAACATATGGATGCAACATTCAGTGATTTTGAGTATTTAGCTTTTGTAATATTAAATTAAACAAATATCAGTTCTGGTTGTGCTTATTGTTCATGTGCATATGAACAATAAGTACATGTATATAAATTCATGTATGTACATGTATATAAATTCCCTTTTACTACGTCTCTTCTTGGGCATCAGACACTTTCATCCAGGGAATTCAAGTATAACATTATTTCTGAAGTCCTTTCTAATTATGAAGTTCAACAGAAACCTGCAATTTTGTAATTCTATTCATGATTTATAATTTCAGAAAACCCTAGGTGCAAACCTACATTCCAAATATCCTCATTTAAAAATAGAAGGCTGTAATTATATGATCATTTCATTTCAAATCTGCAGGGGACAGTAACTCAATATAAAGCATGAAAAAATTAATGAGAAGCTTAATTATAATAATATCATTAAATCCTAATAGGAGAAAAAGTCTGTCTTTATTTTAGCTTAGACATCTAATATAATTTTATTACAGAATGGCAGCAGTATCTGCTGAATTTTAAGAGAAACTAATAATGTAACTGAAAAAGCTGATAATTTAGTTTTTTTCCTTTTCGCTTTTTACCTTTTAAATGTAAAAAAACAACAACAAAAAAAAACCTCTTCACTGTATATCAGCTTGTGGAAAACATTTAATACCATAAAACTAAGATCTACCATAGATGTATAGATTTCCCAATTATATTTTGCACTCCACTAGAATTTGGGCAGCCATTGCATATTTTTTTACATAAATGTAATTGCTCTTTCACAATTCAGGGGCTAAATACCTTAATTCAGAATGGCTCAAGACAGGAACTTTGAGGTGGATTACTTTCTACTTTAAAGAGCAAAATACAAATGATATCAGCCAAACTTCGGTTACCATGGTTACAGAATGCAGGCTGGCACAATTTTATTTATGGTATATTAATATTTAGCAGATATCAGAATTTCCCCATTTTTTTTTTCACATTCACAACCAGATACTTTACAGAAGTTATTTATAAAGAGCACAACATTCCTGAACACACAGCTCTGCTGGTGACAAATGTTTAAATGTGGAGTGCATTAGTGTGGCATCAGACATTGTCAATAATGCATGCTCACCACCATTTAATTATTTTGAAAACATCTGTTGAAGTAAAACATGTTCCAGAGGGGAATAAGGAAGTCAAGTGCATTAGTGACTGTGTTAACCACATTTAGCTCTGCAATATAGTAACCCTAAAGGGAAGACCAGGATTCAAGGACATCAGAAGAATGTTGAAAAGTCATCTTCACTTTCAGTCTTTGTAGTTAAGTAAGAAAGTGTTTTGTCTAAATCTTTTGTGGGAGATTGGCTTCCCAAGAATTTTTTAAAATGGTGCTAAAATATCATATAAGAACATCTATCAGAAATCCTTTGTTTTTCCCTTGGTACATCTGAGTGTATGCCATATATCTTTTCAGATAGTAAACAAATATTGATATACTGTGATGTCATTGTACTAGTAAAGATGATTTTATTCTTGTCTCTTATGAAAAAAGACTTGGTTAGCTTCCTCTCCCTAGTCCTTCTGCCTTCCTCTCATATTTTTTTTTTTAATTTCACTGTAAAAATAAATGTTTTATTTCCCTTTCAGCTTTGCTTTTCCTATCTTATTCCAAATGCTAGAAAAAAAAATCAATAACAACAAAATCCTTCCATGGATTTTTTCAGAAGTTGATGTAAATAAGTTTGTGTATGGGTATTTAAAAACTATCCAACTGTTAACATTTCATCATACCGAATTTCATAGATGATTTAGAGAGAAATGCAGGATGCTTATTGAGAAGATAAGCATATAGGTATAAGATAGCAGTCTTATATTACGTGATCGTGAATTTAGAAACAGACAATATTCTTCCTCAATGGTTAGATCTAACCACTACACAGAGAGGAGGGGATCCAAATAGTGAAGACAACTGTATATTATGTCATACTGCAATGAAAGTTCCCTGGAAGTCCTTGAACCTTGTTAGTGGAGATAGCCTGGGCCCTTCAAAAACAATGTAGAGGGTCCAAGCAAGTTATTCATAGGGGAGTCAACAACAACACTTGCCAAGGAACATTCAGATCCCCTGAAGGGATCTGTGTACAGCTGAAAGTGTTACCAAAGTGGAAGAGAAAGCCAAACTGGAACAGCAATAAAAGGAAGTTCTATGAAGAACAGGTGATAGTATGCTCATGGAGAGAAACTGCCAGGATGGGAGAAAGTATGAAGTTTCAGGGAGGAGGAAAATTCAAGCTGAAGTCAGCAAGGAAAAAGAAAAGGAGAGCACTAAACTTCACCAGTCTGCAGTCTGATGTACACTTGAGAAGGCAGGCAGAGGCAGAGTTCTGCACTGGCAATCAGCAATGAACACAACTCATGATCCTTGCCCCCCAGGCTCAGGGAGAATGGGACAGATTCTTACAGCAGTGTTTGAGCCCTTTTAAGATGTGATAAATTTTCTGAAAGGTACCCATGTCTGTCTATTGACTGTAGGGGAAACACAGCTGATGGGATTCCTAACTGAGAACCCATCATTAAATGTTCAAAGTTTGGCAAGATGAATCCAGACTGGGAGTATGTGGGGTTAATGGTCCTATATCTTTATCTCAGCAGGCACCCTGTACTTGTGTTAATAGCAGGAACACTCTGAAAGCCATTAGAAGGGTTCTGGGGAGCTCTACTGCTTCATGGTCCCTTTCATCAGTCTCTTTAGTATGACAAATAGCTTGAGGCTGCCTACCAGCCAGTTATTTTTAAAGGTGTATGAAAGTGGCTAGAAATATCTGTTCAAATACACTATTTTGAAATGTCTTTTCCATGATGAAAATTAATAAATAAATTAAGCTGAAAATATGTAAGTACATTTCCATCAGTACATTACTTCCAATTCTAATTTGTCCATATAAACTAGATCTCCAACCAAGAAAAGAACACTGAGAAGAAAACTTAACTTTCTGTGTACCTAAGTCTGGACTGCACAGGTGATTATCATTCTTCTTTCTAAGTTAGCAATGGAAAATATCACTTAACTCTTTTAGCAGGTTTCTGAAAATGTGGGAAGTAGCTTGTGAGTAGAATCTTTACATTCTCTCTATTCCCCTCTGCAGATAGGTGAGGAGATGGATTTTTCACTGCAACTTTCTAACCATGTTAAATTAATTAATCCTACAAAAAATGTTTATACCAAGGAAAAGAAGTGCATACAAAGATAGTAGCAGGGTCTCCTGGGATGGCATAACCACAAATTCAGTGCATTGAAGAAAGTACTTGTTTGTGCTGAAAGACTATTTCTACAGAAAAGCTTTTACAATATGTAATCACAGAGTAGGTAAAGAAATTACTGTTTTATTTGCGTGGTAGTGGAGATGATAAAATAATGTTAGCAGTACTGCAATTCTTGAGTTCCCGAACTTGGCACTTCTCTTCTCTCTCTTCTTCTTCTTTTTTTTTTTTTTTTTTCAAATCTCTGCACATTGTTTCCAGAAATCAAATCCATTACACTTTTTGTCATACACACTATAAATGTTGTAGTCACAAAAATATAGGAGGCAGTTGTTTATTTTCAGCTGTTTGCTGGTCTTTCTTTTTGTTATTTCAACTTCTGAGGTTTTCTGGTGTCACTTGAAATATGACAGTTTAGAAATAGTTACAATACAGAACTGGCAGCTAATAGTGTTTTTTCCTAATACTTATTGAAGACATACTATTTGTTATTTAGTTCCAAATTTGAGTTCCTTTAAATGGAACAGTTAGAGGATACAAAAAAGTTTCTGTCAATGAGTTCTTTCCATGCACAGTTGGTTTAAAAATAAATAAATAAAAGTCTGCATATTTAACATAATTTAACATCTCTACAGCCTGAGCAATTATCCTAATAGCAGGGAACCAAGACCTACTGGTAAGTTTTATCCTCCCTTTGTCAGGCTTGTTTCTTTGATATTGGTATCTAGATGCATACCACAGGGTGAAACTAGGCTTTATTAAAGGAGGGTCAGCATTCTGTTAATCTAATTTAAAAGCATTAAGGGGAGTAGAGGAGCATTAATTGATTTGCTGGGAGGGTTCTGACTCCAGCCAACCTGATCTTGCTGTTTACACTCTCTTCATTTAGACGATTAAAGCAACAACTTCTTGAGCAGTAGTGATATATATATATATAATATTTTCTCTGTAGTTTAAAAAATAAAAAAAAATAATAAAAATAATCCTATACTAAATGTTAACATATTTATATATTATGAAGATACATGCCTTTATCAACAGACTCATAATGTAAAACCTACAATACAAATTTCAATAATTATCAATGAGCCACTTTTAACGTAACAGTGACAACTCTGTAAATACTAGTCTTCAATACCAAGAAATTAAACTGTTTCAGTATCATGGAGCAGGCTGCTTACAGAAAGGAGAATGACATCTTATGGAAATGTAGTCTTACCAGGACAATCTTGAAACAAATGATAAAAAGATTATTTCTGGAGTTGCCTGGATATTTCTTCACTTGACAATGACATCCTTGCAGTTCTGATTTTAAAGGGAGGTATTTGGAGGGTGTGTTCCTTTGTTTCATAATTTGTTTTTCCCCATGACTCCCACATTTTCCTATCTACTTGTACCCTTCTTTTATATGCAATGAAAGAAAATAAAAGAACAAAGGGGAATTTAGTTACAGACTGGAGGGAAAAAAAATATTATTCCTGTAGTCCTTGTGCATAAAAAATATGGACACTCATTTTTATGGATTCAAGCCAAAGATTGATGGAGTTGGCATTTAAGAAGGTGCAGTCTCTGATGGAAAATGTGATTGAAGTTTTCCCACAGTGGGAGCTTATACAGGATTCCCTTATGTGTGGATTCTCTCCACGTGAGCCTTTTCTTCAGTGAGGATAGTAATAAATGTCTACCAGGGCATTTATTTTGACAGGACTTGTAGGAGTTGTTCTCTCCAACAATTCTACTTCCCTGTCATATTTGGGTGACTCTAGTCAATGAATGAAAAATTACTGGAGGAAAGAAAGGTGTACATATTCATGTGCAATAGTAAGATTTTTGAGGGGAAAGATGTGAGTTAGGAAACCAAAAACTCAAATATTTACAAAAAATAAATTTTGAAAAAATAAATACACCTAGAAAATTTATGAAGCAAAATTTATACTGGTGATTTGACTGTATTTTCATGTTCTTCAATCCAAGATCAGAATAATTTTTTTTCAAAAGATTCCATTCAAAAAATTTAAAATACATTTTCTTACAACTTGAAAACAGTAAAAAACAAAACAAAACAAAATAGAAGTTTCAGGCCTTTATGTGACCAGTTCTGCATCCTAGATAGTTATGTGCTCTTGATTAAACTGATATCACTTGACTGCAATTAATCAAACAAATGCAAATTCAGATTTCTTACACAATTTTTTTGGTGTAATGGCAATTTGGGCATCTGAAAAACATGCCTGAGATTTAGTTTTGCATAATACATCAGTTGAGATCATATTCATGTTTCTCACAGAGATCCTAAGGGAAGGAAATAAACCTGAAAGAACTAGAACCTTATCTGGGGAGGCTCCAAGTCTATTAACATGAGGGACAGCTGTCTGTGTCAAAGCTAAGGGAATGGCTTCTAAGCACTATATAAAACCTCCTCATTTACTGTGCAGTGGGTCAGCAAACCTCATAGGTCCCCGAAGTTCCATATGATTATATAGCTGTAGCGGAGGAGCCCACATCCACAAGGACTGAGAAGGAAAAGACTTGCATGTATTTCTTTGGGTACATGACACTGCTGACAAGAATTTTCCTGGTTTCTGGCTTTAGGTTGACTCTGGAATTTTGTATTCCATATATCCCTAGACAAAGCAATGTGGGGTACAGAAAATTAGACACTTGTTGAATACGATCGTAGTCACTCTCACTGCATCCTGGCAAAATAACTCATCTTTTATGAACATTCTCAGCAGTCAGAGAGGTTGGGAACCCAAATTTCAGGCACCACCCTTCCTCCAGGACCTGAGCTACTTGGAAGTGAAAGAAAGAACTGGGTTTTGATTTACATGGTGGGTAGCAAAGAGTCCTGCTGGAATGTTGCTACGCTTCGGGTGACCCAGTAAGAATGGAGAGATGGCTAGCAAATGTCTGTATGGAAACCACAAACAGTCTAGGGAAAATGCCACACAATGAGACTTTCTGGCTCAGCAGCAACTAGACTGCCTCTTTTTGCCCTTAATGGGCACAGTGGCCTATCCTTGGTAGGGTTCAGCTGAGAGCATCCACAGAGTACGTTGTCAGACTCTACGGTTAACACATACTCTTGCCACATAGCTGCTCTGGGTCTCAGCTCTTTGAATTCATCTCCAGCCACATGAGAGAAGAGCTGGAAAAGACTATGTCCAACTAGAAATGCTGCCCCTTCATGGGGGAATTTCATCTGCCCCTCTTGTCATGGGGTATCAACAAGTTGCTTAATTCTTTTCCAGCTCCTTTACAGAATCACTTGATCTGGAATTTTGATCACATCAATCAGTCTCAACAATAGCTATAATTAAATATTAAAAATCCATGTCAGAAATAAAACATTTTAGGAATAAATGTAATAATCTGCTTAGATGTCTATTGAGAAAATAAAATTATTTACTTTCAGTTCATACCCTCCAAAGAGCCACTTTCATTGAATTAACAGTTTTCTAGTTCTTTTCCATGTAAAAAAGTTCAGGTGATTTTTTTTTTTTAATCATTAATTTTTTTAGTCTAATTTCTGAATAATTTGGGGAAAATTTAAAATATAGCTGTAAGAATACTAAAACACAAAATTTTTAAACACTTGTTTCAATTCTGACAACTTTTCAACTTTAACCAGGTCAGTTTTTATTCAAACACTTAATCTTTTATAGTCTGCTTTAATATAAAGCAACATTTGCTTTTCATGTTTAAGTAATGAGAATGTCACTGCCAAATAAACTGGCTAAAAATTCATACTTTTTGATTTTTCAACCTTGTGATAGTTTTCATTTCTGTTTTCACAAACTGTTTTCATATGTAAAGGAAGGCAACAAGTTAAAACTCACAGCTGAAAACCTGCTTTCCTGCTGGAAAAGACAGAGTTTGTCACATTAAACAAATTTGAAAGTAATTGAAGGCTCAGGCTGAGACACTTAACTTGGGCTGCAGGTACCCTAGTTAACTAGTGCAGTTTAAATTCTCACGTCCTTTGTATGACTGCTCCTACAGTACTCTAAATGAAATCCATCGAAGCCAGAAGAGAGCACTTGAAAAAAAAAATCCCTGAAAAAAAAAGGAGCTTATTTTGAAAAAGGAGCTCATTTTGAAGATCCCTCCACACTTTTTTTTTTTTTTCCTTTTTTTCCCTAGAACCCATTTTTTCTTCAATAATTCAACAGGAGCAAGAACCTGAAGATCTTACAGCATATTTGATGTGCCAGCAAACAGACTGGAGATTGTTTCATTTCAATTAGCCCCTTTGTTGCCAACAAAAGACTGACAAACACACTGAGAGAGGGACAGGCATATGGCACTTTTGCTTTCCAATTTGCTTTTATTTGATGATAGTTCTCTTATTGCAGCCTCACCAATTCCCCCTCCTGGTGCCCGCTTCCTCCTTTGTGTACTTTATCTACTATTGTTCTCCATGTATCGTCTTACTTGGGATCAAGTGATTCTCTCCAGCACAAAAATAAGACGACGTATTCTTTTCCAGCCTCTTCTGATTTCCCAGGCTAATTGGCTCAGGTGTAAACCAAGCCAGCAGGGCTGCAACTTTGATGTGACACTTTAGAGCAGAGCACCTGGTAACATCCCTGTTTGTGTGTCAAATACCAGCCGGCCCTGCCTGCTGCTCAAAACCAGCTAATAAAAACGCTAGTAATCACGTTGTATTACAAGGCTCAAATTCATGCTGTTACTTTATTGCAAGGTTGTCATTAATTTTGCAAGGTGAACCTGGAATCTGATCTGACCTGTTTTTAATAAGCGTGGGTCTGTGTGCAAGTGTGTAAGTGAGTGACAGAAAGGTGACTGCCAGCTGTTTCTTCTTTACATACAGTGTTACCCTTTGCTTTGATCAATAATGCTGTTTCACTTTAAAAAGAAGCTCATTTTGTAAGGATGCAGAATAGGGGCCTTCCTACCTCCCTTGTCCCTGTGGTTTATTTGTAAAGCACACACAATTCAGGAAAGGTCATACAACAGTATATCTTTCTTCTTTGTTGGAGATTGTTCACCTCCTTTGCTCTGTAGAGATGGACTAGTTACTGCACAGACATCTTATTACTACTGCTTGTAATGGCATTTAGTAGAAATACAAACCTAGGTAAACCCTGGGAAAAAAAATTAAAAATAAAAAATTTCAAAACTAGGTCATGACTGAAATAAAAAGTCTTCTGAGTCACCAACACTCTTTTTAACTCCAGTCCAGTACAAATTTAATTATATTTGCATATAGAGTATTTAAAACTTTACATATATATATACATACGCATCTTTGACTTTTAAAATATTAATTATATATATATATATATTTTTTAGTGTGGGGAAAATGTTAACTCTCCCCAAACTCTTTGTAACTATGACCATAAATGCCTTCAATATTTAACAAATATGATTCAAAGATTAATTTATTGTCTGATCAACCAGGAGTAGACTGAATTTGTACTGGTGAGGTAGGAGTATAAAATAACCATAAGAACTTATTTTTGGATGTAGAATTTTCACCAAATGACATGAACACTGCTGTTGCTTCTTACATAAGTTTTCCCCTCCAGACCCTTCGCCATCTTTGTATCTCTCCTTTGGATACTCTCTAACAGTTTTATATCTTTCTTTTACGGTGGTGCCCAAAACTGCATACAGTACTCGAGGTGAGGCTGCACCAGCACAGAGTAGATTAGGACAATCACTTCCCTTGACAGGCTAGCAGTGCTATTCTTGATGTACCCCAGGATACAATTGGCCCTCCTGGCCACCAAGGCACTCTGCTGGCTCATGTTCAGCTTGTTGTCGATCAAAACCCCCAGATCCCTTTCTTCAGGGCTGCTCTCCAGCATCTTGTCCCCCAGTTTGTACGTATAACAAGGGTTGCGCTTTCCCAGGTTCAGAATCCAGCGTTTGTTCTTGTTAAACTTCATATTGGTGATTGCCCAGCTCTCTAATTTGTCCAGATTTCTCTGCAGGGCCTCACCACCCTTGACAGAGTCAACAAATCCATCCAATTTTATATCATCTGTGAACTTCCTCAAAAAACTTTCAAGTTCTTCATCCAAATTGTTTATGAAAACATTGAAGAGGACTGGTCCTAAAATGGAGCCCTGGGGAACTCCACTAGTGACAGGTCGCTATCCTGATGTAATCCATTTAAAAGAACTCTTTGGGCCTGATCCATCAGCCAATTTTTCACTCATTTTATCAGTATCAAAAGGTCTGCTGAAGCTTTTTGTCCATGGAAATAGGTTAAAAACTACAGTGATGAAATGTGCAGAAGCAAACTGAAAAAAAAATCTCAGATATTATCAGTAAAAAGAAAGAGAAGATGATGTAAAAAGTGCAAGAGTAAAGTGAAAAAGTAAAACTCAGTGAAAGTGAATGAGTAAATCTCACCTGATAGATGGCTGGTGGAAAGTAGAAACCTAAAAAAGGTGCAATGAAGAGACAAAAACTGTTTAGCACAGTTTTGAACTGCATGCTTAGAGGCCTTTGTTGCCTGCCCATTGCAGGTAACTTAATCTGTAACAGTATGTCCCTTTCTTAACACTTCATTATTAGAAATAGATTGGGAAATTGGTGATGTCTCAAAGGATTGCAAAAAAAAAAAAAAAAAAAAAAAACCAAACCTGGTAGACAGAAATTACTGATTTACATGACAAATTTAAATGTCAGAAAATTCATGTCTTTACTGAAAGACATGCAGACTTTTTTTTCTTTTTTTTTCTTTAGTGTAAGAGAAATTTTTAGGATTTTGCATTCTTTTCCCATGTTGAATTCAGTGAGAGCATTAACATACTCTAACAGAAACTGCGAATTGCTGGCAGGCAAAGAGCAGAAGAGTAAAGTCATAATCTGGGTATTTTTAGAAGACATGATAGCAAAATATTAACTATTGCTACTGAAAGTTGTTGCTGACTGATTGTCAGAAATGTAAAACCAAATCTCCATGGCAGTGCTACTTTACAAGTCTGTAAGAAGTTCTTTCACCTCTAGATATGGGGAAAACAGACTTCAGGCTGCTCAGGGAACTAGTCAGCAAGGTCCCCTGGGAAACTGCTTTTGAAGGCATTGGCGTCCACCAGTGCTGTCAATCTTTAAACACTGCCTCCTAAAAGCACAAGATCATGCGATTCCAAAATATTGGAAGGCAGGCAAGGGGGGCAGAAGGCCGGCCTGGCTGACCAGGGAACTTCTACTGGAACTTAGGTGAAAAAAGAAAGTGTACGGCTGCTGGAAAGAGGGTCAGGCAACGAGGAAAGAATACAGGGATGCTGTTCTTGTTTGTAGGGAGAAAATTTGTGTGGTCAAAGCCCAATTAGAGTTGAAGCTGGCCAGGTCTGTGGGAGACAATAAAAAGTGTTTTTTTTTTTTTGTTTTTGTTTTTTTTTTAGAAAGGTGAACAGTAAAAGGAGGACCAAAAAAAACATAGGTCTGCTACTAGATGGGGAGGGTCTCCTCACAGACAATGACATAGGCAAAGCAGAGACATTTAATGCCTTCTTCGCCTCTGTCTTCAACACTGATGATGGGCTTCGGGACCCAGGGTGCCCTGGGCTGGAGGACCATGACAGTGGAAATGACAAACTCCCAACCGACCCTGAACGTGTGTGGGATTTGCTGCTCCACCTGGATCCATACAAGTCCATGGGTCCGGATGGGATTCATCCCAGGGTGCTTAAAGAGCTGGCTGATGTCATCGCGGGACCTCTCTCAATTATTTTTCAACGATCTTGGGAATCTGGAGAGGTCCCATTGGACTGGAAGCTGGCAAACGTTGTGCCAATTTTCAAGAAGGGTAAGAAAGAAGACCCTAGCAATTACAGGCCTGTCAGTCTCACGTCAGTGCCTGGTAAAATTATGGAGAGGATGATCCTTGAAGTTATTGAGGCGCGCCTAGGGGACAATGTAGTCATTGGTCCCAGCCAACATGGGTTTGTGAGGGGTAGGTCCTGCCTAACAAATTTGATTTCCTTTTATGATAAGATCACCCATCTAATTGACCAAGGGAAACCAGCTGATGTGATCTGTTTGGACTTCAGCAAAGCTTTTGACATGGTCTCCCATAGGATCCTACTGGACAAAATGTCCAGCATACAACTTAACAAAACCATCATACGATGGGTGAGCAATTGGCTGACGAGCAGGGCTCAAAGGGTTGTGGTAAATGGGGCCACATCTGGCTGGCGGATGGTCACTAGTGGGGTCCCTCAAGGCTCTATTTTAGGGCCAGTCCTCTTCAATGTTTTTATAAATGATTTGGATGTAGGACTAGAAGGTGTTTTGAGCAAATTTGCCAACGACACCAAACTTGAAGGAGTTGTGGACTCGGATGAGGGTGGAAAGGCCTTGCAGAGAGATCTGGGCAGATTGGAGAGTTGGGCGATCACCAAACACATGAAGTGTAACAAAAGCAAGTGCCGGGTCCTGCACCTGGGACGGGGCAAACCCTGGCTATACGTACAGACTGGGTGACGAGATGTTGGAGAGCAGCCCCGCAGAGAGGGATCTGGGGGTTGTGGTTGACAGCAAGTTGATTATGAGCCAGCAGTGTGCCCTGGCAGCCAGGAAGGCCAACTGTATCCTGGGATGCATCAAGCACGGCATTGCTAGTCGGTCGAGGGAAGTGATTGTCCCGCTCTACTCTGCGCTGGTGCGGCCTCACCTCGAGTACTGTGTGCAGTTCTGGGCACCACAGTACAAGAAGGACATTAAACTGTTGAAGAGTGTCCAGAGGAGGGCTACGAAGATGGTGAAGGGCCTAGAGGGGAAGACATATGAGGAGTGGCTGAGGTCACTGGGCCTGTTCAGCCTGGAGAAGAGGAGGCTGAGGTGGGACCTCATCGCAGTCTACAACTTCCTCACGAGAGGGAGTGGAGAGGCAGGTGACCTATTCATTGTAAACACTAGTGATAGGACCCGCGGGAATGGTGTTAAGCTGAGGCAGGGGAAGTTTAGGCTGGACATCAGGAAAAGGTTCTTCACCAAGAGGGTGGTCGCACAGTGGAACAGGCTCCCCAGTGAAGTAGTCACTGCACCAACCCTGTCTGAATTAAAAAGCAATTGGACTGTGCACTTAGTCACATGGTCTAAACTTTTGGGTAGACCTGTGCAGTGTCAGGAGTTGGACTTGATGATCCTTATGGGTCCCTTCCAACTTGGGATATTCTATGATTCTATGATTCTATGGTAATTTAAATAAAGAAGTAATTTAGATTCTTATTGACATGATCCTGAGCTTGCATTTTTTCTGATGTTCTTTGAAGAATTACCTTTGTGCACTCTTGACATTTCCAGAGAGATGATGGCAAAGTGTCCCTTGGAAGAGTTTCAAAACCTAGCCTTTGGAATTTAATTATTACTGAGGGTAGGAAAGTCTACAGAGGAAGAAATCATTTTAACTGTCCAACCTTATTCCTGAAAAGTACTAATTAACAAACTGAAATGAAATTAAATCAGTGTTTGTCTGGTGCAAAAGTAATAGGCTTAAAGAATATGTGAGACATTATAATATATGTGTGTTTTATTAAAATAATTATGGACCAGCTCCTACCCATTACTTGGGCATTTTGTTCTGTAATGAGGCTCGCTGGCTCAAGTGAGGGCCTGGTACTTGTTTTAAGAAAGTCTAGAATCTGGAACTGGGGAATCCAAACATCTGTGCAGCTGTCCTTCCTCTGCCTCATTGCTGTAGTCTTCTCTAATGTAACAGCTTCTTCATTATCAGTATCTGTCACTTCCACATGCAATGTTGCTGTCAAACTTGTGGACACTTTCTCACACAGTGGAGCAATTCATAATCTGCTTTGCTAATAATGAGGGTGTCAGTTTATCATTCTGCAAAAGTAAACTTCATTAAGCGGAATATCCCAGGAGTTGGACTCAATGATCCTGGTGGGTCCCTTCCAACTCAGATATTCTATGATTCTATTAATATTCATACCTATATAAAGAGTTATGGTAATAAGCACCACCATGGCTACTGTCCTAGTCACTAACATTCAAAAGAGGAAGAAATCCAAACACTTGCCCAAACTGGAGCTGCTCTCCCAGCAACATCAGCATAAAATGTTTTTTGAATGTAGCTGAAGATAACTGATGTATTATCTGTGGAATATTTTATAAAAGCTTTTGTTCATGTAAGGAGGAAAGACTCCCCTTCTTGTGCTTCCCTTCCTTGCCCAGCTAAGTTTATTTGAAAATCCTCATAAAATATTTTGAGAGAACATTTCAACATAAATTCTGTTTAGTTTAGGACAAACATCATTCAGTTATCTGGTTTCTTTGTCAGAAAAGCATGGAATGTGATCAATTTTGCAACAACTGTTATGTTTTAGAGTATTGATTTAACTAAAAAAAAGTTATTATTTTTTATTTATTTTTTTAGACCGTACTTATTTCTTTCCAAACATACAAATACAAAAACATTGTCCTCATATAATTTTCAGACTCTTTCAGTCTATACCTTTGGATGAAGTTTCGCATCACAATTTACAATATTTGTCAGGAGAGCTGGGAGATATAAGTCATTGAGAAGGACATTCCAAAACACCCTACCAAACACACACAAACATATAAACACTACCACAGAAGACTGCACAGTATGAGTTTAGTGAGGCTACCCTTCTTATCTTTCTAGAGGAGGTTTGTGAGAAGAGTGTGGCAAGCCTTTAAGTTGCTGGTTAACATATGTCTACCATTAAAAATAAATAAATAAATAAATAAAAATAATAACTATTCTCCTCCTCCAACAAATGTTCAGCCCTACCCATTCTTTAAAGGCATGGTTTATTACATCATTTGCATTAATTAATTAATTAATTCATTATTTATTTATTTATATACTTGTTTTAATGAAAAACCTGCCTCACTTCTCTTTCTGGATTAAGCAGCAGAAACAAAAGAAGTCAGCCATGCCTAGTTTTTCTGGTTAACTTGAATCTATAAAGGAAAGTGAATGGATGCTTCATTCACTAGTTCAGAATTTACCTGTACAAGCTAGAATTGTAAATTTTCAGAGCCACTTGTTTTGTGTAAGATTCTCTGTTCTTTCGGGATTCTTTTGATTTTTTTTTTCTTTTCTGAAAATGAGAAGCTTTATTTTGAATTCTACTTCCTACCATAGTCATGGTAGCACATTGTAGTATTTTCTTATCTTTTTCTTATCTGTTGGACTTTCATCCCTTTCTCTTAGCTATTTTATGAAATATATGCACAACACCTTCACCCTTAGGGCTAACACAGCAGTATGCTATGTAATCTCCACGAATATTTTTTATTTTTGATTTCTTGCTCTGAATGTTAACCAGATGACTAAGAAGTCAGACTGGTGATCACAGCTATGGATGTTGAGGTAACCACAAAACAGTCTTCCACCATTCTGGGATGAGCAGTCTTTCCTCACATTTTGTTTCCCATTTCTGTTACAGTCCTTTTAAACACCTCTGTTAAGTGTAACCCCGTGTAACCCCGGGAGGGAGGGAGACATTGTTTCTTCCCTTACAGAACAAATGAGGATGTTGAGGCAGAAAGGTTTGGAGACTTCAGGGTGTGGTGGAAATAGCATAAACCTGGGAGTGTTCAGCTCCTACAGAGTCATTGAGAGACCACAGGAAAGAGCAAGGACCAAACAGGCAGGCTTTTGAGGGGTTGACAATAATGAATAAGGGCCCAGAGGGGACGAAGGCAGAGGTTGCTGGAACTCAGAAAGCCTCTGAATTGCCTACCTAGAAGAAAGACACAATGGGCAGGGAGACAGCTGATTGTAGAAATAATTTCAATTTTAATTCTGTCTTCCCCAGGTGCTTTAATTACACTCAAAGAATGTTTCTTACAATTATTATAAAGATTATTATTAAGCATTGTTAATAAAAGTTTTGGAAGTTTTTTGGTCTCTTTTGGGAGCTGCCTTTCAGAAATTATGTAGGTAGGATCCACCTCAAGATTTCAGTCTATACAGTGTCACAGAAACACATCAGTTTAACATGTATGGGTGGTAAACATGTATCCTATCTAGGCTGGATTCAGATCTGTTTCTTCTAAAAACATTATTACATTTTTGTCTGCTTTGTCTTGTGCAGTTCTAGAACATGAAGAAGATTTGGGAGTTCTGTTTCTGATCTCTCTCCCAAACATCATGAAGAATCCTAAAAAAATCAAAAAAAGGAGGGAGGTGACCTTGGCTGGGGACAAGCAGAACAGCTACTGCTTGTTTTTCTGCTAAATAACTTCTTACTTGAGTGCAATCACAGTGTGTTCTATATCCAGTTGTATGTCTTTTAAGACATAGCCATATCATAGCCATAAAACATATATTTTGTCAATTTATTAGATATCCCTTCCCTGTTCATATATCCTGAAGACCAAGTCATCTGTGCTTGGCATTTTTCCTAAGTTCATGGTATTTTTTAATTTATTATTATTACTATTACTATTACTATTATTATTATTGGTAGAACAGTTCTATCTTTCTGTTGCTTATGTAACTATCTTTCCTCTTGTGGGTTCTTTGAACCCTTTAATGAGTTTAACAATGCTATGCATTGGCTAACCTGTTCCATTATTATATTATTATTTTGGTTTTGAGGAAGTAATTCTGCCTCTGACACTATGAACTTTATAATATTTTTATAAATACTTTAAAATTATCAACGTCAACACATTGCATTGAATAAAAATGGCAATGTTTCTTTACAGCACAAAATCTGATTAAGATCCAGGTTTCCTTCTGGTATTTTTAACATGTCATTCTTATATAGACTCATGCATTCTAGCCCTCAAACTTTCATATTTGATGCCCAACAGATCTCAAATTTCTATTATTTGTTTTCTCTCACCTCCATAATTTCTCTCACCTCCATAATTCATAATTCATCATGAATTTGAAAAAAAAAATCTTTACTTTTCTATTGTTTCCATTTACTATTTTCCATAATATGTGGAAATTCATCCCATCCCTTTGAAAAAAGAAAGATTTTTTAGCTGCTGCTTACCCAAATGGTGAGCTGGGTGAAGCTGTTACACTGTACTGTGTTTGTCAGAGATCCTGGGAATTTTCCAAGGCCATAATTTTCTTTTCTTTTAGTATCTTCTTTCTTTTGGGCCTCCGACTTCTTATTTTACATTCTGCTCTTGTGTCTTACTGACTCAGCTTGTATTGTGATTAGTCTTCTGCATGTCTTATTGTTTTTTGAGATATTTATTCCTTTTTGTTTCTTCTTTACATTTAAGAGGTCAGCTTGTATTTCCTGCCTTAAGAAAGTCCTGAATATCGTCCATTTTATCCTCTACCTTAAAGCAGCCTATGGTAGATTGTGTAACATTTGTCCCTTCTGCTCTCCAGAACAGTTTCTTATGTGTGGTTCTTATTGTTAAAAAAATACAAAATCAAAAAAAAAAAAAAATCAAAGGTTTATAAACACATTAGTGCTTTATGTTCTAAGAACATGTTTCTTTGTGTTTTTGTACTCATGCCACCTGTTTTCTTTGAAATCTCCATTTGTTTTCTGCTGCCCTCAGATCTTTCCCTTAAAACACAAATCTGCCACTACTTGTTAGGTTTTAGTCATATTTTTGTCTGTGTTAAGTTCCTCTAAGTAGACTGAAATACTATGAAATCTTATCTCTTTAGCAATTAATTCAGCAGGTTCTCACCTCCTCTGTAGTATACACTGCTTCCCACTCCAATAACTGGCTGTGGATGGCTATGTATCTATTTCTATATTTAAGTGTATTCATTTCTTTTATACTTACTCTGATTAAATTTGTTTTTAAATGAAGGCTGATTTATATATATATAAATAAAATATATATATTTTTAAAGATACTCCTTTACTCCTTCCTGTACATCAGCCAGTGGTTCGGGATGTCCCTTTCTGGGAGCTGAAAATTTTCTGTGAATACTTCATCTTTGTATGAGTTCTTATTCTGTTTTAGTTTTCAGCACGTTTCATTTTTCTACCACTTTTCCTGCAGATCAAATAACACTCCACCTGTCTTTCAGATTAAGGCCCTGAAGTTCACTCTGGCCTGTGTTTTTTTGTTTGTTTGTTTGTTTGTTTTGCTTTTTTTTCCCCCTACAGTTCATATATCTAAAGAAACAATAGGAAACTTTTTAGGCCTCTAATTCTGCTAGATCTTTACTTTCATGTGTGATTAGGTTGAACACTGCTATCAGTGAAGGCTGTCTCTTCAGAAAATACTGAAACAGTTAGTTTCATTTTGTTAGTAAATTTTCAGTATTTTTCCGTTCCATTCCATTCCATTTCCATTCCAAGCAAGCACTTTGTTGAGTAATGTAACCATTACTGACCCCTGGGCTAAGATTTTCTTGAGCTATTCAAACTAAAACACATCTTTTCTTGTCCTGATACAATTAATTAAGAATGCATTAACATAAGAGTTGTTACTTCTTTTTTTTTTTTTCTTTTCTGTAATGTATATTATATCGTACTCATTAAGGTTGATTTCCATTTTCTCGTTCATTGTTCCAGATCACTCTACTAGATTAACTTGTTTTGAATATTAAAGTTCAGAGATCATTGTGAGGATAAATCTAAAATAACTTTGTGGTATCATGTTTCTCATTTCCTAGTTCATTATAACATGAATGAGCAATGCTGATCTTTAGGAGGGACTTCTTGATTGAGGAGATACATCTTGATTTCACTCTTTTCCCACCATGAAACTAGCTGTTTTTTCCACCTGTTCTTATCAGTGTTGCTATTTGCTGCAACATTATTCATTGTCTTTAGTAACAGGACCTTTCTCAAAGTCTTTGGGAAAGTTCTAACAGGCAGGCAGTTCTTTATCGACTACTTTGTTGATATTTTTCAAGCAATTTCAATGCCTTTTTGTACCCCTACTTGTACCTTTCCTCATACACACATGTTCTGTATTAAGCCATGCCATACTTCACTCAGCTACTTCCTACCCCTGGTTTCATGCAATTACCTTCATAAATAGACCATTTCATTTCTCTTTATGCAGGGCTCCTCTTTTGTTTTTACCTGGCCTTCCCTGACCTGATCTCAGTGAGGTCAAGAGCTGTACTGAAATCCCATTAAACCCAGCCAAGATTACAACACATCTGGGCATCTGTACTGGCTTGATGCTGTCTTCAAATACTGCAAGATTGGCTGTTTCTGTAAAGCACCGCAGAAAATCATGTATATTAAGGAGTCTGGGAAACCTAAAGATCATACTGGCTAAGATACACCATTTGCAAAGGTTCATGAATGCAACTTTTTTTTTTTTCCACATCTTGATTTATTTTTATTTCTTCCCCCACAAACATATTAAAATAGAATTATTTTTGAAAGCATAGCTCAAAGTAAAATATTACAGTAATTAAGATATTTTAACAAATTTCAAAACCAATAATAAATTCCTTGGGTTTAAAACATTTAAGGATAAAATTAAAAAGAATTAACAAAATTCTTCAAGAATATAAATAAAGCATCTGGACACGCAGACAACTGTGGTTGTCTTCCAGTGAGGCCATAAAATTGTTGATATTAAGATACACTACATTACCTTCCTTCTTTTCCTTTTAATTAATTATTTTTTTTCTTTTTTAATGGTCCTCTCACTTAAACGAAACCAATACAGTCACTCATTTCTTATTTATTTATTTATTTATTTTAAATTTCCAGTGGGAGTTAAACCATTTTGCCTTACAATATCAGAATCTGAAAGATCACATTGAATACACTTCTAAGAATAGAGAGAAAAAAGACTCTCTGTTTCAGAATCTTTCACTAACAGGAAAAATGCATTAAATCTGCTCAATACTTGCACTCAATGTTTACTGCAACTGTTTTTTGTGTATTTTTTTTTGTTTGTTTGTTTTGAGATTCTGGTGCAACAGCAGTTCATTTGGATCAGCTCTGTTGTCCATTCACTTCACTAAGCCTCATCCAATACTATCTAGGAACAGAACTTAAGAGAGCAAAAGAGAACGAAATGTGTAGTAACTGTTGCCCATTTTTACTTACAGCTTCCAGAGCCCTTGACAAACCTCTTTTCATATGAAGTTGCCTAATTGCAATTTAACTCCCATACACTTTTGAAATGTAAAATATCCAGTAGCAGTAAGCTTCAGGTTTATAGGGGAGAGGAGGTTTCTTTTTTTAAGCTATGTATACTTGAATGTGTACTTGGAGGACTTGGACAAGATGTGTTTCTGAATAGAAAAGAAGGAGAGGATTTTACTTAAACAGAGAAATGCAAATACAAACTTATCTTCAAAAGTTAAAAAGAAATATAAAATTCACCTTTTAAAAACCATAGATCTGAAAGAAATAGGTTACTACTAGGTTGATCAGGGAGCTGAGAGGAACTGTTCAAATAAACACATCTTGATTCCTCCTCCCACCACTTTTTTTTTTTTTTCCTTTTGTTTCTTCAACAGAAAAGCTATGATAAAAACAAAGTATTTTTACATTGCTGCTTACCATTTATTTCACGGTAGTTGGAACAGCATTTTTTTTTCCAGTTTCATATAACTGCATCTGAGGATAAAACGACCAACTTTGTTTTGCCTTGGCTTGTTTATCGTTATGGAAATACCATGTTCACGGAGAAATTCCTTGAGTAGCCTGTTTCATTTAGCCTCACTCTAGTATAGAAGTCTTTGGGTCAGTAGGTGTGGTTGATTTGTGGAGTTGTTTGTGCGGATCCTATAACATCTCATTTCCTAAAATGTTTCCCATAATGAACAGAAGTCTTATTTTGCCAAAATGCTTATTTTACTAAAATGCCTATTATGCCTGCTAAACAAATATATTTCACAAAGGCTTGTTTCTTAACAGGTTTTAGTCACCAATTCATTCTTTTTCTGTCTGCTCACTATGACCTGTGATTTGCATGTCATACACAATCCTTCCTGAAGAGAAATCTCCTACTGATTTTTTTTTTTTTTTTTTTTATACACAGTGAAACACAAAAGAGTTTGTACTATGCAAAGGGAAGGAATGGCAGGGCAGGATTAAAAAAAAAATAGTCCTGATTCATGCGTTATTTTGATGAGTAAGTCCCTAAATTAGAGTTATTAGTTGACAATAAAAAAATGTTATCTTCATCAGATTTTTAAGAAAAAAAACAACACTGAAGTGTCCTTCACTTCCCAAAGAAAAAGAAAGAGGTCAAGCAGGCCACAGTTACAGAAGAAAGTGCTTATAACTATGAAGTGTTACTTGTAAATTGAGCCAGTGACATTAGAGATGGAAGGGACCTAGAGCTGGGTTTGTCAACATAGCGATGGAGTTAACAGCTTGTACAGACAACTAACAGGAAAGCACTAACAGTGTTATACTTCACGGAGGAAAAGAATTGGTCAGATGCACCAAGAAACTTGAGTCCAAAGACAGGCCTGCAAGCCAGCCCATCACTTTAGGAACTCCTTCCTCTTTTCCCCAGTTGGAAATGGAAAAACTCTAATGTCCTATCTTCCAGTATCATCTTGCAGTCTCTGCTGCTGATCTTTCAGCAGGGACCCCAGGTTGTATTTTTGCTTTCCAGAGCTCATGTTAAAAGTTTCTTTGCTAACCTCCTGCCTGTGTGTACTATCTGTTTGCCCTCAACTGCTCAGAAAGGTAACAAAGGAACACGTGATAAGGAATCAGAAATGAGAATGGCAGAGACAGAAGGAAGCCTGCATTATTTCCTGGCCACTTTTGGTTCAGATATATGGTCTCTCCCACAGTGCACTGAAGAGTCCAGTGCATTACCACAGAGGAGGAAGGCAGACATAATTTGGTGGCTTTCTACTACAAAGAAGTGTTGGCAAATTATAAACCTTCTATAGTACTTTAATGTATGTCAAGGGATCCACCTGCCTATTTGTCTTCCCCTCAGCTATACACCAAATAGCCTATAGTTGGTATGAACAACCACTGGCACAAGCTACCTCTGACTGAATTTTGAACAGTAATGAGGTGTACTATTGTTTGATTTGAGCCTCCCTGACATAAGATGGAGATAAGAAAAGATGAGTGAAGTATATTTAATATGAAAAAGAAGAGCATATTGCAAATAAGGTAGGAAAACAATTGCCTATTCAAGTGCACAAGATTTGAATAAAGAACTGGAAAAAATACAACGGGTGACAAAAATAAGGAACTTGCAAACTCTGCAGACTTATGAAAAAGCTGAGCATCAAGAAGATGAATCCACCAGAACTTCTGCAGTAGACCACCTCCCAGTTCCCAAAACTTCCTGAACACCAGGCTGCCAATATCTTGTTTTTGGAGTTGGTTATGTCTACCATAAGGTCGTAGAAGACAGGTTGTTTCACTTTGCCTTAGTTATCTTCTGTCTAGATTTATTCAAGTATTCCAAGTATTTTTGTCCCATAGAACTTTTAATATAATATAACTTTATTTTTAGCAGAAAACATGCAGAAAGTGTGAAAACCACAGAATCATAGAATGGTTCAGGTTGGAAGGGATAAAGATCAACTAATTCCAGCTCCTCTGCCATAGGCAAGGACACCTTCCAGGTGTCCACTAGGTTGCTCAAAGCCCCCATGCAAGCCTTGAAGACTTCCAGGGATGGGGGATCCACAACTTCTCTGGACAACCTTTTCCAACGTCTCACCACCCAGTAAAGAATTTCTTTCTAATATCTAATCTAAACCTACCCTTTTTTAGATTAAAATTATTATTCCTTGTCCTATCCCTACACTCTCTGACAAAGAGTCCCTCCCCAGCTTTCCTGTGGGCCCTCTTTAGGTACTGGAAGGCTGCAGTAAGATCTCCCTGGAGCCTTCTCTTCTCCAGGCTGAGCAACCTCAGACTGTCTTCATAGTAGAGATGCTCCAGCCCTCTGATCAACTTTGTGGCCCTCCTCTGGACTTGTTCTAATATGTCCTTGTCATTCTTGTGCTGAATACAGTACTCCAGGTGGGATCTTACGAGAGCAGAGTAGAGAGGCAGAATCACCTCCCCTGACTTGCTGACCACACTTCTTTTGATGCATCCCAGTATAGAGTTAGCTTTCTGGGCTGCAAGCACACATTGCTGTCTCATGTTGAACTTCTCATCAACCAACACCCTTGGGTTCTCCTCAGAGCTGCTCTGAATCCATTCTCTGCCCAATCTGTATTAGTGCTTGGGGTTTCTCTGTCCCAAGGACACAGGACCTTGTACTTGGCCTTGCTGAACCTCATGAGCTTTGCTCAGAGCCACCTCTCAAGCCAGGTCTCTCTGGATGGTATCCCTTCCCTCCAGCGTGTCAACCGCACTACACAGATTGGTGTAACTGGCAAACTTGCTGGGGCTGTACTTGTTCCCACTGTCCATGTCACTGACAAAGATGTGAAACAGCACCAGTCCCAATACTGACTTCTAAGGAACACCACTCTTTACTGATCTCCACCTGTACATGTTGTATACTTGTACTGATCTCCCCTGTCCACCAGTGCTATAACCCCATTGTAGAAGGCCGCCAGATTTGTCAGGCATGAACTGCCTTTAGTGAAGCCATGTTGGTTGTCACGTCACCCCCTTATTTTCCATGTGCCTTAGCATAGTTTCCAGGAAGATCTGCTCCATGATCTTGCTGGGCACAGAGGTGAGACTCAGTGGCTTGCAGTTCCCAGGGTCTTCCTTTTTTCCCTTTTTAAAAAGGGGGGTTATGTTTCCCCTCTTCCAGTCAGCAAGAACTTCACTGCACTACCACAGCTCCTCAGGTATAATGGACTTGGGCTTACCAACTACATCTGTCAGTTCCCACAGAACTTGTGGTTGTATCTCACCAAAAAAAAAAAAAAAAAAAAAAAAAGCACTGATGGAAAAGATGCGTCAGCACAAGAAAAAAAAGTCAGCATGATGTTTCAACTAGCTGTAGTCTTCAACTTGTTCTATTTGTAAGGCCTTTGCTGTACCACTGTGTGATAGACACTTGTCTACAGCCATCTTGTCTGTGTGAATAAGCACCTGGGCTGTGCTGCACAATACTGATATACCTAAGCTGCTGCCAAGTGACAGCACCAGAAATGTTGTGGCAGCATCATCAAGGCATAACAGCAGATCATATCTTGGTGTTGCACCACTTTGTTGTTTGTCTGATTCCAGAACGTGAGCCTACAAAGCTGATGTTTACTGCTTGTATTTTCTTCCTTTATCTTTGTTCATAAGGAAACCTTGGCCATGCTCTTATGTTTCTCAATTACCTCGTGTACTCTGATAGTTCTGGGAAACTGTGGTAGCCTTCTAACTCTGATTTACTAAAATTAATTTAAAATAATATTTTTATTTATGTTTTTAAATTCTTGCCATTATAATTAACTCTTCACCATCCTCATTTTCTTGCTAAAACTAACATGCTGTTGTTTGTTTACTTGTCTTCTTATTCTCAGTATATGTATGTCTCCGTTATACGTATGTCTCAGGAAAACATCTGCTGGTGTTAGAAATATCTTGCTCACTAAATCCAATAATCTGGTAGGTTGATTTTTCCTGTCTTTACTATAAGGGGCTGTCATAATCAACTGGGATTGTAGTAATGGCATCTTTCTGCATCACAGAAATAATTTGGACAGGTGCAATGTGCCAATTAAAACATAAACAAACACAAAATGCTTAGATACACTTCAGCAGTTTTTTTTTTTTTTTCTCAATCCTAAAGTCAATCTACAATTAATTTAATACTAAAGCAGAAATGACAGATGATGTAATTGTTAATGTGGTACAAGTTTAGAAAGACATTAGAGTACCATTCTGGAGAACTGTTGCACGTAATTGCTCAGGTGTTCAGAACATATTTCATTCCCCCTGCTGTGCAAGGACTTCTGTTCCTGGATTTTCTTTCAATGGTTCCCCCAGAAGTGGGATTAAAAGTAGAAACTTAATGATAATGAATTGAATTGTTCACATCTAAAGGGGTCTGACTGGCAGGATGCTGGAGACAAAGAGATCCCTGACGATGGTTAAAAAAACAAACAAAAAAAAAGTAATTGGATTACACAAAGAAAATAAGATAAACTTTCATTAAAATTACAGTAACAGACTATGATTAATGAGCATATGCAAGTGCAAGCAGCACATATTCTTTAGGCCTTGCAAGGCCTACATCCAGTGGTATAATTAATAATTTTTAATTGTTTAGTAAGTAATTGTTATGCACTTTCCAGTTCAAAAGACCAGAGCTTGTTTTCCCTAACCTGATTTTATCTGTGACTGCTATGGAGTCATCAAAGGTATTGTAATTGGTAATGAAGTCTAGTCTGCCTTTCTTTTGGCTGTAAATTTTGACTTTAAGTTGTTCTGCTTGGGAAAGTCATTATGGAACTGGAAGAACTCTCTATGGTTGCAAGTTCCTTTTGTGCATTCTGACCTTTCCTCTGCAAAGACAGTTTCATATTTGGGATTCTGAATGTTCAGAGCTGGTGAAAACAGCTATTTTTGGACTCTAGGTAGAAACTTTAGCTTTGCTGATTACATAAGCTTGTTCAGCAAGAGTCTGGTAATAGAGACAAAACACTCTGATGCCTAGGGTAGGAAATAAAATCAACGAAATATGTAGTTTTGAATTTTGCTTGAGGATAAGAAGTCCTGAGGAATTTTTAGAAGTTATTGATATGATCTGCTTGCGATGGCAGCTATAGATCTAGGCCTAAGCCATAAATAGTATGAGAAAAACAAGTTGACAGTCTTCTGTCTTGTCCTCTGATTCCAAAATCTTAAACAATGTGGTTCAAAAGCTCTCATTTGAGAGCAAGAGAACATGTGGTACCTATATATCTGCAATGCTCAGACACAGTGACCTTTCTAAGGGTTCTAAGTTCTGTGTCTTCCATAAACTTTCTGCCTGCATTATTGCTTAGCAGGCCATCTACAGGATCTCATACTGCTGTGTTTGGGTGCAGAAGAGTCCTGCAGGCTTTTGGAAATGTTTCTGAACAGACAAATAATGCTTGTAAGGATGAGCAGTGAGTTTGGAGAGAATGGCAACAAAATGGTGATTGCAGATTTGGACTCCCACAGCAGAACCTCTGGAGAGGAGTATGTCCATCTCCTGGAGTCTTTGTGAAACTTGACAAATGTACTACATCATGCTGATTACTTCTGTACTCCTCACAGTCTTAAGTGATCTCTCTCAGCAAACATATAAAATGACTGCCGAATTTTCACCTGCTGGGAATGATATCTCTGTTTCAATGGCTGCACTGAAACAATGGGAATTTTCAAGTTCTTTTCTAAACATTGTAAGCCTGGCTGTCCAAAATCATTGATGAGCAGCAGTGTCAAGACTGACATCACTCAATGTTTTCAATATTATAGGTCTCTATAGACGCCATTCATAGGGTTTTCATCCTTATTTTCAATGCAGAACTGCTGTACTGATATAGCTGCCCAGCAGCTTGGCTGTGTGTCTGCTGAGAATTTTGAAAGTCTGTCTGAAAATATCTGCCTTTTCCCTAGTGTTCCCTTAAGAACACAACCAGATTGATAGAACATAATGGCTGATTCACAGGATGGTGATGAATGTTGGGCAGGGTGTGTGATAAAGGACTGCACACCTGCCTGTTTCTTGCTGAAATGTCTTCTCTTTCTGACTGATATGACCAGATTGTGTATTTGGGGCCAGAGATGTATTCTTGCCAGAAGATACCATGACCATTCATCATGGTAAAATTCTTCTGATATCCAGTAATGTGACCCCACATGAAAACCTCTATAATGCTTTTATTTTCAAAGTCTTTGCCTTTAAAGATGGTTGTCTGTGGTATCAGCGTTGCCAGCTCAGAGCTGTATTTGGTCAGTGTTGCCAGAGCAAACTAAGAGCTTCTAGTGCTTATTGTAGTACAAAATTTCTACTGTTACTACTGAGACAAACAAAGACCATGTTGCAGATACTTTTTACCATTTTTGAAAACACTGGCTTTTGTTCATAAGTTATGTAATGAAGAGGCTGATACTTTCGTCTTCTCTCTTCTGTAACTCAGAATGACGAGTATCAAGCAAAAAATTTTCACTCCTTCTCTTATTAAGGTCACGAGGAATGAGAGTATCCTCATGAAGCTGGGAGAAGAAACATAAATTCTGATAAGTCTGAAAGGAAAAAAATGTATTCTCTAGGACACTGAAGCTGAAGTATCAGCTCAGGTTTTAGAATAAATAAATGACAACATTGTACTTCTTATTTTTTTAGTAGAATTTTCCTTAATTTTTCAAATTTGGAAAGGTGCATATAGATTGTTTTAATGTAATTGCATCTTTATATGATAGACTGCATGGAGCTCACATTCCTGCCCAGGGTATCTTTTGAGAACATAGGGTATCTAATATGTAGAGAGAGGTAATTTTTTTTCCCCCTTGTTTCACAAACCATAAGCATGACAGTGCCCTTCTCTAGATTCTGTCCTACAATTCTCTTTGGAGCATAGAGGTTCTTGCAACCTGTCCCGTCCCTACTGTACCTGTCCTTTGTGAAAAGGTGAGGAGGAACATGGCTCAAGTTTCTCTAAAGTACAGAAATATGCAATATTTTTGATAGGCTAAGAAAGTCTTTTTGCAAGTGCTATGAACATTTACTGCTTTCTGTCGGAAAGCTAGATACATGGAGTGGCCCCAGGTCCATAGAAATGCAAATGTTATTGCTGAGAGTTTCCTTTTTTTTGATCTCATGTTCCTCAGCTATAGTCCAGGAGCTGACTCTTAATGTCTTCAGTGTTTCCATGTCAATGTTTTCCTTTCCAACCACAGTGCATTTTACATGCTTCCTGATGTATATAAGGGTCCTATTGTAGCCATGACAATCCCACAGGGATACTAAGAAAAAGCAGCTAATACTATCACAGAAATGGTTTCCCCAGTAAGAAACTTCTTTTTATTTTTTAAAGTAGTAGATAAGTAGATAAAGTTGTAAGTAGATAAAAGTCAGGGTTTTTTGTTTGATTGTTTTTGTTTGTTTGTTTGTTTTTCTGAAAACTCTTAAATATATATATATATATATGTCCATCATGGGTAAAATATTAGAATCTTAGCACAGCTGTTTTAGAAAGACATGTTTTTAATATATATATATTTTTTTAAAGATTATTTTAAGAAGTTGTATCAAGCTGCACCCACAAAATTCAATTCTATTTACATTAGAAAACCAAAAGAGAAACCCATTAAAAAATTTGTGAATAAATATGATTTTGCTAGTACAGTGGACTGAGTGACCAGGTTTGGAAATCCAAACTAGTTTTCATTATGGCCGTATAAAGAATATCTGTGTTTGCTAATACTTACTCTGTCCCATATGTGTCTTGGCAGTGTATGGCCTGTGATTTTAAACCTTATGCTGAGTTAACCTATAATGATTTAATGGAATGTGTGACCTTAGTGTTTTTTGAGGCAGTACTACCAGGGAGATTTTATAGTCCCACACAGATAAATCAAACTCCCAACTCAGGTTAGCAGTACATGGGACATGATGTCATGGTATACATGTGAAGTAAATCCAATGTATGTTGTGGATTAAGTGAGTAACAGTGAATATAGTGGACATGAATATTCTTTTTCTAAGGATATATCTAAGTATTTCTCCAGATGGCTGAAGAGTTGAGTGTCTGTAAAAGCAGGTGGTTACTGTGAAAATCATATGATTGACTGAATGATGGACTTTGAAACCTTTTGAACTGTAGACCTGAGACCAGAGCTATATTCCTGTCCCAAAATGGCTTGAGGATGCTCAGGGTAAATTAGCTGCAACCAAGTGCTGTGTGAACTGAGCACAACCAGCCATCTTTACCTCTAATGTAACTTTAAGCTCTTTCTGGCTTCCCTAAGGGAAATTGGCCATAGAAGGAGATTCCCAAATCATCACCCAAGAGGTATTTTACACTGGCAAGATCCCTGGATTCCCTTGTGGGACAACTCCTCAGTTAGTGTGCCCTGTCTCATTAGTTCACAGTAATCAGAAGTGTCACCCAGGGCACAGCAGAATGCTGTTATTAAGTCCCACGCTGTTGATTTACCAAGCGGGTTTTCTATGATCAGAATACTCAGTCCCCCTTATGATGTTAAAAATGAGGGGAAAATGCTGTCCATGAAATTTGGGAATGAAAATTACTGGGGATTGCTCTTTGGCCTAAACAAAACAACTGTAGCAGTCATACCTTGTCCTTTTAAATAACTAAATTATCATGTGTTGTGTTATTGACATCAGTTTTAATATTGCTGAAACCTATGCATTAAAAAAAAAGTATTTTTTTTTCCCCTTCAAAATTATTTTTTCACTTATGTGATGCACCATATTTAAAGTTCCTGGCTTGAATACTTATCAGGTATAAAACAGAAAAAGTCTGCTAAAGCTCATCTGTCAATGCTGACCTATACGCAGAAAAGTTGGGCCTAGAGGTTTAATTTTCCAGTGATTTTCAATTTGCCTCCTTATGTGTGTACTTGAAAACTGGTTCTAAATTGTTATATGCTATCAGGATAAGTGAGCTAAAAATTATGGTATTCAAGCATTACTTGCCTATTTTGTATGCAGTTAAATGCAAAGAAAAAGTGTGGTATAAAGCTAGGAAAATATAAGACTATTTTCTGGAATTCACTGTTGTAATGGGACTTGTTTTCTAGTCACTTCTCTGGCCAGAAACATACATGATCTCTCATACTAATAGGAGAAAACAAAAATGCTTTTTTTTTTTTTTTAATAAATATGTAGGCATGTTATTATATACTATTTTTTATATTTTTATATTTTTTATATTATATACTATTTTTCATGTATGAAATAAAAGGAAAAAATTCTTAATCTTTCAGGCTTCATCTTAAACAGATGAGCCACTCCCTCTGCTGGGGATATTTCTACAAACGGTTCTGTAAATGAAAACTATGTTATATTTTACAGGGGAATAGTAGAAACTCTTCTAAAATCACCTAAAATCTTAGCAGCATTATCACACACAAAAATTTCTCAGGAGTATGTAACTGTCTTTATGCTAGTCTATGCTCTTAAAATATCCACTTTGTTCAGAGAAAAGAAGAAACAGAGACACCCAAATGTACAGATTTCTCAACCATCTGGTTTAAAGTATTTTTCTTTTCACATATTTATAACTTTATTTGCAGCTTGCCAAAGATAACTGAATGATAATCCTGCAACGGAATGTTTTCCACTTAGCTACACATTAGGTTTAGCCTGAACAAGAGCTGTATGACATGTTCAGCAGATTTTTAACTTCTGTTAACACTCAAAAATAAATAAATAAATAACGATAAAAAATCCACCCAACAACAACAAAAAAACACCACCTCAAGGGTAACAATTTTCAGGAAGAGTTTACTCTATTCCTAGCTTTTGTTCAGTTACTGGCCTTTTAGATGAAGCTGTGGTGAATTCCAAGGAATGTCTCTGATGGGATGCCAGGAAGTGTTCCAGCACATATATATACATATATTGCTTCCTCAGTCAAGCTGAAAAAGTGTGAAAACATTTGTATTAAAAAAAAATAAATAAAAAAATACAGATTCAAGGGATACACAATCAGATTATCTGTCCACTGTGTTTCTGTTCTTGCCTGCTACTGCAGTAATTTATTTGCCCATATCAAGCAAGTCTGAAGGAAGGATAGATGTTTCAGAGGCAAGGAAGCTTCTACAAGCTTTCTAAAATCTGGTGTCTAGGTAGAAGTAGGACGCCCAAATCAGGGCTGCTACTGAAGGCAAGGAAGCAGATCTCAGCTTTTATACGTTGCCTGGTAGCCAGTATTCCTATCAGGCTGCATGTATGAGCAGACCAAATTGTACATTATGGAAGATGGTAGCAGACCAAATTGTACATTATGGAAGATGGTGGACAGTGGACTAGCCACAGCACGTCTGTGTTCCTCGGTAAGGGTGGCAAAAGAAACTAGAAGAAGCTAACACTAGAGGATATAGGGGGCAAAATACACAACTCTATTAGAAACCATGTCACTTTAGTTCTGGTTTTCATGGAACAACCTCCTTTTGAATTTTTGAATTTGTATAGATGTCAAAATAAAAGAAGTTTATAGAAAAAAAAAGGAAAGAATTTGTTCTGAAAAGCTAAAATGGAAACTGCAACCTCCCCTCAATTTTCTTCTAGTTTGTTCACAGAGTTTTATCTGGATTCAGAATCAACTTATAACTTGATTATTTTTTCTTTGATTTTTGAAAAAAAGAAATGCTTAGCCCAGTAATTATTGTCTTTGTGGTGTTTTTGTTGTTTTAGTGGCAACTTGTTCAACAGGACAGAAAGAAACCACTAACTAAAAGCTGGATTATAACAACCTTATATTGAAAAGTACTAATTTAAATGAGACTATTTCAATAGAGTACAGTCTTTGAACATGCCTGAATTGGGCAAAAACTGGAGTGGTAATTGCACTGAGAATAGACTAAATATCAGGCACTTATCTAGTTTTAAATTTCTATAGGTTCATTTTCCTTTTCACATCCAGCTGTAAACAGAAAGAATCCTGAAGTCCACAGGTATTGGTGGAGAAGAAGATAATATGCTATGATTCACTCCAATGTTATTTAGCTGTGACAGACTTGGATTTATTTCCTGTGCTCAGGGCCAATTTCTACCATTCTTTTGTACAGTGTGCATGAGTAACAAAAGATGCAGTAGGAATATTTGAGAATCAAGAAATAGGCTTGTTTCTTGACAGCTGAAGGATCCAGCACAACTCAGAGTGATGTGAGTGGTTTCTAGGAAAAAGGAGAAGAGATGAGAAAATCTTGATCATATATAAATTAAGTATGTGTAGTGATAGCCAAATTTTAAAAAGTAAACAAAACAAAATTGAAACCAGAGATCATTATTAATGAAGCTATTACAAGGTGAAATTGTGAGACTGTGTAACTCTATCTAACTGCAAAAACATTTAACAAACAATCCATGAGATTTTAAGAAAGTTCTGATAAAAAGAACCTTTCAGAAAATTGTCTAATACCTGAGGGACTACATAGAATACAAGGGAAACAAACAAACAAACAACTTTCAGCTTTGCATAAGTCCATATATATTTAAGACTTCTTTACATCTGACATCACTAAATAGGAAAAATGAAGCAACATTATACCTTGACTTTTGAAACATTACACTTAGCCTCTCTAAATCTCTAAATTATCTTTCTATTTAGCATGTTTCAGTGCATTAAAAACTTTTCTATTAAAGAATAAACCCATTTAATACAGCAGAATCAATATTTGAACATAAAGATTTTGTGTAATGTACATAACATAAGGACATGACATTGGGACATGAATTACAATTTCTTGCTGTTGGCACCATGTATTTGTTCATTTTAATGAAAGTTTTACATAGAACTTTACAACCTTGTTTAAGTTGTTTGCTAAGAATGTATGCATCTCTAGTTCATACCCTTTTACTACTCTGTGGTATGTAAAACATGGCTGTTTTCAAATATTTCTTGATGGAATACGGATGTGTTACTTTTCTTACGTCTCTGATAAAATTGGAGGTTGACAGAAGCACAGCACTGAGATAATTGAATGTGTGAACACAGAAAAGAAGTTAGGTTCCCACCTGAAGTCAGATAAGCACTAAATCAAGCACCAAAAGCTACAAGTATGTGGTTTCACCGTATTTTACTTTGAGGGAAAGAAGAACCAAGAGGAATTTTTCCATAGCTATATGATAGGTAAGTTAAGGGTTTAATAAATTCAGAGAACTGATAGGTGGTGAATGCAGGGCAATGTGTTATGCCTGCTGAACATACAGCTGCTGCTTTAGTGAATGTAGCGGTCATTCTTGCTTCTCTCCTGTGGCTCTCCCAGGTGTTTCAGTGAGCACAACATCTGGAGAGTAGCACAGTTTTACTCGGGTCATCTATTGTTCTGTGAATTACAAATGAAGTCCTGTCAATTTAACTCTGTGTTTGCTGGAAAAGCAACATTAAAAATTACAGAAACGAAAGTGTTCAATAGTTTCTCTAGCTAAAAGAAACTGTCATGTCGAATTTAAAAATATGACAGCATTTTTTTCAACTCAGAACCTTTGCATCTCCTATGTTACTGCAACCACCGTTAGTATGTTTGAGTTTTGGAGTTAGGTGGTATTTTGAATCTGATGTTCGGCATTGAAATTGAGTCCAAAGCCTATGCCAGCTCACAGTGGATCACAACTTTGCTTCCATTATTTTCCCCTTTGCCTGTCTGCTCACAGTGTCTTTGTCAAATATATAAGATGAAGCTTAGCTGCCTGGTACTGTGGCTGTTTTAACCATGAAAAATATGGCAAAAATATTCTAGAAATATGGGGACCTTGTTCACAGATTGGAGGAATATCCTGCTTGTATTTAGGTATATTGCACATACTTTTGACTGAAAGGATTACAGAAACATCCTGAAATTAAATTTCTGTTTAAAAGGTCTATATACTTAAGCATGTGCGTGCCATATAACCTAGCTATCTTGTTTCATCCTCGCAGATCTTATTTCACGAGACTCTTCAAATAAAATTCTCTGGATTCTTTCTGAACACCATCTCAAAATGAACAGACCCCAGAGTCAGAATCTTCATTCCCCTTGTATATGAAACATTATGCACACGGAAATTCCAACCAGAAGTATTAGGGGAATTATTAGGGGAATAATAACAATAGTATTAAAAATGTTATATTTACCTGATGAATATTTGCACTGAAGTCTTTGTACCTTGGCCAGATATGGTTTTCTCTGAATCTGAGAAAGCATGACTACACTGTTTGAAGGCATGATACACTGCACTGTTGTCTCATAGTAACAATATCTGTTAATATAATTTGTGTGTGTCCATGTGTATGTGTGTCTGTGTGTGTGTGTGAGTGTATGTATATCACATTCTGCTCCTTTGAAAAGATTCAGCCTGGTTGTTCAGACTTTCTTAAATAACTTTCAGTTTTGAAAAAAAAATAAATACAAAATTGAAACTATAGTCTAAGTTACGCAAGTGGGGAAAAAAAATCACAATGAGATTATTTTGTTGTCTTATACTAGTTTCACTCTTATTTAAACCTAGATCATTCCTATTCTTATAGCAAATTAAAAAAGACTCATTGCTCTCAGTCATCAGGTTATGTAGCATAGAAAAGATCGAAAACTTTCTTTTCTTCTCTGCATATACAAGCTACTCTATCGTTAAAGGATAAGTTTTCTAAAAACTAAAAGACTGCATTTTTGTGCAGTTTCCTTTCCTCTGTGGCCCAGCTTTGCATGTTTCTATGGGACAGCAGTATATAGTCCTAATAATGTTGCACACCATGTAGATTTTTTTCCATCAAGAAATTACCTGAAAATAAAATTGGTGGAGTTTGGGATAGTTTTAAAGGTATTGCAGTTAATAGTCTAAGTCTCATAAAATGTGACTTTATGTACTTGTGTGCATTTCTTTCAGTCCTGCTCCTAGATGTTTAACATTTGCTGTGGTTCACAGTACAATAATGAAGTCTTTTGAAGGATTAGTCCTGAAGTGATAGAGCAGGTTAGACACACAACTAGAAAAATGACACAGATATTCCACATTATGATGTAGAGTTGTAGCCACTTTTAATGTTTTGTGGCTTCAGTGAACTAACCAAAGTAGAATCTCCATGCTTGCTTTTGCTCAGAGAATAAATTATCATGTTTTTACTATTAAACTGATGACATATATGATCTACACTATGTATTCCTTCTATAAGAGCAAGTAATATTTTTTAAGTCTGTTACAAAAGCAGGTGCATGCTTTTTTTTTCTTTTTCTTTTTTTTTTTTTTTCATTTTGAAATGTAATAAAGTCAGTTTTTGGCCTCAAGCAACACTAGGATTTAAAATAGGAACTACTTTGAAGCAACATGAAGATGCACCCAGCCTCTAGGTTATTAAATGTGTTTTCTCTCTCTGGCTTCCTAAATGTACCTCATTGTTTAATGGAATTCTAACTGTAAGATTTAGTAGTAGGCATTTAAGATGGATTTCCTTTAGAAATACATAATGATGCACCCAAAACTTCAAAACACACCATGTGGATTATAGATGAAAAAAAAAAAAAAAGAAAAAACAAAGAAACAAAAGAAAAACTCCTCACAAGGAGGAATAAACAAATTATCAGTATTTCAAGAGAATACACCTGGTGGGTGGGTCATCTCAGGCAGCTGGGCAGGTAGAACTGGTCTACAGCCTTGAAACACTTTCTGTGAAGTACGTGTTAGATTGTGCAAATCATGATCAACAGTAGCCTGTTTTTAAAAAAGTTTGCAAATAAGCAGTCTATTCCAGAAAGCTTAGTTTTCCTGTTGAAGTAAGAAGGTATTTTCATTAATAGGATCTAGTGATGAACTTTGACACTTTCAAAATTGAGCATCTGGATAAAAAGAAGAAATAATCCTTGGAATTACAGAAGCATAAATATTGCCCAGAATTTGCAATGTTACTGGTCAGTTGCATGAATTTGATAATATTCGCCAGCAGATATGTAGTGTACCTAGAAGACTCTGAATTCTGTAGTTATATTAAATACATTTTATTGTAAAAATTCATATAATATGGAGGATTATACTACATGGATTATATATACTATATTATATTATACTATATATATATAAATAAGCCATGTACTATATGGATTCACAATATACATATTGTGAATCTACTAAAAGTAGATTCACAATAAAGCCAATGTATATATTGCACATAAGTGTTATTGGTACTGCTATAACAACAATATCTTGTTGCAAAAAATAGAGTCAAAGTGTCTAATCCAAAAAAGAATATTACTGCTCTATTCTGATGGGGGATAGAGTAAAGACAACTGAACTAGGACAGTTGGAGGCACACCATGAGGACAAAAAGAAGGATGAAGAAGAAAAGAAAGATGCATTGCCTTTTTTTGCATTATATTCATCCCACAGAGAGTTTTCAATTTCCAGTGCTGTCAGTTTAGCCATTGTTTTTTAACTTTGTATTTATTATTTTTTAAAAAAAGTCTTTTAAAAGGTACTTTTCATTATTTCTATTTTTAAAGAAATGTTTCAGTTTGTGCTTTTATTTTTTCTGTTAGACTTGCTTCAGAATGCTAATATCTTCTCACTCAGTTACACTCCAACCACAAGCAAAATCATGTTAGAGCAAGTAATACATTCTGAATGAAAGTTTTATTTTCACAGACAGCCAAAATGAGATATATTGCACCTGCACAAATGATGTTTCCCTTATTTTATGAAACTGGAAGACAGCCAAGTTGTACGGGGTTTCTGTAGTTGGTTTTTTTTTTTCACATGCCTCTTCCCAGCACCACCTGCTTCAATGATTTGGGTGTTCCCCTCAGGTAGATCACAATTTAAAACATGTTACTACTCAGATTGGTCACACCCAGAGATAATACACTTTTTTTTTGACAACTGTTGTGTTAGCCAAATATGACATAGTGATCTATGTTAGTAATTTTTTGAACTTTGCATAACTCTGTTTGTTACTGGATGTCAGGGCTAGATGATACTATTTATTATACAGAGATTTCCAAAGACATAGACCCAATTAGATAGTAAACAAAAACATTTGGCAAAGGAAATGGGAAACTGAATGAGCCCAGTAGTCCAGGTAGTTGGGGAGAGACTCTTTACCAGAATTTTTAGTGATAGGACAAGGGGCAACACTTTTATACTAAAAAAAAATGTAGATTTAGATTAGATATTAAGAATAAATTATTTACTCAGAGGGTGCTGAGGCCTGGAACAGGTTGTGCAGAGAAGTTGTGGATGCCCCATCCCTGGAAGTGCTCAAGGTCAGGTTGGAAGATGATTTGAGCAACCTGGTCTATTGGGAGGTGTCCCTGCTCATGGCAGGGGGATTGGAATCCTTAAGGTCCCTTCCAATCCAAACCATTCTATGATTCTGTGATTTTATCATTCTTGTCTCTAGCATTGGACGGTAAGAGACTTGAAAATTAAAGCAAAAGAAATGCTGCATAAGACTGCAATTTTTTAACCATATATTGCTGAAGATCATAAGCAGTGTGGGATGTGGTAATTTATTTCACAAGGACCATAGTCTACCACCTCAAAAAATGAATTTAATTTCCCACTGGTCTTAACCCAACACCTTTTGCAGCAGCTTGCTCACACAAAATAAAGTAAACCCAGCTCCACAGTGGGAGGGTCTGTCTATCTGGGATGTAAAATGGTTCAATCCTAGTAAATTGTCTGTCTATTTTTCTGCTTTAAGCAGCTTTTGTTTGGTTAATTGGTGCTGTAGTAGGCAGATAACCGATTTTCTCCTGTGGAGGGATAAGCAGAGTTCCATCGTCAAGATTTTCTAATTGTTAATTTGCATGTTTGAGAAAGATTATAGTTTTGATTGTGAAACATACCAGGGTTTGTGTTTTTTTTTTTGTTATTGTTGCTGTTTGTTGTTGTTGTTGTTGTTTTGTTGTTGTTGTTATTTTTTTTCTGAACATAGAGAAAATATTTTTTATACTTAGTTAATATTTACACCATATCAAGCATTGGGCAACATTAAAAACAATTATTTAAAGCATATTTAAAGAACAAATGTTCTTAATTCTCCTCTTTTGGAAAGTTAATGGCCAATTCTTTCCCTAGAAGGAGTTAGGCTGAAAGAGATTGAAAAGTCCTCTAAAAGATGTTAAGCTCACAAACAATTTGTGAAGGGTAGGTCCTGCCTAACTAACCTGATTTCCTTTTATGATAAGATCACCCGTATGATGGACCAAGGGAAACCAGCTGATGTGATTTTTTTGGACTTCAGCAAGGCTTTTGACACGGTTTCCCATAGGATCCTACTGGACAAAATGTCCACCATACAGCTAAATAAAAACATCATACGATGGGTGAGCAATTGGCTAACGGGCAGGGCCCAAAGGGTTATGGTAAATGGGGCTGCGTCAGGCTGGCGGGCGGGGTCACCAGTGGGGTCCCTCAAGGCTCCATTTTAGGACCGGTACTTTTCAATATTTTTATAAACGATCTGGATGTAGGAATAGAAGGTATTTTGAGCAAGTTTGCTGATGACACCAAACTTGGAGGAGTTGTGGACTCGAATGAGGGTGGAAAGGCCTTGCAGAGGGATCTGGATAGGTTGGAGAGCTGGGCGATCCACCAACCGCATGAAGTTCAATAAGAGCAAGTGCCGGGTCCTGCACCTGGGGGACGGGGGAAACCCTGGCTGCACATACAGACTGGGCGATGAGACGCTGGAGAGCAGCCCTAGAAGAGAGGGATCTGGGGGTCGTGGTAGACAGCAAGTTGATTATGAGCCAGCAGTGTGGCCCTGGCGGCCCAGGAGGGCCAACCGTGTCCTGGGGTGCATCAAGCACGGCATCGCTAGTAGGTCAAGGGAGGTGATTGTCCCGCTCTACTCTGCGCTGGTGCGGCCTCACCTCGAGTACTGTGTGCAGTTCTGGGCACCACAGTATAAAAAGGACATGGAAACTGTTGGAGAGTGTACAGAGGGAGGGCTACGAAGATGGTGAAAGGCCTGGAGGGGAAGACATACGAGGAACGGCTGAGGTCACTGGGCCTGGTTCAGCCTGGAGAAGAGGAGGCTGAGGGGAGGGGAGACCCTCATCACAGTCTACAACTTCCTTGTAAGGGGGTGTCGAGAGGCAGGAGGACCTTTTCTCCATTAACACCAGTGACAGGACCCGCGGGGAACGGGGTTGGTTAAGCTGAGGCAGGGGAAATTTAGGCTCGACATCAGGAGGGGGGTTCTTCACCGAGAGGGTGGTTGCACACTGGAACAGGCTCCCCAGGGAAGTGGTCACTGCACCGAGCCTGTCCTGAATTTAAGAAGAGATTGGACTGTGCACTTAGTCACATGGTCTGAACTTTTTGGGTAGACCTGTGCGGTATCAAGAGTTGGGACTTGATGATCCTTAAGGGGTCCCTTCCAACTCAGGATATTTTATGATTCTATGATTCTATAATTGCAGAAACCCAGTAAACCCTACTCCTGACAGTGTTTCCAGTTCATATACTCTAGGAGTTCCCCTTTATCTTTGTCCTTCTCTTCACAGTGAAAAATAAAATGATTGAGTTATTGACTTGAGGTTCATAATTGGAGGTAAAAGTCTTACAAAAGATGAGGTACTTTGGAGTTTCATATGAAATAATAGATCGTGATAAACCTGTGTGCATGTGTGAGGAACGTAGGTAGGGGGATACAACCTAAAATTTTTCATATATGTCTGGCAGCTTATCAGAAAGTTACTAACTGATTTATCAGGTTTAGGATTTTTATTATATTTTACCTAACTCAGGCTAAAATCTTTTCCATGACTAGACAATGTTTCTGGAAAATTCGAGAG
>NC_137695.1:94319273-94514273 GCF_964034855.1 Anser brachyrhynchus
GATAATCATTTACATCAGTGTCCATGGAACTGTTGTCATGGAACTGTGAACAAGTTTAAGATATAGGCAAGGGATATTTGGAGACTAGACACTGGTGACCTTTTTTTCAATTTAGGGAACTGTAGGATATCTGAGGTTCTTATGCTTAATTTTCTTCACGTCCATCTGAGGAAAATAAATAAATAAATAAAACTGCATCTTGGGAATCATAGAATCATTAAGGTTGGAAATGACCTCCAAGATCATCTGGTCCAACCATCCCCCTACCACCAGTATCATCCAATGAACCATGTTCCTAAGTACCACATCCAAACTTTCCTCAAACACCCCCAAGAACAGTGACTCTACCATCTATCTCCCTTGATGCTCTTGTATTGAGGGGCCCAAAACTGAACACAGGACTCAGGGTGCAGCCTCATCAGAGCAGAATACAAGGGGATGATCACCTCCCTGGTCCTTCTGGCTACACTATTCCTGATACAAGCCAGGATGCCGTTGGCCTTCTTGGCCACATGAGCACACTGCCAGCTCATGTTCAGGTGAGCATCAACCAACACCCCCAGATCCTTTTCCTCTGTACAGCTTTCCAGCCACTCTGCCCCAAACCTGTAGCACTGCATGGGGTTGTTATGGCCAAAGTGCAGGACTCGGCACTTAGCCATGTTGAACCTCATCCCATTGGCCTCTGCCCATCGATCCAACCTGTTCAGGTCCCTTTGCAGGGCCTTCCTACCTTCTGGCACATTGACACTTCCCCCCAACTTGGTGTCATCTGCAAACTTATTGAGGGGTGCACTCAATTCTCTCATCCAAGTCATCAATAACAATATTAAAGAGGATGGGCCCCAACACCAACCCCTGGGGAACACCACTGGTGACCGGTCGCCAGCTGGATTTCACTCCGTTCAACGCTCTTTTTTGGGCCCGGCTCTCTAGCTGTTTTTTAACCCAGCAAAGAGTGTACCTGTCCAAGCCATAGTCTGCCAGCTTCTCCAGGAGAATATTGTGGGAGACCATGTGTTGTTTAGACTCTAGGTTTTGGTTCTAGGTTTTGTACATTAATCAGTGTAATCTCAGCAGCCTCCAGGTCTGGAAGCTAGAATTAGATGGAAACCTCACCAAAAGGTTTTCACAGTTCTTTTGAAATATTAGCATTTGCATTAGAAATTGTTCTCTTGCAATTTCCAGATCTGGATGCTTTGATATAGGAAAGACTGGATAAAGCTTCAGATTTTGGGTTGTTATGTCAGTGAAGATCTTAGAGGCCTGTGCATCTTCTTCTGTACAACGGCTTTCATCTCAGTCCAATAAGGATGAATATTAAAGACTGATATTATGTATTGACAAGGTATTTAGGTAAGTAAATGCAAAGCAGTAGCTTTTGAGTAGTATATATGGGAGAAAGTCATAATTTTGAAATTAAGCTTTGATTGGTCACTGACCACGCTTAGCTGGTGATAGGCAAGTTTAATTGATAGTCTGTAGATCAGAAATAGCACTAGGGCTCAGGAGTCAAATTAGAGTGATCCCAGACTGCATTGTATGCAGTTTACTGGGTCACACCAAAAAACTTCATCAGGAGTATAACATGTCAAAATTAGTCACTTAAGAATATAAACAGCTCCAGAAACAGGATGGAGCACGCCTCCAGCCATCTGCTTTTGCGTTAGTCCCACTTTTTCACAGTAGGTGCTGATTTTTTTTCACTCAGCCAGATGATCGTTGTCTTAGATTCAGCTGAGTATCCCAAAGCAGCAGAGAACTGGAGATGTCAACAGATTGCTGTGTCTTCCTGTAGGGGCACAAGGTTCTGGGCTCAGCAGGGAGGAGCAACATCAACAGCTGGTATATCCCAGGAACATTTTTTTTTTTTTTTTCCTACAGATGTGAGAAGCAAATGATCTTGTCATTATTAGCAAAGGCACTCTGGGGTAACCCTACACTCTTTTTAACTCAAGCCTATGACAAGCCTTCCTCCTCTGCCTTACCTCCCCCTCTCTTTCCCTTCCTCTCACCCTCCCACCCTTCTTGTCATATTTTTTTCTGATATCCTGACATTCTGAATTTGATTTATAACATTTTTTTCTTAGAAAATTATATTTTCTATTCAGTTTTGTTTATTTTGTTTTGTTTTGTTTTCCTGTCTGTTCTGAAGCAGCTGGTTCTTACGGGCCTGATTCTTCATTCTGTGAAGCTAGGTTTATTTGGGTTAGAATCTGTTGAGATAGATTTATAAAGTTATATGAAATAACTCAGAGATGTGGTTTAGAAGAAATTAAATACTTTTTTTTTTTCCCCAAAAAAAACACTCCAAAAGTCCTGAAAGATGTACACTAACCATGCAACCAGAAAACAAGTACTGAAATGCCTAATCAAAAGAAAACATTAGAAACCTCTGGTAGCAGTGTCAATTGCTATTCCATATAAAAGAGTCAGTAGGAGATTAGGCAATTGCTGTGAAAAGAATAAACCAATGGGTTCTTAAAAATTAGTGTTCAGCTGATAGCCATTTAATTAAACTGTTTTCTTTAGCATTAGTAAGTTTTAATGGAATTTCAGGGAAGGTTAAAAGGAAGAGCTGGATGATAAAAATTAATACAGACACAGAAAGCTTTCATTTTTTTTGCTAAATACATAGATTTCAATACATTGTTATTCTTATCAATAGAATAATAGACAAAATATATGAACATTCATAACATAGCAACAACTAGTAGAAAAATCATCCTAAGTTTAACAAGAAATTATATACTTTTTGGTACTCTCTTTGCTGTACAACCACATTTCAAAGATGTTAAGGACATAAAGATGTTTCAAAGAAGTTAATCTGATAATAGTGTACATCTTTCAATCACTAGCAAAGAACCTGACTATGTGGCAAAGTGCATCGGATACTGTTTGCCATTGCTCTTTAATAAACATAAGGAAGAAGAAGGGACAGGCTGGCCACTGAAGGCTGCTCTTTTGGTTTCTGAACCCTTATCCTGTGGACAAGTTGAGAGGACATGTAACCTACAGAAATTGGGTTAATCATAAATATTCTTAACACTTTAATTAGAGGTCCACTATATTTTATAGAATAGCATGTCGTCCTCTTGCCCCCCTTACAGCTCCTGTTAAAGCTCATCTCACTGTGCACAAAGGAATGAAAGATTTATAAGCTGGAAGCGCAGTAAGGGTAGAGGAACAAGGCTCTGTAATAGTGGTGTGCAGCTTACTTTGTAATGTGGTAGTGTCTAAATAAATCCTGCATCAATCTGCACCCATGTCTTCACAGGATTATGTTGCTGGCTGGGCTTCTACTTAAATGCTTCCTCTAGACCTTGCTAAACCCCTTGCAGTCAGCAAGAATGTACTAAAAACAGAAGTTACACAGCACTCTGGTCTCTCTTCTGTCCACCTATTAGCCTATCCTAATATTTGATTCAATAATTTCATTACACATAGCAGTACCATGACATATTTTTGTTGCTATGAAAAATTTAGATGGCATTGATCATTCATGTGATCTGTTTTAGTGATTAAGCTGCTCAGGATATATGAGAGTGGACTCTTTAATTCCTGTTGTTTCTATTCCGAATTCTATAATGAACTTGCCTGAATAGGGTCAACAGCAAGTAAGTTATAGTACCTCCTGATGTTTAAATAGTCTTGGAAAAATAAAGCAGTCAGGCCTGTTCTGAAAAATGTTCAGCTGTCATAGTGGCAGATATTTCAATCACAATTGCATTGCTCTTACAATGAAACAGACTGGAAACTTCCTACAATATAGCATGTCGTGTTTCTTATCCAAGAAAAAGCAAATCGGTTTCATCTCAGCATTAATTTCCCTTAAAGTTTTTATGTATAAAGGCATTATAGATGCTGGGATGTAACAAACAAATTGTCCCTGCATAAAAATATTTAGAAATCTGGTTAAATATAACCACAACATGTCCCACATGCTTGTTATCCAGCCAGTTTACCCTCCATATCACCTATAAGAGGGCTGCCTATCTCTCAGTCTGCTTCTCCAGGGAAGTGTAATAAGGAGAGAGCTCTGTTTTGATCCAGGTAATAGGAACACAAAGGTAACAGAAAACAAAAACATAAATTAGACTGTGAGTTTAATATACTCGCCTTTGAAAAAAAAATAATAAAAAATTGTGAGCAGATTTCTGTAGAGGATGGAAAACCGGGAATCCCTGAGATACTCTCATAGCAACACAGAAGACCATATCTTCAATAATTTGGCATAGTGATCATTGCTATAAGCACAAATTAACCAGACTCTTTTATTATTTGTATCCATTTGATTTTTTTTTCTTCTTTTCTACACATAAATTCTTCTTAAGAAAACAAAGCAGTACTTTACAGTGGTCATTGGGGGTATGTATAGAAATGGTTGTGGTAGACCTTTAATTTCAAACTTATTTAAAAGACAAGAAAACTAAGTTCTTTGGGAAACAACAACAACAACAACAAACAACAGATGCTTTGTGGAACAGCATTTTCATTTTGTTTATATAGAATGAAGTGTAGTAAGTGCTAGTTAGCACAGCTTCAATTAATGTAAAATATCAGATATTTTTAATAAATTCAAATGAATTTTATTTATATTTTTCTACTTTCTTCTTCCAGTTTAGCTTTCCTCAGTGTGATGCATCCACTTCATTGAATCTCCTATGTAAGCACATACAGTCATCCTGATAATAAATATACATTAGTTCAAGGTTCAAGATTTGTGCAATCTTCTTTGGAAAAAAAATAACAATAATAATAATGCAGCAAATATACTACACTGGATTAGAATAAATGGCTGAAATCAAGTAGGAGCATGCTTTGGTCCAAAACTACCATGTCCCATATGACAGCTGCATTATATTAAAAAACAAAAAGTGGGAGATCCATGCAGTATGATGCAAATCATAGCTCTGTTTAAGGAAGACTTTGGAGTAATAAATTATGATCTTGTCTAAAGTGTGATTCTTCTTGTAAGACAGAACTGATCTGGAATGCTTCAGAGGCTTATGTTAACACTCTCTTCTCTTTGAAATTTTAAAGTTTTGTTTATTTTTTTCTTTAAATAACATAGCGCTCTAATATCAATTATAATGTGCCACTGTCACAGTGCATGTTGCTAGGACTTAAGCTTAATGCTTTAAAGAGAGGAGCCAAATACTTCTAATTTGTGCACGTTGTCTGTAAAAATACAGAAATGTGCAGTGACCAATGTACTTAGTGTAAGGTCAAGTACACCAAAACAACTGGTACACATTACACAGAAAATATGTAGGGGTAAATTTTGATTCTAATGGCATCAAATTTCACCCACATAGGAGCAAACACTGATGGTGAAGGCAGCTTAGTGCTGTAATCTCTATTATTGTTTCATTTGTTATATTTACTCCTATAACTTGCTCAGTCTAGACAAAAAGTGCCATAATATGTCCACATTAAACAAAAGAGAGTTATGTGGACAAGCCATGGTAACGTGCAAAAGTGTTAAGTGGAATAGGACAGGACAAGCCCTGCTGCCACATTCTTTCTCCCTCACCCTGGACCCTGAGTCCCTGTAGACACCTCTCAACCCATCAGACCACTCCATTTCCAACACCTTTGGGCACTGCTCCTTCTCAAGTTACACTTTACTTTTCCCCTCAGGTAACAATCCTTGCTTTTAGGTTCAAAAATACCTCCCAGGACCTTTGTCAAGGTGCGTATTAATAGGGGAATTGCACTCAAATGTCAGGGGAGAAGTTATAAAACCACTGGACTTTTCTGTCTTGGAATCACTGTTGCAAGTAGGCTGTATTTATAACTTGAATTTCCCACGCAGATACCCATTTACCCCACAGATTCTACAAAATGAAAAACCTCTAGGAGTCACAATTTAAAGAAAGTGTATTAGAAAAATACCTTCATTTATTTGCATTTGATTTCAAGAGATGGAAGCAAAAAGGCTGTTACTGGTCATTTTTAGTTTGTTCCTTAATATATTCAGCCTATAATACAGTTTAAAAGCCTCAGTATTGTGAAAGTAATGACTTTCTTTTCTTCACTTCACTGTGGTAATTTTTACCATAGTGAAAACAATTGTAATAATACCTCAGGTAAGTGGCTCAAGTGAAGCTTAAATACTTTGGAAAGATAAGATCAATTATATATTCATAAGCTTTTTCTTTCTTTTTCTTTCTTTCTTTCTTTCTTTCTTTCTTTCTTTCTTTCTTTCTTTCTTTCTTTCTTTCTTTCTTTCTTTCTTTTCCTTCCTTCCTTCCTTCCTTCCTTCCTTCCTTCCTTCCTTCCTTTCTTCCTTCCTTCCTTCCTTCCTTCCTTCCTTCCTTCTTTCCTTCTTTCCTTCTTTCTTTCTTTCTTTCTTTCTTTCTTTCTTTCTTTCTTTCTTTCTTTCTTTCTTTCTTTCTTTCTTTCTTTCTTTCTTTCTTTCTTTCTTTCTTTTGGCATGTTTTGTTTATTATTATTATTATTATTTTTTACCCCTTGTTCTGGGCTCAGTTTCCTTTTTGTAGGATAAAGACCCTCCTCTTTCTGTCTAAATTCTCTTCCTTCTCATATTCACAAAATGCCTCATAGCTTTAGAAAGGTAATCTCTATTAGAACAAGAACAATAAGTGTTTATTAGATTTGGTCTTCTAGTTTCTTTTCCAGAATGGCACAATCAACAGGCAGTGGTCAGTCCAGAAGGTCTTTCCTACAAACATTGCTTGGATTCCATAATCAACTTTGCTTCCTGCTCCCCCCACATAAGGGTGATTCTCATATTTTAATCTTTGTTGACATATGTGGATTTGTACTGTTACTTTCGGGCTAAAGCATGCACTCTTCTGACAGGCCCGGAAAAGCACACAGAAGTGCTACTTTCTGCTTACATAGTTCTTTCACTTCAAACAGTCTTCAGTTTGTTTTAGACTTGTTTTACAGGAATTTCTTCAAAAATAAAAAAAAAAAAAAAGAAAAAAAAAAGTTAAATCTTGACATGGGTTCCAGAAAATAAGTGTGCAGACTGATTGATTCATTCATTTATCTGTTTTTTTTTTTCTTTTTTTCTTTTTCTTTTTCAAAAGAAGGAAGGCTCAGAGAAAATAAGACACTTATTGAACTATTTTAGTGATATTTAGATTCAGTTGTGCCCTTGAGAAACAAAAAGACTGGGAAGGACTATTAAGCAACTCATCTAGTCCTTTGCTTTTTAATCAAATCATTATCCTGACATTCTTTTCTTTTTCTTATTATTAATCTTCACCACACCCTCATACTTTTCCTGTCTTGTCTCTATCTTGTTTAAAAACAGCTTTCAAAATTTGCAAAAACAAGCCTATGTTTACATATTTGAAAGACATTAAACTTATAGAAATTTCATTATCCAGTGTTTACAATTCAAGAAGCTAGACAGCTTTTAAATTTGTATGAGCGGTATATGGGTGGACCCTCTCCACAAGTTTTGTTGTTTGGTTGTTTTTTTTTTTTGCTTTTTGATTCATTCTGTACATAATCTGTATTTAGAAATACTGCTTTGATACTGAACACTCTATGAACTCACTGAAATATTAAATAACCAAGTCTGAAAACAACTGTAAATACTTCCAGTTTAAAAAAACAAAACAAAACAACAACAACAACAAAACTTTGAATGCTGCATTTTTATAAGAAAGCAATATCACTGTAAAGATATTCAACCTCGTAATCAATAAACATAACCTTCCAATGTGTTATTACAGACCTTCATTTGTCTTCAGATTTTACTTGCAAGTGTTATTGGTTGCATGGTATGAAGGTCATTTTATGGAAACTACACATATCAGATGTGACAAAGGTAACATGCTACCAGACTATCTGTGTTTCAAGGAAAAATGCTACAATTATTAATCTTCACCACACCGTCATACTTTTCTTGTCTTGCCTACAGAGTAAAAATTCTGGACTGCATTAGCTTTCACAAATTTCAGTTTTAGGAAAAGAGTGTAAAGACTCACAGATGTTGAGTCTCTCATTATTCACAGATTTTGTCCTGTATAATATTAATTTTGTCAAACCTGCTTTGTGAATTTTCTTTCTGCATTCAGCATCAGAGCAAGAATATAAACTTTCCAAAGGGAGCTGTTTGTTTTCAGATATTTATCCAACACCAAGGACAGTGCTTTCTGGGGTGGGAGTTTGTCTTTGTTTTTAACTTGCTAGTCCCTTTAAGCATGTCGGTATTTGGAAACTAAGCAGCTTTTGTAGAAATCTGGGCACTGAACGTAGCCAGTTTAGTAACAGAATCTGAAGAACTCTCTATTCAGGCCAGATGCTTGCAACATCTCTAAAGGTTCTTTGATTAATTGAGGTGAAACCACCCTGTATAACAGGGTCAGCACACACAAGCTTTCATTATTTTCTTCATTTACATCAATTAGAATTATGGAGGGCCTGGGGCTACTCCTGACTTCTAAAAACATGATCTACTCCTAGGTGATGTTTAAATAGAGCACTGGAAAGACTACATCATAATTCATCAACAAATAAAACTTCTATTTCTTTCATCAATTATAGCAAGATTTATATTAGGTGTATTGCTAAAGTAAGACATTAACATATATCACCAAGGTGGTCAGACTCTGAAGAACTAGAGCTTGGTGTATATCACAACAATTAATCTAAACATAGTGAATTTCATTTGTGCACAGGCTGCAGTCAAAGAAAAACTAACATAAACTCCAGCAGATTTTGTGAATTCCTGTATTCTTTTTATGACAGCTTAAGTTGTGTGCAAACGACTGCTTTGTATTATGGCTCAACTGAGAAATGTTTTTACCAGATTAAAAAAAAAAAAAAAAAGTTCAGTTCCTCTACCTTGAAAGCTAGATGAAAGGAGTAAGTCTACCATTCATGGAGGTGCCATAGCATATCACATGTCAGAATTAGAGAGGTATTCTAGAATTGAACCAAAATAAATATGGTATTGATAATACTGCAATTTTCTATGGTCTGATGTGTAACAGCAGACATCTTTCCTGTGAATGTTGTGCTCAAGGTGAAATCAATGTCACATTTTCCTTTTCTCAATGTAAGCTATTTATAGTCACTGTAGCCTTGCAAAGTGAAATTTGACTTATCAATTGTTTTATCTACATGTGTAAATCAATTACAGCAACAATATCACTTCAAGTAACGTGAATATTTCTGCAAATTTTAATAATATTATTCTGAATAGTGGAATAATATGGCTGGTTAACTAAACATTGGGTCCTGGCTGTGGTCTTAAATCCACCCATCTAGCACTGCAAACCTAAGTATCCTTTCTTTTGTGTGGAAGGACTTCTTTTTACATTATTTTTCCCATTTCCTTTCCATGCCCCTGTAACAGCTTCAATATAAGACTAGAGACCATATTCACGTTACGGATAGAGACTGGGAATAATAGAAATTGAGTTCTGGAATATGTTTTCCATTTCTTCTAGCTGAAGTAAACTGTAAAAACAATGACTTACGTCATTAATCCAGATATCAGACCAAGACTGTTGCAATCTTGTCTGGCATCAGGAAAAGAATACAGACACAGACACATGATGGAGTCAAAATGGGCTGTGAAGTTATCAAGTTGGTGTTGACCTAACCAGTTTATAGTTACTTTGTGATCTGAAGTCTCTAGAGATCCTCCAGATTTAGAAGACGGGAGGGCTAAGAGGGTCTCACAGAATTCATATAACATGTTCTGTCTTGTTTTTCCTTTATTTATTTATTTTATTTATTATTATTATTATTTTTAACATTTGTTAAGCACTTTTCATCTTCCAATGGTATGAGTAGGAAAAGTAGATTTTGCAACAGTTCAGATGAATTGTCCTGATAATTTCCAAAATCTGGTCTGCCTGAACATTTCACAATCACATTTGAATATGATTTTTGCAACATTCATATGATTTTAAACCCATCAATGCTTTTCAAAACTAACTGCTTCACATTGTGGGAAGCAACAGCTGCTCAGCTTTTCAGCTTTCTAATAGTATAATTGTGTTATGCCTAAATGCAGGCTAGAGCCACAATTCATAGAGTAAAGCAGTGTTCTAGGTCTACCCTCTACTTTTAGAATGTATCAAACTATCTAACTAAATGTCTAGATGCAGCTGCTGCAGTCAACCTCAGGCCTAGAGAGTGAAGAAAAAATAAAAGGATTTATTTATTTATTTATTTATAATATGATACAGAGAACACAAATGTATTCATTACAGTAGAAAAACTGACACCACTTCACCTTCATCCACCCCCCCCCCCCCAAAAAAAAAAAAGACAGACAAAAGTTAGCTTAGAAGCTTTTACTTGTTTATGTTAGCACAGAGGATTTTCTCCTCTTCTAGTATGGAGATTTTGTACAGCGTCTACTTTGTTCTGCATACTGTTTTCTATCACTGCATGAGAAAACATAAGAAATTGGAGAATTTAGGGTCTTCTGCTTCACAGATCTTGGTGGGGAGAAGAGCACCTGGCCTCAGAAGTAGCACTTAACAAGAACAAACTCACATACTATCAGTCAGAAGACTTATGGTAAGTACATTTGATACAATACCTAGTACACACCTGAACACTCTACCAAACTGAGTCATTCCTGGACAATGTTTGCCACCTGAAATGTACATTGCCTGTGCTGTACTGAACAACTTTCAGATTACTCTGATTTGTGAGCTTAGTTCTAGCAGTTGCAGTTAGTGAGGTGCTAAGAAACGAGAGGATATAAACTGCCTGGAAGCTCTGAGGCTGCTAAATCTGGGATGTTTTATTATAACCGATTTCCTTTTGCATATGAGATGAACTGAATGTGGAAAATACATGTTGCAGCTGGTGGTTAAATGCTGCATGCCATCTAGATGGGTAGGTTTCTTATTCCAGCTGATGCCATACCAAGGTTGCCCTCAGAATGGAAAACATTTTTTACATGTGATGAGTTGCTATAAGAACAGTAGATAGCTTAAACTAATACAGATAACATGGCTGTTAAGTACTGAGGCAGTAATGATCATTACGGAGCACATTTTCCTCAGTTCATTTGCAGAAATTCATGAACTTTGACAGCAGTTCACAGAACCTTATGCTTTTTACCTTCTGTATTTGTGTTCCTTTTTGACTCTTTCCAAAATCTTTAATACAACAATATTCAAAGTTACATATAAATCCAAATACATTGTAGCAGGACCATAATAGACACTTTAGGATTTATACATCAAATTTATATATCAAACACCACCACATTTCTTGCAAACTAGGCATAAAAATCAAGGCACGCAGTTCATGATATGTTTTGGATATTGTAGTTCTTAATGTATGAAGACTTGATGGGTGGGAGAGGGAAGTGAAATTTCTGCCATATGATCAACATTTATATGAAATTATGACAGGACCTTTGCTCCATCAGATACTCTGTGCTCAGTTTCCTTTTTTTTTTTTTTTTTTTCCATGAAGCTGGAAAGGGTGTATTTTTACACAGAACTCTGCCTTGAATTGATATTTTAATGATTCTTGTAATTTTGGTCTTTCTCTCTATCTGATCTGATATGTTAGATGTTGACAGTAACTTTGAACATATGTTTCTTCTGTAGATTTTGACAGAGTGCTCTTATTTCCTGTATAATAACAGTTTCAATTTCCTGTTCACCGTTTTAGTTTTTCATACAGTGATCAGAGAATAAAATCTTCAGGGAAGACTGAATATGGTTTGATCTTTAAAGATGGCTGATTAATGAAATGATTAAACCCATTCTTCGTACCTATCAGATAATGCTGAAATGATTACACATTCCTCTTCCTTTTTTTTTTTTTTTTTTTTTTAGCCAAAAATAAAAGGATCTAGTTGAGATGATTCTGAGTTTGTAAAAACTTACAAATGCTAACTTCATAGGGGACTACAATTAGCACTACAAAAAAAAAAAAATCCATCTATTTTTGTCCACTATAAGATTATGGAAATAGTGGAAAGTTGATTTTTGTGACTCAAATATTGCTGCAAAGTTTTAAAATGTCATTCATACATTTGTCTTTAATTGAAAAGATAATTCCACCAACAGTTTACACTCCAGGAACAGAATAGTACGGATTTTCATGTATTACGAGCTAAAACAGATCCAATGATGATACTGAAATAATTTGGACACACTGAACTATATATCTAAACCAAGAAGCAGTGCTTCTGGGTGGATCTGCTGGATGTCAATATTAACTATGCAAAGGAGATTCCTATGGTCTAGCTCTAATGTGGTCTAATGAACTGAACAGTCATCAGCAGCTAAAACACAGTCAGGTTCCCTTTCAAGTATGACTTATTTTCGAATACTATTTCAACATAACAGTTTATACCTGTGTCATCTCTCCAGTATGAACCAAAGCACCACAAAAAGATGTAATTAGAAGGACACACTTCAGAAAACACTTCTGATCCAAACTACACTGAAAGTGCAGACATATCTCATATAATTCTAGGGAATGTCTCCTGTGTGATTCTGAACAATAGAATCACAGAATGGTTTGGGTTAGAAGGCCTTCTAAAGATCATCTAATTCCATAAACAGGGACACCTCTCACTTGACCAGGTTGCCCAAAGCCCCATCCAACCTGACGTTGAACGCTTCCATGGACAGAACATCCACAACTTCTCTGGGCAACCTGTTTCTGTGCCTCACCACACTGAGTAAAGAATTTCTTCTGAATAAAATCTCCAATTTCTTCTGAATAATATCTCCAATTTAGAGACCAGGATAGCATGCCAGGACAATATCAAATGCTTTGCACAAATCCAGGTAAATGTTGTCAGTTGCCCTTCCCTTATCCATCAATACAGTTAACCCCACTGTAGGTCACCAGATTTGTCAGGCGTGATTTGCCCTTAGTGAAGCCACGTTGGCTGTCAGCAATCACATCTTTGTTTTTCATGTGCCTTGCCTTAACATAGTTTCCAGGAGGAAATACTTCTGTATAAAACTTCTGTATAAATTCTGAATTAGGATGTCTGTTAAATCAGCCTTCAGCTATCATTTATAAATTCCCCTCCAGTTAATATTCATTGGTTCTCTGTATATTTTTATCTACGTAATAGCATTTGTTTAGTATTTTGGCAGTCATTAAGTACTTTACATGCACAGCTCAGAGGTAAGCTTTACACAGTTCTCTGGTAGCCACTAGTGATAATATCTCAGTTGCACATCTTCTGTCTAGCAACTATGATGATGCAACCATAAACCTTGAAGTGAAAGTGAAGACCTCTTCTCCCTACCTGTGGAATATGACATGATGATTCAGATATCCTAAGAGATGCACAAGGCGGATAAGTAGCAGGAGAGATGTGGCAGTGAATGTTAATTATGTGTAAGTAAGGAAAAAAGAACTATACAGAGTGAAATGGAGTTTAAAAGAACAATTCTCCTCTAGGACATTATTACTTCTCCTGTGGAAATGAAAAACAACATTTCCACTGGGTACATTTAGAAGTTTCCTGTTTCTAATACAAAATACTTAAGAAAATTCTGAATTTTCAAAGTATGTGTAATCCCTTGTGTTTAGTCAAGCCAGACGCATTCTTGGTTAATCACGTTCTTGAGAGTTCAGCCTGACTGTGGCAGACATCCTGCTTTGCAGAATTTAATAAATAACTCTGAATGAATAACTTTTTCAGCAAATGGAATTTCTTTTACTTTTTGCAGAACATCAGTGAGCTAGTGATGATTTTCTGAACTTATTAATTATCTCTATTGATTTGCTGGATATTTTTTAACTTAGTGGACTGATCATGAGCAGTTCCAGTTATGAACATTAGTTACTTGATATTTTAAAAGAAGTTGAGTTTCCCAATACTGATTTTGTACACTATGACAACAGGAGGATATGAATACAGCCAATTAGACTTATATGAACATTTACAATTTTACAAGAACATCAGTTTAACTACCTTTAAACTCATGACACTTCTATTTTTACTAGGTGAAACAGGATTAAGATGTAGTCACATAAGACCCATGAGAATGCTAGATAAACAACTACCATTATGAAAAAATGTTTTTAAATATGTGGTTTCGATGTACAATGTGCTCAGTCAAAGACAAACTTCTTACTGGTCAAACTCCACTAAAATCAGGGGTGCTACAGAAAGGAGGAATTTGATCTCCAACACTTAAAGAGTAATGGCAGGGAAGTGGATCACAGATAAACCAGCAAATACATTTGAGGCTCATCCATTGTTTAGTTCTTTCTTATATACTTCTAAACAAGTAGGGGAGAAATGTGGTAATATGCTTTTGGATCCTTATGATTTAAAAACTGATGTACTAGAACAGTTCAATGCTTTTTGACATTCTTTCTTTAATATGTTTCTCTAACATTCTGATGTAACTCCTATCATCCTGGTAATATTACTCCTTTTTAACCCACAGGTTGAAAATTTGTTTTTGCTGTGTTAGGACGGCCCACATGCATTGCCTTGAGGTATTTTTTCAAGGAGTACCCCCCCCCCCTCCCTTTAAGACTTTAAGTTACAGTTAAATGGCTACAAGGTAACCTTAATATCACAGTAATAATATCTGTAGATGTTGTCTAAGGCTTTGGAAAGGCATGTCACGTCTTTAGCCAAAAGCAGGTATCCATTTCCTTCAGGTTGGCCCAATATCACATAAAAGTTTCCTAAAAACAGGATTAAAAGACAATTTTGTTTAAAATCTTCTTTGTTTAAAAATCTTATTTTGTTTAAAATCTTCATATTCCTTATGAAAAACATACATTTTCTTTCAAAACTTCTGGTTTAAATTTTTGTCAGCTGGAGTTTTTTATGCAACATTTTTTTATGACATTACTAAACACTTCAAAGGGTCTTCTCTGCTTTAGAGTGTGAGTTTACATACTTCACTACACAATCTGGATAAGCAGTGGTAGGTAAACTTTGAAAACTCACACATAAACATACCTGCCCTCTGCTGAGCACAGGAATTAGCTGGCTATCTGTCTTTGGAGCCAGGATGCTACCATACCTGTAAATGTTGAGGGTAAAACAGAATGGTACCTCATTGGAACTTGTGATGGCAACGAAACCTCCTATTGCATGAAGACTGGTCTTTACACTTGTATTTTTAAATCCTGTTGTTTAAAGCTATGTTCTGTTATGAACTCATGTTTTATTTTATCCATCACAACAATGTTAAAAAGTGAGTTGTATTTTAATTTTATGTTGTCTTCTTTCTAAGCCATAAAGATAGAAAATTTCAGCTCATTCTGATTTCAGGGTCAGTGTACACGCTATGTAAAGTATATTAATTATTTTCATAAGTTTGCAGGTAACAACATCAGCAATAAAAAAGTTTTCCTGGTACACCTAGTAACGCTAAGCAGTAACAAGAACTCTATAAAATCTGTTTTATAGAGGTAAGCACTGAAATTGCTGCTTTGTGTTTAATGGTTCATTTCAAGAATGCTATTCCCTGCATTGTGCTGAACTCACCTCTCCGTTATGCAAATTTCAGGTATTTTTGTTTGTGTATGTATGTTTGGTTTGTTTGTTTTTAATTAGGTTACATAACAGGATTTTTGTTTTACAAAAACCTTTAGGATTTATTTCTGTAAGCTGGAAAGTTGGTAGTACATCATTGTGACTGAATATTGAACTAATCACTTCAGTTAACTGTTGGCTATCACTGAGAAGAGGGGAACTCAATAAACCATGAATTAGTTCAGAGCTCTATTCAGCTCAATTTGTTGCTGTAAGTTACCTTTTGTGAGTTACAATATCCACTTCCCAACTGAAAAGCTCCTACTAAATCACAGCAGAAGCCAATTTCAGTCATGACCCATGCAGGGCTGCCCTTTTCTTTGTGGTATTCAGCTGTCATTCAAGTCAATCCTTTTTATTAAATATACTGTACCCCATCCTATGAAAGCTAGTTAAAGAAAAAGCACTGCAACTGCATATTGCTATTAAAAAAGTATGTATATTCATTCTCAACAAACAACAACCAGGGTGTTTATCCTTTTGGAGTATGAAAAGACAGAAAGTGTACTCTGTCTTGGTGCATAACTGAGCACATCAAATACTATGACTGCTCATTCAAAAGCAGCTAGATGAGCAGAAATTTCAATATTCTGAGACCTCATATATTAATCTTGAATATTTTACAAAGTTTTATTTATAAATATATCCCCTTTTGATAAAAAGAACTCTGCTATTAGATTTTTATATGTGCTTTTTATTCTGGCTGACAATTCAGAAATATTTGGTATTGCATTGCGATAAAATAACAGAGGAGTTATCCTGTGCTTTCGGTGTGACACAACTCACGGGATTTGTCTCTAATCTTTGTTTCTATCTAATGTGGGATATATTTCCAGAAGTAACTCTACCATCAGCCTAAACAAGTTCAAAATATGGGAAGAATTCATTGTGATTCCCTTCATATGTTATTTAAAAATTGCCATTAAAAATATTTTTGAAAATATCATATGTATGATATGATCCAGTAACACTTTATACTATGAATGGTCCTACACCATATTTAATGTCTTCATTCAAATATTTCTGATGAAGTTTTGTGTCCTGTACTAGAAGACTGCAGACCAGATAACCAGTGTAGCCACTGTGGGACTGATAAACCACGAATCCCGGAAAAGCTTTAAAGGTATCAGAGCTCTGCCAACCCCTGAAACAGACTCATATCTTGTCCTTCTCAGTTAAGTAAAAATAATGTTTTACAACAGAAAATAAGATAAATCCAATCAGAAGTATAAGAAACATAACCAAAGCAATTGGAGATAAAAGGAATCTATAGAAAGTTTGATCAATTAGCAAGTAGTACAGGACAGATTTATTCACTTGTCTTCTTTCTTTTGACCTGAAAATAATCTGGCTTCCTGATTATTTTATGCATCCTCCTATGTTAACACTCCAAGAATGAAAATAATAGTATGGAGCAATAATAAGCATCCATGTTTTTTAACTTTTGGTGAAGTTTTCTATTGTAAATGCTTTCAAACTTCCTTTATTACAAGAAGTGGTGTGCAGGATGTTCATTTTCCAGAGCAAATTGAAAGAGTATCCTCTGAAAATGAATATCTGTATTTATTATTTCTATAGATACATTTCTTAGTATATGTATATTAATTTTGTGATAAAAGCTCTTTTTGTAAGTATAATACCATAATATTCTTAATTCCACTATCCAATAACACTGGTATGTGTGTGTGTGTTTCCTGTAGTGTTAAAAGCACTTGTATTGAGACTGCTACAAGTACAGGAGTTTTTACTAATGCTCTGTAGTGCTTCCAGTCTTACACTGCCCAGCAATATGAAGAGCACCACAGCTTTATGCACCTTTAGTTACCTAGAGTTTGTGTGTGTTAATCATGTTGAAGGTCAAATTAGCTTTCTAGACATGAGACTTACCTATATATTCATGTTAGAAAAAGTGTGCAAAAATCTTTTTAAGCAAGTGAACTCTTGAGAGACTGTTCCATTAATGGAGCTGTATCCTCTCTTCCATATGCTATTTTGTCCATAATTTTTGTTCTTTTTTTTCACACTCATGTTTAAACTGAAGCTGGTTGCAGGAGTAGCTGAAGAATTTTAAATACTTGAAGACCTTGCTTGTATGCCAATCTGAGCCATCAGGGTAGCTCATGAATGAAAAAAAAAAAAGAAAAAAAATATTTTTTATTTTGTACTTTATATCAAAATAGCCAATAGGACAACATGAAACAGTGCAAATCACTTATTTAACAGTGTCTAATAAGGGGAAGAAGTAGGATACAACTCCACCAGCCTTCACCTAGTGCTGTCAGTCATCACAGAGCAGTTTCAAAGCAGAAAATGCCTCCAGAAGTAAAATGTTTTCACCTCACACACTTTTGCTGTCAACAGATTTGCATCTTCCAATGTGCTACTAACTATTCACACAGGCCAGATATGAGATTCAAGTAGACAGTGAACAATTGTCCAAGGAATTCTTGAATCAAATGAACAGGATGACCAGGAAAAGGAAACTGTGTTCCCCGAAAAGCCTTCCTGGGGCATCCTAGAGGCATTCATATTATAAACCATGTCTTTTGAGCACTTAGGTCCAAAGACACAGCAATGAAGCACGTAAGAAAGGAAAGCACAGACCTTTCATTCATAATGTCCATAGGAAAAAAGACTCAAAGTAAAGCTTAGTTGGTTCAATTACACACAATTTCGCACTTTAAATAGTGCAGTGAATGGTGCTAGAAGCCAGGAGGGCTGTCTGGAAACTTGCAGAGCTTGACTTGTCCTGACTGGCACTGTTATCCTTAACAACAAGGGATGTAAAAAACAGTGATGCTGGCAGATTGCAACCTCACTGATTTCATGATCAGGGAGTACTACAAAATATCTCGATGTATGATATTTTCAGGTAGGAAAATGCAGTTTATCTCAGAAGCCCAAGTGAAGTATTTGCAAGAAACTGTGTCATACAGCAAAGGGGAACAAGCACTTTGCTATGTGCAGTGACATGGGGTTGTTGCCTTTTCATAGACTTCACTTTGCTAACATTGATTGACCCAGCACTAAGTAAGATAAGTGCTTGCACACTTGTTTGAAGTTAATAGTGTTCATGTTTTGCTGTGTGCTCCTTTCTATCTGTTCTGCTAATTAGCAGCTTGGGACTTCACTGTATTGTTTTGCCTTCTGTAAAGAATTATTTTGCCTTTTTTTTTTTTTTTAATAACTTAAAAAAATATATATATATTTTTAAAAGTTTAGCTTCAATGATGGTAGCAAGGGTTTGACTGCTAGTACACAAGTACTTCCCTCACAATATAGTAGACACTTGACCCTTTCTGGAAGGATCATTGATCTGAACTGAGTATGACTACATGAGTACATGACTACATATATATATATCGTGTGTGTATATATATATATATATATATAAAAAAATATATATATGTATAATGATTTATTCTCAAGAGAAATACAAGCAAACCATCCTGGTCTGTGGTGAGTCTAGAAACATAAATTTACAATTGTGTTTATCTAGATAACAAAGTACACAAAGTACACCATACAATCCTAACATATACTATGATCTCTCCACCATCCCACTGTGTTTACTCTTTGATCTTTTCTCGACTTTGGCAGTGCAGATGTTCCTGAATGAGAAGAGAGCTCAATTCAAACTTCTATTCCAAATACTGCTTGTATGTTTGCTGTTATAAAACTTTTGCCAAAAATCTCATAAAGAGGTCCTCTAGCAGAATATGGAGGCCAGATCTTTTCGCCTCTTTTCTTGCTTTCTTCAATGAAAGTGCAAGCCACAAGGTTGATTACTTTAAACCAAGTCTCTTTCTAACAAAATTAAATTTTAAATACATTGCAAAAAGTAGAAATTTATTCGTGAGGGAAAAAAAAAATTCCTTTTCCTCCCTGGCAGCCTAGAGCTCGGTGTTTAAAAAATGTTTTGGAGAGAGGTGAGATGTGATTTTAGCTGAGAACTACATCTAGATGTGCCCTTTTCTGTAGCCACTGTCTGAGTACGTAAAGCTATTCTTGTCTTAGAGGGGCTTCTACTATTGCCACACTTTGGAAGGGAACAGGGTCGGACACTGCCTTTGTGCAGAGGCTTATTGATTATGTGATAACAGAATCACAGAATCACAGAATCGTCTAGGTTGGAAGAGACCTCCAAGATCACCTAGTCCAACCTCTGACCTAACACTAACAAGTCCTCCACTAAACCATATCACTAAGTTCAACATCTAAACGTCTTTTAAAGACCTCCAGGGATGGTGACTCAACCACTTCCCTGGGCAGCCTATTCCAATGCCTAACAACCCTTTCAGTAAAGAAGTTATTCCTAATTTCCAACCTAAACCTCCCCTTGCACAACTTTAGCCCATTCCCCCTTGTCCTGTCAGCAGGCATGTGGGAGAAAAGACCAACCCCCACCTCGCTACAGTCTCCTTTAAGGTATCTATAGAGTGCGATAAGGTCACCCCTGAGCCTCCTCTTCTCCAGGCTGAACAAGCCCAGCTTCCTCAGACGGTCCTCATAAGACTTGTTCTCCAGACCCCTCACCAGCTTCGTTGCCCTTCTCTGGACTCGCTCGAGCACCTCCATGTCCTTCTTGTAGCGAGGGGCCCAAAACTGAACACAGTACTCGAGGTGCGGCCTCACCAGAGCTGAGTACAGGGGGACAATCACTTCCCTAGCCCTGCTGGCCACACTGTTTCTTATACAAGCCAGGATGCTGTTGGCCTTCTTGGCCACCTGAGCACACTGCTGGCTCATATTCAGCTGACTATCAACCAATACTCCCAGGTCCTTCTCTGCCAGGCAGCTTTCCAACCACTCATCTCCCATCCTGTAGCGCTGCTTGGGGTTGTTGTGCCCCAGGTGCAGGACCCGGCTCTTGGCCTTGTTGAACTTCATACAGTTGGCCTCAGTCCATCTGTCCAGCCTATCCGGATCCTCCTGCAGAGCCTTCCTACCCTCGAGCAGATCGACACATGCACCTAACTTGGTGTCGTCTGCAAACTTACTGAGGATGCACTCTATCTCCTCATCCAGATCATCAATAAAGATATTAAAGAGAACTGGCCCCAGTACTGAGCCCTGGGGGACTCCACTGGTGACCAGCTTCCAACTGGATTTGACTCCATAAACACAACTCTTTGGGCCCAGCTACCCAGCCAGTTTCTAACCCAACAAAGTGTACGCCATTCCAAGCCACGAGCATCCAGTTTCTTGAGGAGAATGTTGTGGGAAACGCTGTCAAAAGCCTTATTGAAATCAACGTAGACCACATCCACAGCTCTTCCCTCATGCACTAAGCACGTCAGTTTGTCATAGAAGGAGATCAGGTTCATCAAGCAGGACCTGCCTTTCATAAACCCACGCTGACTGAGCCTGATCGCCTGCTTGCCCTGTAGGTGCCACATGATGACACTCAAGATAATCTACTCCATGAGCTTCCCTGGCACTGAGGTCAAACTAACAGGCCTATAGCTTCCCAGGTCTATCTTCCAGCCCTTCTTGTAGATGGGTGTCATGTTTGCTAGCTGCCAGTCGACTGGAACCTCCCCTGTTAGACAGGACTGCTGATAAATGATGGAAAGCGGCTTGGCCAGTTCTTCCGCCAGTTCTCTCAGCACCCTCGGGTGCATCCCATCCGGCTCCATCGACTTGCATACATCTAAGTGCTGTAGCAGGTCGCCAACCATTTCCTCGTGGATAGCGAGGGCCACATCCTGCTCCCCATCCACTTTCACCAGCTCAGGGTACTGGGTATCTAGAGAACAACTGGTCTTGCCGCTAAAAACTGAGGCAAAGAAGGCATTAAACACCTCGGCCTTTTCCTCATGTCTCGTCACTAAGTTTCCCCCCTCATCCAGTAAAGGATGGATATTCTCCTTAGTCCTCCTTTTTGTGCTGATGTATTTATAAAAACATTGTCTCTTATCTTTAACAGCAGTAGCCAGATTGAGCTCCAGATGAGCTTTGGCCTTTCTAATTTTGTCCCTACACATCCTTACAACATCCTTATAATCCTTCTGAGTGGCCCGCCCTCTTTTCCAAAGATCATAAACACTCTTTTTTTTTTTTTTTTTTTTCCTAAGCTCCAGCCAGAACTCTCTGTTCAGCCAGGCTGGTCTTCCGTACTGGCTCATCTTTGGGCACATGGGGATGGACTGCTCCTGAGCCGTTAAGATTTCCTTCTTGAGGAGTTCCCAGCCTTCCTGGACTCCTCTGCCCTTCAGAACTGCCTCCCAAGGGAATCTACCAACCAGCGTCCTGAATAGCTCAAAGTCTCCACTCTGGAAGTCCAAGACACATAACGTCTACCACATTCAGCTCTTCTGGAGACAGAGAGGAGGGCTAGTGCTGACTTGTTCCTCCCAAACAGGACTCTGCATGATGAGAAGGAAGCTGCCACGCACTCTGTAGTGAGGAGCTGTGGTGGGCATATGTCAAGAACAGAACTTCAGGTGCAGCAAGTATCAGTGCTCAGAGACACTAAACATTACCTCTGCTTTATCCAAGTAGCACATGGGTTGGAAGGGTTTCTCTGGACCAGCCACAACCAGGACTTTAACCCAGACTCAGTTAATGGAGAATAATTCTTCTGTGGTCTGTTTGTTTTCTTTATTGCTCTTGTTGGAGACTATAAAGAAGAAACATCTTTAATGATTCTGAACTCTCACAGAAGGCCTCTAGGCCTTATGATTTATTTCTATTTCTATTATTCCTTTTTTTTTTTTTAAATAATAAAATAATATTGGAAAAACCTTGGTAAGACTTTACAGGAGTCATAACATGTAGTAGTTAGAATACTCCTCAAGACTGTGTTTTCCATCTATTTATTTAGAGGACCAACTGTGGTTCTGCAGTTTATGCAGGCATTTTACTGGGCTTCACCAGATTGCTTCCTATGGCCTTCTTCCTTTGCATTTTCTCAGAGTAGGTTTATCAGATTTTTATCTGTTTGGCTGTGCATGTATGACCTGTGTGGACTCCTTTTAGTTTACATTACATCAGATAAGGCTTAAAAGAGCCAGAGAGATCTACTGGGTCACACAAAACATGTTCCCTCTGTATTCACTTTGCTTTACTGCAAGCCCTCTCTGAATAACATCTTTCTTTTATCTATGAAGCTGACAAACTAAAAAGAGCACTGGCACTACCATAATGAAATTAAGCAGAAATATTGAGTCTCAAACATTTGAAGAATTTAAAAGACAAGAACAACAAATCAAGTTTGAAAAAATCTCAAAAACTGAATTATTTTTTTGTTTGTTTGTTTGTTTCCTACAGGCATCTAGGCATCTATAACATATTTTGTAGGATAAACACAAACTTTCACAGGGAAAGAACTCTTGCAAAAAATTCTAGCAGATTGTTTTGATTTTTTTTTAAAGGTGAGATTGGGAAAATCAAGATTTAAAAAAATAAAATTATGCTGAGCATCAGGGCTAAAGAGAGTTTCCATCAGTCTAATATTTTCTTTTGAATGCATGAAAGACTGATGAGAGCAAAGGGTGGTTGTTCTTTTCTTTGGAATACATGTATGATTTCACATAAATAAAGATGCTTAGCAAATGGAAAGATGAGTATTTCTGCACATTTTGAAAGAGTAAGTCATGACAATACTCTAACTCTTATTATACAACCTGAGTTCACACAAAGTATGCATTTAAACATGAAAAGTGTATGGGTATTTTTAGATATTCAAGACTTTTCAATGGATCATCAAAACCAGAATACGTTCAGAAGTGAGTTACTCTCTGGAAATTAACTATGATATTTTCCATAAGAGTAAATAATCCACATTTTTATCATTATAAATTTTTTTTTCATGGTGCATTATTTAGATTGTTATGTTTGGTCTAGATACAGCAGACAAATGAGCATGTTGCATACTTGTAGAGCAGTTTCAAGAAAAATTAGAAAAAGTTGCTTCTTTACTTTTAGATGACATGTTCCTTCTTTGGGTACTTGTTTCTAACAAATTTAACCACAGAATAATCTAATGAATTTAAAAGCTACAGAAGTTATGGTGGTTTGTACTAAGCCTGTTTCTACCATGTTTTCAGTCTGTAATGACAGATTATGTAGAATTTTTTTTTTCTGTCTTTCAAAGTAAGAGCATTTATTTGACTAAGCAGTTTTACTTGTGATACGAAAATTCCGAATTCCATGAAAATTCCAAATTCCATGAAAATTCCAAAAGGCAGTTTGAGACCCTTTCTTTGGTGTATTTTCAGGCCAATATTGATATAATCAATTTATTCTCCAAAACAAGACTTCCAATACTCTTTCTGTCTTTACATCTTAAATAGTTTCCCAGTAAAGCCATATCTATACATCATTTTAATATTTTTCCAGCAATAGATTGAGAACAATGAGGCAGCTGTAGCACACAGATTTTGATGTTTGAAAGGACTCCCTCAATGCCTCAAAGTTGTTCTTTTTTACCTTCTTCACCATGATTGAATATTTGTGGCTATTTGGTTGATATGGGGTTAGCATTCTTGCAGATGATCTCATTTTGTGACTGCTGAAAATGCATTTTTTAGTGTGACTTTCAAGGTCAATATAGTTTACGTTTGTATCTCTGTGAATGGAATTTATGTTTAAACCAACTAAAACCTATTGATAAGAATGCAGAATCCTTTCTGTCAAGTTCTGCTTCAACTGGACTTGGAAAAGACTGTTTCTGGGACCAGGCTTCCTACATGATAATCTTGCTCAGATTCGTGAGTAAATTTACTCTCTCAATTGTGGAAACAAGCGAACTCATAGAAAAAGATTCACCAGTTCTCTATAAATATGCCCCATTATGTTCCTATACCTAATGGCACATTGTATCTTCAGCTTTGTTAAATCTTTTAATTAAAACATGTTAACAAAGCCTAAGAAAAATAAATGAAACTACTCACAAGGAAATTAAATTGAGAAGCTAAGCTCATTTATAATTATTGTATTTCAATTAGGCTTTACTAGATACGGGTGAAAGGAGAGATAAAAAGAAACTACTATGATGTCTGAGTTTCATAAATATTCCTAATGTCCTGTTTGTAAAGTCTACAATATTTATGATAACAGTATATGACATGCAAGCTTTTTCATGCCAATTACTATAATGAAAAAATCAGTCATAGTGCTACATCAAAATGAGCCAGGATTTGACCCCTAGGTTTTGTAAAGTTTCATAAAATCATATAATCATAGAATATCCCAAGTTGGAAGGGACCCACAACAATCATCAAGTCAATCTCCTGACTCCACAAAGAACCACCCAAAAATCCAACCACATGTCTGAGTGTTGTCCAAACACTTTTTGAACTCTGACAGGCTTGGTGCCATGACCATTTCCTTGGGGAGCCTGTTCCAGTGCCTGACCACCCTCCTGGTGAAGAAACTTGTCCTAACATACAGCCTGAACCTCCCCTGTCACACCTTCATGTCGTTCCCCTGGGCCCTATTGCTGGTCATCAGAGAGAAGAAATCAGCACCCATCCCTCTGTTCCCCTCATGAAGAAGCTGTAGACCATGATGAGGTCTCCCCTCTTGCATCCTCCTCTCCAGGCTGAACAAACCAAGAGTCCTCAGTTGCTCCTCATACATTTTCCCCTCTAGACCCTTCATCATCTTAGTTGCCCTCCATTGGAGACTCTCTGATAATTTTATGTCCTTATATTTTGGTGCCCAAAACTGCACACAGTACTCAAGGTGAGGCTGCACCAGCACAGAGCTGAGCGGGACAATCAGTTTCCTCAACTGACTAGCAATGTTGCGCCTGAGGTACTCCAGGATACAGCCAGCTCTTTTGGCTGCCGGGGCACAATGCTGATTCATGTTCAACTTGCTGTCGACCAGAACCCCCAGATACCTCTTGTCCCCCAGTCTGTACATATACCCAGGGCTGCCCTGCCCCAGGTACAGAATCTAACACTTGCTTTTGTTAATTTCATGCAGCTCGTGATTGTTCAGCCCTCTAATTTTTCAAGATCTCTCTGCAACGCTTTTCCACCCTCGAGGGAGTCAACAGTTCCTCCTAATGTAGCATCATCTTCAAGCTTTCTTAGTATACGTTCAAGTCCTGCATCTATACAGTTTACAAAAACATTGAAGTGAAGTGGCCCCAAAATGGAGACCTGGGGAACCCTGCTAGTAACTGGTAATCACCCTGATGTAACGCCATTTATTATATCCCTTTGAGCCTGACACATCAACCAATTGTTTACCTATTGTATTATGTATTTGTCTAGCTGTATGCTGGATATTTTGTCCAGGATACTGTGAGAAACAATACCAAAAGCTTTGCTGAAATCCCAAAAGATTACTTCTAGTGACTTCCCATGATAAAATAGATGGGTAACCTTGTCATTAAAGGAAATTAAGTTAGTTAGACATGACTTTCCCCTTATAAACTCATGCTGTTTATGACTGATGACTACATTGTTTTTCAAGTGTTGTTCAATAACTCCCAAAATAATCTTCTCCATAATTTTACCAGGCACTCAAGAGAGACTGATAGGCCTGTAAATACCAGATTCTTCTTTTTATCTTTCTAGAAAACTGGGACGATGTTTACCAATTTCCAGCCAACTGGAACCTCTCCAGATCCCCAAGACCATTGAAAAAAAAAATGAGAGAAGTCTCAGCAACATCAGCCAGCTCTTTCAGTAAACTAAGTTTGCTGCATTGCGCTATACAGAAGTACAACTACTCATTGCTCTGATTCACAGATTCTATAGAATTTCTAGCTAGTCAGAAGTTCTGACTTAGGTTATAAAATTTTATCAGATGATTCCTACACTAGGTCCAAATTTTTAGCTGGATTAGAACATTTTTATTAGATAACAAAAGTGCGCCTTATTTCTCACCAATATTTACCAAACTTTTGCTGCCAGTTTTTCCAACTTACCATTTTCTGTTTTTAATTTAAGGAGTCATGAAACACCAGAAATCAAGTGATGCAGAACTGCCAGGAACCTAGTCACCTCCTCACATTCTTCTGCAACCATATGGTTTCATTATACACTATCTTCCATCTGGAACAGACACACTTCCCTAAGTTACAATAATTTTTAAAATAATTAGCAACAATTTGCCAGACAAAGAATTAGTGACAGACATTTAAAACTAAATCTGTTTTTCCATCCAAACTTTCTAACTGTAAAGATCAAATATGTTCTAATAATCCTTGATAATTTTCTTTGTGAATTTTTAAAATCTGTTAAGGTAATGCTTTTTACAAGTGTGCTCCTTTCTTAAAGAATATGAAAATACCCACTAATTTTTTATAAGGGTGACCCTAGATGAAAAAAAATAATGATGTACATGTGTGCTTACTGAAAAGAGATTGGAAAGCTGGTAGATAATACTGCACATTTTTCATCATATTGTTATCATATCATTAAAAAAAAAATTAAAATCTTTATCATCAAGTCATTGACTTATTTCCTCAGTGGGGGAAGAGCACTGAGTGATTCACTCAGGTTGTTTAGGTGAATTAGTTCTAATGGATTTTTGTATATTTGTTTTTTGTTTGTTAGATTCTCTCACCACCAGGAAATAAACTCATCACTTATCTGGAAACCCAAAAGCAACTTTCAGGAATGCTTTATGTAGGCAAAGTTATTATACTACTTATCTGATCACAATACTCCGGGAAAGAAAACAATGGCATAAAAGTAGCTTTTATAATAGAGGCCATGGTTGAGATTTGACTTCAAAAAGCTACATTACCAGGCCTAAGATCAAGTGTGTATTTATCACTCACCTGCTTCTTCCTAGTGTTCCCCGCTCCATAGGACTGGAGTGGAATCCCAGTGTCAATTTTTCAGAAGAAATTGTTGGACAGGTTTAACCTTTGCTAAAAATGCTACCCAAGTGTTTGCTAGTGGTTTCTTGTCCTCTGTGGCAGCCATGACACTATCCTAGGCAGCTTCTTCCTCCACTTGTATAAGATAATTGGTTATATCCAGATATGCTTTGTGTCACAGTGAGTCTAATATTCACACCAACTCAAGATAGTCAAGCTCTCTCATCTCCCAAAGTGTTTTGATATATTAAAGGTAAAACACAGCCCTAGAGGACTACTGTAAAGCTGAGTACTTTTGTGAAATGATTCATAAATATAATTGTTTTTCACATATAGTAAATGTCACATATTCTGGTCATGTGTCTTACTCTAACTAACTTCCATGAGATGAGAGTAATTTACATACATGTGAAACAGAAATTCAATCCAGGCTGAACTGAGAATATCACAGGGGGTAATGTATTCCTGAATTATCTGCATCAGGCAGATGATAAAACTTCATTGGGGTGATGAAGTTTTGCTTCTGACTGGTCATTGATTTTCCTAAGACTCCCGCAAGGTGAAGATGTGTTCTATAGTTTGAGGATATGTACAGCCTGACCAGCTGAAATTGTGGACTTTATTTCTTTGTGAGAACCCGGTAGTCTTCATAATAGTGATTTTTCAGTCTGTATCTTATTTCATATTGATTAAGTGGAAGTTGGTGTCATAACTAGCTCATGGCCTTGAGGTACAAAAATATAGTGGGCATGCTCTGTGTTTAGGTATTTTAAGTATTATTGTTCTTAGCTGGTTATTAAAGCAGTGACAGTTTAAGTCACTTAACTTTGCATTGAGGTGCGTGAGAACCTATACCAGTGTTTTCTGCATTTTAACCAACAAGCAGAAATCCCTTAAACTGGCCTAAACTGATCTGCTCACTCCAGATCAGAGTACCAACAACAGTCCCCCCTTTATGAGAGAATTGAATTCACCACATCCAAAAGGAAAAAAGGAAATAAAGTAAGATCTGACTTTTCTTCCTATGAGTTTCCAGAAAGCGTGTCAGAATTTCTGATTCATTGTGTTTATCATTTTAATATTCAGTTTGCATTAACATACAATACTTTTCTGTCTATGCTGTAATCAACTGTTGAAATCAGTGGCAGTAATAATGATACATGATGATACAGAACTGAGAGAATAATCAGGGATATTCAGTACTGGACATATTTATAGATGGCTAATAAATATATTCTTATGTATCAATATTATCAAATGTCTGCTCTTTATTAATAAAAAGATTACTGTTTGCTTTCCTATGCATTTTTTTCATAATGTATTATATGTAACAATAATTAGAACTGATGCTACATCATACATAACTTTACATGTAATACATTCTTCATCTCTTCAAAGTGCAAAGTACATTAAATATTTTTAAAATATCCTCTTGTTCTAAGGGATTAACTATATCTTTATTCTCATATTATTTACTACTCATTTCTTCAGTAAGTGGAATGAGCACTGATTCCTCAAGTGCCTAAATGCCATTGAAGTCACTGAAATTCCTTTGAAGTCACTGCCGCGGCACACAAGTTTCTGCTACAGGAACTCATTATAAAAGAATGGGCGAGGAAAGCTCTGCTCAGACAACTTACAGCTGATACAGCATTGCTGTATGCTGGAGAGAAGAAATACAGAGAAGAGCTGGTTTAACATACCAGCCACCAAACTAGACCCAGTTTAGATCTCCCCTCCCCCAGTTCTCTCCCTTTGTTAGATTCACACATTCTGCTTTTCCAATTGCTTTAGCCCGAAGCAGTTGACATTTACCCCGGCTAGATAATCGAGGAATAACATTTGCGTTACAGTTTAACATGACCTCTGCCTCTACAGCTCTTTTTAGATTACCTTCCAAAAAATAAAAAATAAAAAATAAAAAAGAAAAAGAAAAAAGAAATGGTTGCTGACACTGTAGTGAGGCAGGAGGTGTGAAAAAAATAAAAAAATTAAAAAAAAGAGAGAGAGAGAGGGAAGCTTATTATTGCAGTGGCACAGTCAATGTCATGAGAAGCTGCTCTGCCCTTTTCAGTTGTGGGTGAGCAACTATTAAGGAAAAGGTATTAAAAGAAGGAACAACTGTGATGCGAGGGACACACAGGTTAAGCTAAAAGCAAAGGTTAATGGATTGACTGTTACCTGTGTATGAGGCTTAATGTTGGTCTATACACAAGAGAATTGCTTCTAGCTTGTATTTTTTTCATGAAACTAAATTAAAGGACTAATTTATTCCAGCATAGAAGAGTAAGATACTGCTATTGTTGTTGTTGCTTCTAATGCACAAGGACACGCGCATGGTATGTCATAAGGTGGTGATGCTTGTGAAAGGAAGAGCAGAAAAATGGCATATCTGGCTAAAGATACTCACTGAAATCTCAAATGGGTTAATTTGGGTGATGGTCAAGGAAATAAAATTTAGAATAATAATCTAATCACATTTAAAATTCAAAAAGGTAGGTTTAAAAATATTACAGCTCATATAGAAATAAAAAGAGTGGAATTTTATAAGAAGAGAAAAATGATTCAATACCTCCTCCAGAGCTCTAATTTTTTTTATATTTAAAATTAATTTCTGTAACATTTATAAAATGTTATAGATGTTAGACCTTAGTGCCTGCTCATTCTTCAAAGAGTTTCAAGGGAGCAGATCAGGTGGCCTGTAAAGATTTCACACGAAGTGAGAATTAAGTTATTCAGTCAAGCTAATATTATATGCTATTATCTTTTCTAGTTTCAGGAAAATGAAACAAAACAAAACAAAACAAGCTGATAAAATCTTGTTTGTTTGTTTGTTTGTTTTTGTTCCTGTTATGCCATCCTGAACATAGAAGATTAGGTATTTGTGTGTTTTGTTGTCACTAATGCAAGCAAAATATTATGCAATAGAACTGCAGCATTGCCCTCTCTCTTTGAGTGAATTTAAGTAGAATCTTTTTGTCCACAGAAGAAAGAGTGACAGAAGACAAATATATTTGAAATTAAGGAAAAACAGCTAATCTCGGGTTTAGGCCATCTGTGGATTTTGAACTTTGTAGAGGCTCTTTCATCACAATCAATTTAATTATCTAGACTTTTTCTTAAACAACACTTTCCACTTGTTTAAATCATGTTTTTAGTGAAAAAAAACTAAACAAATAATATCAGCATTATAGCTTGGAACAGAGAAAAATGCAAATTAGCCAAATACTCAGAAACTCTCACCTAAAATTGGCATCCTTTTCTTGCTTGATTGTAATTTTGTGAGGGAAGATCATCAAAGGAAATACATAACAGAATTCAGAATCATAACTACTGGATAACTGACAATATGTCAATATGTCAATATGTTAACATATTGGAATATCAGCTTTCAAAACTTGACATTTGAAAAAATTGCCTTCATGAAAATATGACCTGTTATTCTGTTTCATGACCAATGTTGAATCATTCCCTGTCATTAATTTGGGGTTATTTGTCCCAGTTTTATTTTAAATTTCTCAAGTGACTTCCAGCATTTCTCACGGGAGATTATTCTGAAACTTAATATATTCTACTGTCCAGAACATCTTTCCCTATACTCATTTTTATATTCTATCTCTTATTTTAAATTATTTTTCACAAAGATGGGGTTATATTCTTGCACATTTGAACCAGATGTAGATGGTAAAATTTCATTATGAGCAACTCATACCAGCAGAAGACTTTAATCTTTATTTATACCCAACATGAGTCATAATTATCACTTCCCCAGACTATTTTTTATTCTTTATAAACATATTTGTTTGTTAAATATTTTCTTACTAAGCAGAGAAAGTTGCCATATATTCTCAGATAATACTCACAGTGAAATTAATGACTGAACTCTTCCTTTTTTAATTCAATGCCATGGCATTTTGCCCAGACAAAAATTGTTGGATGAAGCTCAAATAATGCAATATAAAAGCTGTGTAACAGTTTTCCTACTGCAAGAGGACAATATGATATAGTTCAGAAAAAAATGAATGTCTCAACGTTTGATCTTTATTTATTTATTTATTTATTTTCATTTTAGGAACTGGTTTGTGCAACCTGTGGCTCTTCCTCTAGCCTTCAGAAATCCAATGAAGAGACTCTTTCCAAAGGCATCCTTTGGTCTCAGAGCACAACAGTTTTGGATGCTCCAGTCTTCAAAAGAAATTTTGAAGTTAACAAGATTTCTGAGAAGCAGCGCTACATATGGGCACACAACCTGCCTGACTATACTGATGTCAACTCTAGGCATGACAGGGCTATTTCCATACAAATGAAATACATCCTTGACAGGTCATTCCCAATATGGCATCCAACCAGTACATGCAATTCATTACCTCTAACAGAGAAAGAACATACCATGATCTTTGCATAGGCACAGAACATCAAGAGAAGAGGGGAGTGCTCTATATTTATGACCTGGTACAAACAGCAGTCTTTTTTCACTATAGTATGAAAAGATACATTAATGACGAGGGTTGCATTTTTAACAAATGCTGACAAATGATTTCGCATTCAACTGTTTTTAAAGGTTGACATCAGATACAATAAACATAGAAATTAAGCAGAGGAAGAGGAACAAGACTTAACTGATGCACCAGTAGAGCTCCTGCCTAAACAGTATTTAATAAAAGTTTGCTTACATTAGATGCTAGGAAGTCTGCGACTACTGAAGATTGTGAACAGGAATTCTCTGCAGCCCTGCTGCTCCAAGGTACAGGGGAATGGCTGGAATCAAGCAGTAATGAGCAATAGACTGTGGTACAAAAGCTAAAGAACGTACACAGATTAAAAATTTATACATTTTCCTAGATATACTGTGTTCAGTAATGTTAAAAGGGATGGTAATATAGTAACAATGGACCTTGCAAAGAAATGAAGAAAATATGTATGCAAATAGAAACAAACAGAAATGGAAACCCCAGTAGTATGCAAGGTATTGACCAACAAACACTATTGTTATGTCCCACTGAAGACAAAGATTCAGGTCATCTACTAAAGCACCAGTGGACACTTTACTATCATTGATTCTCTACCTTTCTTCCCAGTACTGCCTTCCCCTCCTGTTCATCCCCAGTACATGGTAGTGATAGGCCACAGGAAAGCTACAACTAGATGGAGTTTTGATTGCTGCATCTCACATGTTACCCAGGAAAGAGTCAGTCAGTTGATAAAGATAAACAAAAAAGGCCTTCTGGGAACACAATGCTGAAGTAAATGAACAGCTATGGAGAGATATTGCCAGTTGCTTGTTTTCCATGGTTCAGCTACCCGAGCTTAGAAGGTGAGGTTTGAAGCTTATTACTTGGGAGGGTCATAATGTCCTCCATCGCTGGTCAGGCAGGAAGGAAGAAAGTTTCCTGTGCTGAAGGCAACCTCTGAGGGGAGAGACTACTCTCCCTTCTGCATGGAGTGCATCTGTCTCTGTTGGAATGCTCTTGCATGCTGCAGGAAAGTGCTGTATTGCAGCACTGTCCAAGAGCTCACCTCCCACCTCAAAGACTCCAACTCCCGTGTGTGCTGTAGAAGGACAACCTGGTCAAGACAGAGCACAGTGGAAAGGGAATAATAGGCAGAGAAGCAACATGGGTTGGGTTGGGACAGAATGGGTGCAACCTTTAAAGTTGGACAGAGGACCATTTTAAGAAGCTGGACATGCTCTTGGAGAAACCCTGACTGAGCTTCTTCCTGGAGCACCTGGTGTAGGAAGAAGATCTTGGAGAAAGACATTTACAGGACAAGGTACCTCATTGAGCAGCCATTCATATTCAACTTCTCTTCAGCACCTGGCTGTAGGGAGGAGGTGGTGCTGTTCCCATGAGAAAGGTCTTCCCTAATTTGACTAGCAGCTGGAGAAGGGAGAAGAGCTGTTTGGGGACTGTGGGACTGAAGGCACTGTCAGCCCCAGGGGTGCTGGAGAGACCCAGACTTGGGACTAGAAATCCCCCAGAGAATGGTAGCACTCAATGTAAGTGGTGAGGAAAAGGCACAATCAGTCCCCACTGTATTATACTGCCATAATTGCACTGATGCTGTGCTGCAGCTCCACATGCCTCCTCCACCTCCTCCTGTTTCTTGTCCTGCCTCTTTCCTCCTCTCTCTATTCTGCTCTCTCCTCTTATCTCACTTGTGACACTTGGGTCTCACCCTCAGCCACTCTACCACCAGGAGTATCCCTCATCCTCCACTGTGCCTCATCCATGCATAGCCCTTCAGCCCACAGTAGCACCCCTCTAGCACTGGCCCACCTCTCAACCATCCCACACCCTGCAGCACCTAGACCCACACACAGCCTGAAACATCAGACCCAGGAAAAAAACGGTGCCAAAAAGTAGCAGAGGCAGCTGAAGGCCTCTAGCAGCCTCCCACCATCTGCAGCATAGATCCTGGATCCAAAAAGTCCCCAGCAGAACTATGAGCAGGGTGTGATTTATTGATGATAATTACAAAATAATAATTCTCCTGTTTTAGGTAACTCCAGCTCTTCCCCTCCTGTTTCTGCCACTTCCTCACCTCCTCTTGCCCACAGAGATGCGTGCTGCCTCAGAGCATGTGCATGCAAGCTGGTTGCACTGCAAAAAGTGCAAGAGCTCATGATTCAACTCAGTAGCTCACTTACCAATTAATAGAAACTTTTCTCCATCTGTGCCAGCTCTACCCCAGGATGTTTCCACTCCCCAATCCCCTGCAGAGGTCAGCTTCATCAATTTAGGTTAAATAATGCGTTTGGGTGTTGTGGCTGTATATGGCTGCAGTGTAAACAAGATGTAGGAGCCTCTAGAAGAAATGGGAAGGGAAGGAAAGGGCAATTATTTTTATACACTTTATTTTCAAAAGCAGTTATTTTGTGTGTTTATGAGGCAAAATTAACGACTGCAGAACCCATTGAGAACAACTACACTTGTCATTGCTATGTGCATATGTAAGTTGCATCTGTCCTGCAAAAACCATTGTGCACTTTTGAAATGGTCCATAGCACTTCGTCTGTTACACATCTATGCATATAAACATTGGCAAAATACAGTGCCGTAAAGGCAGGTGCAGAAAAACTGTAAGCTTGTAGATTCTATGGCAAGTGTAATTCTGGATCAGACCTTCTCCAGTCATTCCACATATAGGTACAGAAGTGATGGTGGACTTCTGGGGAATCTGGACCATTAGTCAGTTCACAATTCACGGAGATGAAACACAGAGAAAGTCGGAGGAATACACAGGCAGTTCTACCTTGCTCCTGGGCCAGAAAGCCCAGCTTGTTTCTATCCTGTAGGGTTTGTCAGAACATGGATGGGATGGGGTCCTGTGGTGGGGATGGACTGTTGGAAGTGGGGTGAACACAGTGGGAGGACAGGGCTAGTGATACCTGGCAGTTAATCTTCTACAGGTATATATATGCTGTATGTTAAGAGCTCAACAGCAAAAAGGGCACTGGGCTGGACTAACTGATGATTAGAAAACTTTAGATTAGTGTTAAAAAGTGTTAGAAGCTTTTTGTAGTCAGATTGTCTCAGTTAAACACTTCTTGTGCTCACACTGATGAGTTCACTGTTTCTTTAAAAGGGTAAGTTCTGCCTCACTTTAAATGAGCAGTGCTTACAGGACACAAGTCCCCAGTTAACACAGTGATTCTAGAAAAGCTTCTGTTAAAAGTGCAAATTTTGGCCTTCCTGCTCTTGCCTGACAAACCCATTGAGATGAAATTTGTGCATGGGTAACACATGAAGACAAACAGAAGGTTTAATACCCTGTCCTTCGTTCACGCATGTTGAATATAGAGACTCATTGGCAAATAACTTCTTTCTTTAGGTATCCTTAGGCTTGTTGGGCAGGAAAACCTTGCCGTGCTGTATCCTAAGCAGGTGCATAAACTACAGGAACATTAAATTCATAAACGCTTCATAAAGTATAAAGCATTAAAAAATATATTTTCTTTAAAGTTACTTCATTCACTTTTATTTTTTTCTAATCTTGAAACTTACTTTTTTTCTTTATTTGTGAGCACAATTACTTGGAAATGAGTTAGCTGCTAAGAAACCAAAAGGAAAATATACTGTGGAATTTGCTATTTAGTTTACCCCTATTTTTATTTGAATAGCTGCTACATAGAATGATGATGAAAACATTTTTTTTTCCTTCTGTATGTAGGTGAATATTGTAATGGTTGGTTTAGGCCTTAGTTTAGCAGTACATGGAGTCTGTATCTTTCAGTTAGATACATTTATTTAAGGTACTTAGAAGCTGACTTTATGAGATTATTTAGACAGTGATTATTTTTGTTGAGAAATGTGTCCTTTATCCCTCTCATTCATCCACTGCTAAGATATTTCTGTTTGTCAGAATGTTTCCATTTCTGATAAATGACTGAAGACTGACTGCTACACTTTATTAAAAAGTAATAACAATTTTTGTACGCACCCTTCACATTGTAAGGGGGGGACCATGAATCAAAGGACACTGCCTGTCTAGGTCTGATAAATGCATCGTTTACCAGCTGAGGAGTTATTTAGGACTGGCTATTAATTTAAACCACATTTATCTTCCCTGAATGGGGGGAGGTTGCTGTGATAGGACTGCGAATGACCAATAGTGCAGCTAAGTGCACATTATTTATTACTACCGCCTGCAAAGCACTGCACAATATGTTAAAAAAAAAAAAAACAAAAAAAAAAACAGTTCCAATTACCATGGTTAATCTAGTCAGGGCAGTAACAAATTTCTTCCTAACATAAGCCAATTTCTACACTTGTACTTCTTACTCTCTGGAAATTCAATGTTTGCTGAAAATTCCTGATCATTAAAAACAGCCTATTTATCCTCTCCTAAAACTTGTTAGGCTAGCACCCTTAACTCTCATCTTTACTATTAAAAAAAAGACTTTCTCAACATTCTAGAGTTTCCCAAATGCAATAATATTATGTAAACTATGTTTTATAAGAGATTCCTGAATTTTGTTCTGAGGCATCTGTGGAAAGAGAAACTTTGCTGAGGCTTAGCACACTGTTACGTAGAGCTGCTCCAAGCCACTGCCATCTAACCTTTTCAGAAAATTACACACATAGAATTAAAGTAATTCTGATGGAAACAAGCAAGCAAGCAAGCAAACAAAGAAACATATACAGAGCTTTGCAAAGATGAGTGTATGAGATCAGGCTATTACATGTGCCTATGAAAACTGTACTCATCTATCCTCTGTTGCTATGGGCTAAGGTAGTAGCCACCACGGCAGGTACCTCTGAAATTTATAAGTTTAACTAAAATTGACGGTTCCTGAAGAGCAGCTACTAATTGCACTAAGTGTAGCTGCACTGTTGTATGGTCACTCCCTGTGATCTTTCTGAGGACATGAAGTTGCTGGGATGGACACTATGGTCTCCATTGTTGCTTACATTCCAATTAACTGGCAGTGCAGGGTGGTATTGTAAGGTGGCCATGGACACAAGGAGAAAAGGAGGAACTGCAGACTCTGAAACCACAATTCTCCTTCTTCATGCCTGCTGGAGAATATTGATGACAATAATAAAAATAAGGTATTATTTTGATTATCTGCAATCATTTACATCCACATGCACTATTTAATTTCCACATCTGTGACAACACTAGAGGCCCTTCTGATATTTCACCCGGAATTTTTTTGTTTGTTTTTTTGTTTTCTTAATGCTGGATTCAACTCCAACAAACAAAATATATTTGTTCCACTGCATACAAAATTCTTAGTAATAAGTAGGTTCCTATGAAATTGTGTTCAACAAGCAACATCTACAGATTTTTAGCAGTACTTCATACCTTGTCAGGCTTAACTGCTACCATTGCCTTGCATTTCAAAAAAACTATCACTGGAAGAATAGCAAAGTAATGATCATCAGTGTCTAATACCATCTGGTGCTATATGTGGGTAATGCTGTTCCTGCATGCTCATTGTATCAAATTCCAACAGAAATTAAGCCTTTATCATTACAAGAAGGGAGTAAATACTGAACACCATGTCTGGAGAAAGTGCTGAGTTTTCCACCACTTTAACCTGAGAAATAAGCAGAACATTTTTTGTGCAAGTAGTCCTAAAATAAATAAACAGAATTTTGGAAAAAAAAAAAAAAAGCCAAACTAACTTAAGAATTCTTAACATAAGAATGAATTCATTCTAGCAAAATGTTGCAAATACAGGTCTGATATAACACCTTTAATTTTATATATATATTTTTTAAAAACATTGAGAGGATTTAACTAAATAACTAATCAGAGGTCATCCTAATTTTTTAGGAAGATGTTTTAAAGCAAATTATTTTTTTCTTTGATGTATAGGTGATACTTTTATTCAGCTACAACACAGAAATTAATTCAGGATGCTTTATTACAAAGAAGTTTCTCATAATTTTCTCCTCACTCCTAGAAGTTTATGGAGCTCTGGGAATCTGTCTTTCTCAAAAGTATAAACCTTGTGTTTATAGCTCTGGGGACCTGTGGCATACCTTTGGAATTTAAAGCTGGAAGGGAACATGTGGACGAAGTCCACTTACATGATCTTGCAAAAAACTATATCATATAATCTCTTTACACTTACTAAACTCAACCTTAAAAGCAATTAGGTTTTTATTCCTCAACCTCTACAGCCCTACCTTGCTTGGGAAACAGTTCCAGGGAATGATTGCTGTGCTAGATAAGATCCTTCTTTCTAATTTCCAGCATGAATGTACTTTCCTATTTCTTTTTATGCCAACCCTTGCATTCAGCTTAAATAGTTCTCCTCCTTCTCCTGTGTTTATCTCTAGATGTATTTATAAACAACAATAAAATCTCCTTTAGGCTCTGGTTTGTTAGGTTAAACACGCTAAATTATTTTGATGTCTTTTTGATATTCATGTACTAAATAATCTTACTAGTGCTTCTCTGGGTTGTTTCCAGTAGCAGTTCATCTTTCTTGTAGCATGTACATAGTTCTCATGGTTAGGTTTTATTAGGATTTTTCATGGCGCTACTAATGTTTTTCTGTCTTTTCTGGAAATATCTCTGTACTGTATCTCAGAAACACATTGGCCATTTTTTTTTTTGGTTACAGTATATTGGCAGCTCACAGTCATACTGTGATCAACTAGAGAGTTTAGGTCATTCTCCTCTTGGTGATTTCTGACAGATGAGCTCTCAGCTTATAGCAGAGTATTTGTGTTATTAGTCCCTAAGTGGCTGACCTTGTACTTTGTGCTATTGAATTTCATCTTACTTTTATTCCTGTCATTCTCAAAGCTATGTGATTCTTTCATTGAGATATCCTGATCCTCCTCTGTACTGATGATGTGTCTTGCCTCTGATGTTATCAATACTTCTGTGCACTAGTGAGATCCCTAATAAAAATACAGCCCCTGTCTTCCTGAAATGTCTCAGAACTGGACCAGGAGAAACTACTGTCATATCCCAGACACATAGTTCACTTTTTAAACACGCTAACCATCACTCTCTTCAGCCAGCGTTTTTTCCTACTTGATATACCTCCTCTGACAATCTTCAGCTTCTCCAAGTTTACCAGTTTTACTGGTTTTCTAATCTGCACCATGGTTTTGATGTCTGATATCTAAATATTTTCCATTTAATGCTAAGGATGCAAGGGATGGAGTCTTCCATTTTTTTTTTTTTGTTTTGTTTTTGTTTGTTTGTTTGTTTTTTACATTTGATTTCCAAATCACTGTGTTGCAAAAGTGTCCCAGACAGCTCTTTCTAAGAATATGGAGCTGGATTTGTATGAAGCTGTGTTGGGAAGAGACTGCTTGGTGGTTCCACAGTTTTGTACTGCATGAGACACAGCAGTGAAAGGATAACACAGGCAATGAAGTAAGATTGAACAGAAGGCCATGACTCAAATATCTGGCACAAAAGAGTGTATTGCTTTCAAATTTCAAGCTAGCAGGCATACCAATATGCCAACTTCCTGTCAAAAGCACAGAATACAATGAATATTTTTAGGTCAAAAGCTGCTATCATGTCATATAGTTTTTCATAACCCAGAGTTGTAGAGACTGAATATTCAGGGCAGGTAGATGTGCCCTGAAGAGTTTGCATGTCAATCATTTGTAGTGTAAAGAATGTCTCATATCCACATTGGGTCACAGATTACTTCAGTTACTACAAATTCTCCAACCTAATATTTAAACTGTGTTATACTAAAAAAAATAATTTTAATCATGTTTGTGCCATGTTATGACTCTAAGCATTTTGTTTTCTACAAGCATTATAGGTAAGAATTTGACCCAGCTAATCCTCAGGCTCTGGTCTTTCTCTGAGTAAAAGATACACAGACACCTCCGGAGTTAAACACAGAAGATAACACTGCATGTTCTGGTGCTTCAGTTCTTTCCTTTTTTCCCCCAGAATTATTTTGTAGGAGCTCAGTCTGTGTTACTTCCTCTGCTTACACTTGCAGGTATTCAAAAGGCAGTCAGTCCTAATTATCCCATCCCCCTTCACACATCCCCACACCCAATTAATAATGTTCTGTGATGTATGAAGCTGAGTTTACATTAATGTAATTTTTTAATACATTAAACTGCTGTGTGTCTCAGACATTTTATAAATAAATGTCACTAATTTCTAAATACTTGTGCTATCCTGGGGAGCACAGACTGTGAAGAGAAAAGGTCAGCAGGGGTGCAATCCTCTCTCTTCCCACTCCTATTTGTAGCTCCTGGGGATTCTCAAAGAGATTAAAACTTACTCTTGCTAAATCCCAGGACGTGCAGCTATTACTTACCTTACAGAGTGCAATACAATCTAGGCTCAGAAAAGAGCAGCACTAGAACCTACTGTTTGCTTCCACTGTCATAAAAATTGAGGTTTTCTCTAAATAAGTAAATCAAAAATGGTCAGGTACATCACACTCAAAAAATTTTTTGTGAACAATATTTCTAAATTTTTTTGCGAAGTCTGTAGTTCTGTAATATGAACAATAGAATAGGTGTTTCTGCATATGGGGAGCTACAGGGCAGAAAGGTTTTAAATTCAGAGTCACAGTTACCTGATCAATGAAATGAAGATTATCTGTCACTTAAATCAAAGTTAATTGGAGTTAATGCATAAATTTAATTCCACATTGAAACTTGGGGTGAGAGGGTAAAATGGCACAGAAAAACCCAAAACCAGAAAGTATCACCAGATGAAATTTTAAAAGTAGCGACTGACATTGCCTACTTGTTTTTGAAGTATGGGGAAAGTCAACAAGATGCAGCATTATGCAAATTATGTTTAAAACGTCATCTGTTTTGGGGTCATTACTACTAAATTTATAAGAATTGTGTCATTTTTGTTCCATTAATTGTAGGTCTCTACATCTCTGAAACAGAAAATTATCACCCATTTGAACAGTGTACACATGTATTTGAACAGTGAACACGTGTATAACAATAGCCTTAAGTACTTTTCCAAACCAGGACCTATATGATATAACTGAAAAGAAAGAAATATATTTTAAATGTATTATGCTAAAGTACAGAGAGAAAGTAAGTTATGGTTCTGCTCCTAAATATTTTGATAAATAATTAATCAACTGCAAAGAAAATGTTTTTGTTTGTTTGTGTTTTTTAGCCTTTTTGCAAAATGAACCAAAAAAAAAAAAAGATTTAAATCTTTTTTTCCTGCTATCTATAGCTGACCTCTATCTCTGTTTTTTAGCAGATAAAAGAGAACCTTTTCCTTTTAATTCTGTTTCAAGGTGCAGATAGTATGTAGGTAATTGTAACAACATTTGTGGAGTTTGGGTTTTAAGCAGTGTCTACAGACTCTCTCCTGCATTTCCTGTGAGATGGTCTCAGAATGTGCCACAGCATTGTTCTTTTTGGGCTATGTTTGCAGACTATTTCTAGCCCATGTCAATGCAATCCAAATAATCCTCAGAAGTTGCTTCATTATTTATTAGAAAAAGCAATCTGGCATGCAGTGTGTTATCGACAGCTGAAATCCAATACTCAAAGGTCACCAAAACAAATACCAGAAAGAAAAGGTGTTAAGGCAAATAAAAACACACCTTTTTAATTTTGACTGAATTGATTAAATAACAATTGAGTGGTGTCACAGGTCATAAGGCTTTGAGACATAAGGTCAGCTTAATAGAAAAGAGCCTGGGGCCATGTCACAGGGTATGCTCTGAGGCCTAGCACTGAGGCCACATCATTGTGCTCATTCCAGCCCTTACCCCATGTAGTCTGAAATGAAGAAATGCCTAAACAGAATAGAGAGCAGTCTAAATAGACTAGTGCTTATTGCTGAGGGCTACCCCCTGAGTCAATGCTGTTTAGAACTGATTACTTTATTTGAAGTGAGAGTAATGGGCATCTTTCAGGAAACATTTCATAAAATTCAGTAGGCCAAGGGGGAAAACCAACAAACAAACAAATAATAAAACTTTCTGTATCACCAATACTCTATAATGTATGTACATCTCATTACAGTCCTGCAGTTCAACCCGGATATTTCAGGACTGACATGAGATGAATGAAGCAGAAAGGGAAACGAATACACCGAAATCAAAAGAACTTTCTACAGAAGAAAGAACTGTGCAGTAGTTTATGTACACTAAAGTTTTTACACTAACATTAATTAATGTTGCACCAATTTGTGTAGTAATGTTGGCTTTTAAATGCTAAGTTGTTTTGCTCATAAAAATACCTAGCCAAGGGCACCTACTGCTACAGAAAATCACACATTCTGATTCAGTGATGGGCCTTTTTAAAAGGGCTGAGTGATTTTATTTTTAATAATACACATGAAAATCTCGGTCTATATCTAATTCAGCCAGCTACTTAAACCTGTGCTCCATCAAAGCACATGAGAAATTAACTTTACCAACTTCAGTGGGACAACTGGCACACGTGCAACTATTGCTTTCAGAACTTCTCTCCTAGAAACCCAACATATGGAAAATTCAGTTTAGGAAAGTAAAAAGATGTCCAGATGATGTAATGCTTCCATGACTATCACCTGACTTCAAGGGAGACAAATGCATACAACCTTACTGTGTTGCTTTTTCTATGTAATTTCCACCTTAAACTGGAAAGCTGCCACTGAGGAGTATAAGAAAATTTCTCTACTGAAGTGAGCTGACCTGGAGCTAGCTTGCCTTTTCCTTGTGTGGATATGTATAATATGTTTTCTGTCCATTGATACTCCAACATTTGTTTGAAATTCATCTCCTGTGATTCCGTCAGTTCCAGACTTTCCATAGTGTTGCTAATTTTTGCTCTAATTTTTGGCTTAATCGTCTTGGCACTTAATGAATGACTATATTTCTGCTGACTCTGAGGATAGTGATTCTGATTTTCATTCCTTGTTTGAATTAGAATTTTGCTAACTAGTACACTAACCGACTTCATAACTCAAATATTGGGAAATTCTAGAGTTTACCTATCTACTCTTCATTTGTTCAAAACCAGTCATTAACTAATAAATACACCAGATGATGTACATATAGATAATATTTTAATCTAATTATACAACTCTCAATAAACTATCATCTTCAAACACAAAAATTATTTGAGGAAGCAAAATGTGGGATCAATTAGGTGATGACAATCAATCTCTCAAATAACTTCATGGTGTTAAGACTGTTTTTTACCACTGGGAATCTGACACCCATTTTAATGTATATCCTACTGAATGATGGAGTTATTACAGCACTTTTCGTTCTTTGGAGTTCGAAAAGATAGCTTTCATTTTAGGATTGCCAGTCTATTTATTTTCTATACTTTTTATCCCAAAACGGTTTGTTTCCATTTTGATCAGTTTATTTTAACAAATATCCCATGGCTTCAAAAGATAATACTTAAAAATATAATTATATAAACAGTGAAGTTTAGGACCTACTCTGTCTACAAACAACAAAAGCAAGGACTTTAATGCACTTTATCAACAGTTGTAAACCTTTTAAATCACTCAATGATAGAGAAAACCTTTAGCACTCATTTTTTTTTTTTTTCATACAGAATCATCTTTGCATGCAGTTTTCAAGTACTTGCAGATAGGGGGATTGGATTCTAGGAACTATACTTGCAGGAAATAAAATGCTATTGATCAAAAGTCATTTGAAGAAACTACATATTTCTGTGAAAATAGCATCTCTGTTTTGCATACACTTGTTCTGTGGTTAGTGCTGTGGTTTGTGTATGCATAGAAAAAGGTTGGACTGCAGTCTGAAGTCCTACAAAAAATGTCAGATTATTTACATATTATCTACTATGATTGGTGGAAAATAGCAATGGAAAAAAAAAAAAAGTTAATGTACAGAAATGATGCACAAGTGTTTTATTGCTGGAATGTCCTTTCCTGTGCAGCCTCCTTGGCAAAAGTGGTGGTGTGAGGTGAGGCAAGACTCACCTCTCTGCCAAACCTCATGGCCATGAAAAAAGCAAGGAGGAGCTGTGAAGACATGGTAGCTCAGGAACAGCCTGAATGTCTCAGATAGTTCACATAGTAGGGTTAACGCAAGCGCTGCTAGTTCCCAATAACTTTGCATTTTCAATGTCCTGTGGCTTTGCACGTTTGTATAATAACATTGTTATCTTCGTAACTCATATCAGAATTTTTGTTGACAATATGGGCAGAGAACCGTCAAACTTAATAACTGATTTAATTTCTGTGCTTTCAGATTTTTCTCTTTTGGGGAAGACCTGAAATATATGAACATGAATGCTGCACACTATGTAGCACTGATGTGTCAGGATTCTTTTAAACCAAACATTACAAATTCTCAGAATCTCTGAACTAGTCTAAGGATGTTTGACCATGTAATCATGTATTTACAAGACTACTGGATTTGAACACAGACAGAGAAACTGCTTATATTGTGTTATACATGCTGCCAGTTCTGGCTATAAATCAACCACAGCAACTATAAGGGATATATATCTATTGAGGCTTTACTTTAATATATGCCCACAGGTCACTTATACCCCAGGAATATTCACCTGGTTCATGGTCTACTTCCAACACCCCATGGATTTGGGTGGGAGGCCAGATGTTTTGGGCTGCTGTAGTAGCTACCTCTTCCTGACCTATATATTTACCTGAGGGCCTAGTACTTTTTCATCTGTAGTAGATGATCCACACATGGCATGGGAAAAAGGTTGTGGCCACACAGAGAGACCAGGCGCTACTGAAAAAGTGAATGAATAATTAGGCGTTTTGACCTGATCTTTTGCTTTGTTGTACCTCTGTCTCAGTTTCATGTTTTGTCTAATCTATGCTTTTGTATGACTGTGAAATATGAAAAGTAGTATCTTTAAGATTATGTATACCACACTCACCCTCTGACTTTACTTTCTTCTAGGCTGGAAATCATCGCCGTAGACAAATTATAACATTTGCATTTTCTCTGGATTTAGGCTAGACATTTATTTTCTGATCTACTTTCTCCCTCTCACAGTAGTCTCAGGTACTGTGAAGAATGGAGACATGCAGACATTGTGGATTATTCATGATAGCCCTGAAGCTTTTATCTTGTGCCAGCAGTCTTGGGTTAGCTTCTTGTATTAAATGCCTGAGTTTTAAAGAATGTGAACACCTAACAGCTCAGGTTTATAGCAAGGGTGCACAACAGGTACTTGTACTTCTGGCATTGAGCTGTTTGTTTAGGAGTCAGATATTCAGAGTTTAAAGAGTTCTTGATGGATTCAGATGATCAGGTCCAAAGAAATGGCCATGGCTACAAGGTGTCCCTGTTGTACATCTTCGAAAGCATTTGCTTAAATTCATGAACTGGACTTCAGCATCCTTAGTTGGTTTATTTACATTTATTAACTGTACTGTTTAACCTCTTACCTGTTCCTTAGTAATGCATTTTAAATTACACTTTTTATCTGATTTTGCATTAGGCTAGGAAGTCTGCCTAATGGTAAGCATTTTTTTGCTGAAATACTAGCATAAATATTCATAACGTTGCCATTTCTTGGTGATATTGCCCATTCATATTTTAAAGTCTATATTACTACATGTTCATACTTGTATTTTATTTGGCATTCTTCAGTTCTACTTCATAGATTACATAAAACTGTGTAAAGTCTCTGAGGTTGAATTCAATCTTTGCTCTTCAGCAAATTAATTCAGGACATAATGTCCTGTAAGTAGATAGAGGGTTTATGTAACCATTTCCTGAACTTTCCTAAGAGTTTTCCAATTAACTGAGGTAACAGAAATAAATAAATAGACAGATTAAAACTGCAAAAAATCATTTTATGTTGTTTCCTTTCCATGTTAGCAAAGTTTCTTTAAAGAGCCATTCATTTTTTTAAAGACTTTAACATAAACATGAAAATTTAAATCATTGCTCACTGTTTATGCTCAGTGCATATTGCTCACCATTCAGCTTCTCATTAGTTTTTGAACAGTGAAAGAAATAAATTTCTTCTCCATAGAGGAAACTCTCTTGCTATGCACAAGCATTATATAAAAGCTCTGTTTCTATGCTCTGTGCATTCATGGATGTTGCCTTATAGCCTGGGAAGCTGACACTAAAGGAACAGTAGCAGAGATGTGAAGACCTCACCCAATTCAATGATACCAGTGAAGAGCCCACACACTCCAGATATGCAGCTAACCTGCAAACTAGGCAGTGCAAAAGTGAAAGCTGTAGTGGAGGGGATCAGAAAAGTCCTTTTGAATGGGTATATTGAAATAATTACATCAGTTAAGGAAAGTTATAGGCCCCCGAGATTGAACTTGTGGTTTACCTCATTTCATCAATACTTGAATAAGAAAGGTGAAAACTGATTGTTATCTGTAAGGTAAAGGAAAGCTGATAGTTTGGGACTGCAAGATCAAAATCTGAGAGTAAAACAAGTCCTTCAGAACTATGATGATTAGGGGACTAGAGCACCTGTCATACAACAAGAGGCTGAGAGAGCTGCACTTGTTTAGCTTGGAGAAGAGAAGACGGAGAGGGGATCTTATCAACATATACAAATATCTGAAGGGAGGGTGTCAAAAGGATGGGGCCAGACTCTTTTGAGTGTGCCCAGCAACAGGACAAGAGGCAACAGGCACAAACTGAAACACAGGAAGTTCTGGTTTAATATGAGAAAACATTGCTTTACTCTAAGGTTGACAGAGCACTGGAACAGGTTTCCCGGAGAGGTTGTGGAGTCTCCTTCTTTGTAGATATTCAAAACCCACCTGGATGCAATCCTGTGCAATGTGTTCTAGGTGAGCCTGATTGGCAGGAGGGTTGGACTACACAATCCCCAGAGGTCCCTGCCAACCTCAACCATTCTGTGATTCTGTAATAATTATAAGAAATCTGCTTTATCCAAAATAGTCTAATTCCAAACCTGTGCCACTGAGTATTCCAAGACTGGCTACTGGGGAAATGAACCAGCCCTCCAAGTAAGATGACTGAAAACCATGTTTATCACAGAAAAAATATGTGAAAGATACAAAATGGCCCAAATTAATTTTGATGCCTTAGATTCCTATTGCTATGTGAGTAAAATAATCCCATAAAAGTTCATACAAGAAAATACTTGTTACATTGTTTCCACAGTGATGAGAGATTCGTCTCTAGCACCACTTATTTTCCCATGTACCTGCTGTAATGTTTTTCTTAAATCTTTGATTTAATGCTTTGACTTGTGTGTGTGTGTGTGTGTGTGTGTTTGAAAATAATAAAATAAAACCTAAATGAAATTAAGAAACATAACTCAGTTCTGGGGTCAAGCAGTTCTAGATACAGCTGATAGTATGCTTAATGTGTTTAGATAGTTTTCTTCTGAAGAAATAATACTGATTTGTTCTTGCCTTCAAGATTATTCTTCGTTATGAAGAAAGTTCTAACTTCTCCAGTCACCAATTTAACAGTGTTTCATTGTGCTGCAAGCTGCCTAAGTGTGCTAAGTAACTGAGAAGCCCATCTAAGTATGTTTATAATGTGAATAGTTAAAGACATTTCTATCCTCATATACATTCACAAAATTAAAAAAGAGTGTGGAAAAAAAAAAAAGGAAGAAAAAAGAAACAACAACAAAAATGTCCTCTCTTTAGCAGGTCTAGTGGAAAGCTAGAACATGTTTGAATAAAATATTTACTATGACTCTTTTATTTGACAAAAATTCCCAGACCATGACTTCCTTTCATAGTTCAAATGTCAAGCATGCCTTCCACTGTGGTCAGGGTGGCATGCATGAACAGAGAGAGACCCTAAACAGAAGTCTTTAATGATGACAAGCCTGGTTAACTCAATGACCCACAACATCTTTTGTCTCCTTTTCTCCCCATGTTGGCTCCTGCTGATTCATATGGGGGAAGCCAACTAGCAGAGCAGTTGCTCATGCATAGTCTAGGGAGAATGCTTTCTTCACCCTTGTGCATAGAGTGCAAAAGGCCCTTCAATTTCCTCTACGCCGTTTTTCTTTTTTTTTTTTTTCTTTTTTGTCTTTTTCTCTGATTGACTAGCTTTATATTGATTGAAAAGTCATTTCCTTTGCCCAGTCTTCTGAAAAACAAAATAAATGTTTTCTGTGACCCTAACTTTTAGATTTTTCTTTCTGCAGAGCTAAAGAAAAAGTTTCCTGTCAATTATATTGAAGAAAATATTATATTGTTGTTTTGTAGCACTGTTTTTTTTTTCCTCCCTATGTGTCAAAAGGGAGCAAATGATGCATTAAAGCCTAAAAGCTGAAATAAAGATTAGGTGTAAAGTGCTATTGATCCCTTTACGAAAAGAAGCTAAGACAGATTCCACTTCACTGTCAGGTTACATTTTCAGTAAGTTACCCAGATGCAAGATTTGAAACTTCTACAAAGGAGTCTTTAAAGCATTGTCGAAGGTATCAAATAAGATTAGACCAGACAGTAAGAACAACCATTAAAAAATGTCAGTGGTGAAGCTGAGGTACCGTCAGTCTGCATTGTCCCAGTCAGTTTAATGTAGCCCAATGCCTAAGTGTTTAGGATGCCCTTACGAAGAAACAGAACTTTAAAAATATCACTTATTTCATTCTCTGTGTGTACACTGTACATACACACACAGACATGCACATATATCTCTGTGTCCTGAATCTACAAGGTCATAGGAACTTTGGGTGTAGTTTTCTTTGGACAGAGCAGAAGAGGATCTCTCAATGCTCCAGTTTTCAGTTTCTTAACTCACTATTCATCCAAAGAATAACCTGAACATTTTGGACATTATTACAAGCTATACCAGTTCTAATAAGGGAACAAAATATTACATTAAGCCAGTACAGTCATTTTTCTTCCAGTCACTCTACCTTCTTGTTACCTTTCTGCTATTCCTTTGCTCCAAGCAAGAAGCTGGACAGCAGCTGAAAAATTATGTGATTTCTTAGTGGAGAGTATATGGTCAAATGTTGTCTTTCTTTGTACTGCTTCGATGTTCCAAAAGGTATGAGAAGCCTGCTTCTCAAGGAATATGTTACCTTCTGCATTAATTGACAACCAAGTTTAGCAGCTGAGTAACTGTACAAAGAGGAAGTAAGATTGATCATAAAACTTGATTGCTAGTTGCAAATCCTGGACACACCAGAGACATGAATCTAAAGAAAGATTATGTAGCTCCTGATTAAATTGTATAAGTTTAAAAGAATTCTATAAAGCTAAGACAATGAAATGAATTTCTTGATTCTCAACAGGGCATTTTTAGGAAACAAAATTTTTTTCAAAATTTTTCATTTTGAAAAAAAAAAAATCAAACAGCAACTGCTAAATGAAAGCAAAGGATGAACTTTCCGTGTAATCTAACAAATCTGGAAATATCCCAGTGAAGGAGAAGGTAGATTCCAGTGCTTGAGAAACACTAATAATAAGCAACTTTTGTAAAACAATGGGGTAAAGTATTTGAAATCCTGAAACACTAATGATACATTCTTTCAGTAGGAAAGTTCAAGCTTAAGGATGATGGATGTTATGTGATGAAAAGCTTTAAGCTAACAACAGAAGTGGTGGACAAACATAGAGATGAGGTTTAAATTCAAAGTTACAGGAATATAGAAAGAATTTCTAAGTGGCCTGTATTAGAAACCAGAGTAGTAACAAAGAGGAATAAAAAGTAACATTTTCTATTTAAAAAGCTACTACTCTGTGGGTTTGTGAAACCAATGTACTCTCTTATAACGCAGTTTTCCCTGTTCACAGTTTTTCCTACGCGTAGTGTTCCCTAAATAAAGAAATGATATTTTCAGATTGTCCCATGTCTCCTAACTACATTTTGGCTTCTGCCTAACCAAAAGTCAAGTGCTAGACTAGTCCAGAGCTCTTCACTATTTGTAATGCAGATGAACGAAGTGTGCCTGGTTCAGACTGAAGATTCTGAGGTCCAGCTGCAACAGAAAGAGATGCAATCAGCTTGGACAACAACTTCATAGGGCTAACTAAGAATACTTTTTCCACATTTAGTGCAGTCTTTAAATGGTGGAGAGCAACAAAACAAACATTGTGTCAGTGTTGTAAAGGGAAGAAAAATACCCAAATGAATTACAGACCAGAGAGTCTGAAACAGAGCCTTGGAAGAAACATAAGAACAGTTGATATGTAATTCTATCAATAAAATTTTCAAGGATATAAATTAATTTTATTCTACTGAACAATTCTCATTGAAAACAAACCTCAAATGCTTACATCAGGCCATTGTGGGGTGCAAAAGAAACAGATCTTTCAAGCTAACTGTTGGATCAGGGTTGAAAATCCAAATTATATAAATTTTAAGCTCTTATTTTGGACTAGCTCTAGTTCAATTTAATGGAATAAATACCTTCTAACAACTGGAAAATACTATGTGAGATCTTGTCGTGTGCTTCCCAGTCTAATTTCAGCAAAAAAGAATCTAGTTCACGTATTTTGGGACTGTTCCATGATGCAAACTGAAGCACTGTAGGTTAGGATGATTAAGAGATTTACTTATTATGAATTAATAAATCATGAACAAATCAACTAGATTGTATCTACCATGATGTATCATTTAGGGGTTGCTTGCAGCAAAAACTTCAGCCAGTGCTCGATTTTATTCTATAATCAGTGGAGAAGACAGAACAAGAGAATAGACTGGAGCCTGGTTTTCACTTTGGGATGAGTTGGCAGCTTGCCTACTTTGCTTGTAGAACTCAGACTATTTTGTCTGGAAGCTGATAAACCTCCCAAACGCTCAACTGATTCCTGCACTGTATTTTCCTGCCTGAGTCTTTCCGTCATCTGACTTTAGAAAAAATAACATCAAATTTAAGTTAAAAGTTATGACGTGAGACCAGACAGACATACATTCTGGCAAAATGACATGGTTAATGGAAAAATAAGAAATGTAAAAGGAGAAAAAAAATGTAATCTTTAGAAAATATAAAGCTTTGACATCAAACAATGCTTTTACTGCTAGATGCTGCTTTCATTCATCTTCAAAACTGTCTGCATTAATAAAAATTGTTCCATTCAGATGTTAGTTTTACAAAATATTTTCTTCATATCATGGATAGCACTTCCACGTGAGATCAGGGAATGTCTTCGTTCTCTGTATTCACAGGGAAAACTGAGTCTATCCCTTTTAACACACTGAAAGAAACCCACTGATAGACCAGTGCAGGACTGCTGTGGGTAAAGTTACTTGAATGTTAAGAATGACTATCCGCTTCTCTTAGGCAAGTTAAGATTAACTGTGATGAAGATATAACATTGTTGATATGTAACATGCTGACAGCTGATGTGGAAAACAACAATGCTGAAACAGTAGCATAGCATTCAACATGCATTAGTGTTCCTGTGTTGTGGTTTAACCCAGCTGGCAACTAAACACCACACAGCCGTTCGCTCACGCTCACCTAAGTTGGTGGACCTCTTCAAAAAGTTTCTCCAAAGTATTCTCTTTTAGCTGGTGGACACTGGTTCGTTCAGGTGGAGGGGAAGATAAATTCTCTTTAAGTTGGTGGAACTCTTCAGAGAGTTTCTCCACAGCCGAGACGCAGGCCTGTAGGGAAGAGGAGAGATTTCCTTTGTACTGCCGGAGTTGTTTAGCCACTTCATTCACTGTGGGTTCCTCATCCTCTTTCCAGGTTATTATTGCCAATGAACTGGCATATGATGATGGTGCACTCTGTACAAACTTCCGCCACATGGGTCGTGTACACTAGACTTCATCTGGATCTGTGGATGTTTGTGCGTCGTCTAGGTCCTTATAAATTACTTCCCGTACAGCTAATTCCCTCAGGTACTGAATTCCCTTCTCCATGGTGGTCCATTTGCCTGGTAGACATACAAGTTCTTCCTTGAAGGGATACTTTTCCTTCACAGCTGACAGGAGACGCCTCCAGAGGCTGTGAGATCGTGCTCCATCTCCAATTGCTTTGTCAATGGCTGCATCCCTAGCAAGGGATCCCAGCCCCCTGGTTTCCCTGCCCTCTAATTCCACACAATTGGCTCCGGTGTCCCAGCACCGGAGCAGCCAGGTGACAAGCTGCTCACCTATACAGCGACCAAAATCTTTTCGCACATCTCGTAGCTCACGCTGGTATAGGGTTCGGGTAGTTACTGTTGATTTTTCGACATCCTCATCCTCATCTTCATCCTCCTGCACATTTGATGGCCCAGCCTCGTCTTCTCTACACCCAGACCTAGCAGAAGACTGTCTGTGTTCTAAATGACCTGAGTCTCTATACCATTTTTTCACCTTGTCTACAGGGGCAACTTGCACTGCTACAGCTCGTTTCTCTGACCCAGCCACAGGGTCTGCCACAGGGGTTGGAATACCCTCTGCAGGGGAACTTGCACTGCTACAGCTCGTTTCTCTGACCCAGCCACAGGAGTGGGAGCAGCTGCAGGGAGCAGCTGCAGAGCTGGAGTGGCTGCAGGAGCTGGAACTGGAATGGCTGCAGGAGCTGGAGCGGCTGCAGGAGCTGGAACTGGAGCGGCTGCAGGAGCTGGAACTGGAGCGGCTGCAGGAGCTGGAGCTAGGTTGATAATAGCATCAATTGCAGCTCGATAGGCACAAGCCAGACCCCAGCACGCTACAGTGATTTGTGTCACTTTGGAACTGCCAGAGTCATGACACCTTTTTTTCAAGCATTCTGCCAGCTTTTTAGGATTTTGCAGTTGTTCAGGGGTGAATGTCCAAAACACTGGAGGTGACCACTGCTCTAGAAACCTGCCCATATCCTCCCACACTCCCTGCCACTCGCAACTATCCCGCCTCAAGACAGATCTCCGGATGAGATTCCTAAGTAGTTGTTTAACCCTCAACAAAACCTGAAGCGCATTCAGAAGACATAACAATAAGAACATGCTGGTCTGAGTATCCCAAGGATATTCAACATCTTGGAGAACCACCGTAACTAGCTCGGGGGATAAGAGGGTGGTGAAGGAGAAAGGGAGAGTGAACAGGTAGGGAAACATGTCTTCCCCTGTCCCCTTCACAGATTGGCTCCTGACGAAAAAAGGCTATAGGTGTAATTGCTAATAGTTTCCAAGATATGGTTTCCAAAGTATAGAGTCGACGACAGTGCTGAGTACAAATACCAGGTTAGAGTCCTGACCAGAAATTTCATCATTTCATAAGCCATTGTTACACCGCACAGTACCATAACAATCTTAAATCAGGGCCCGGAAAGGATAAACAGTGCAACAGGGAGCACATACAGAAAGTAATGTGCTATAAAACTCAATTTGGAAAACAGGCACAGCAGACTGGAGATTAAGGCAATCAACATCGTGACTAGCAACTATTAAGCAGGTCCAATACTTACACCAATTTTAGTTTAACACACTCTGGTCAAATCTGTCGATATCTCAACCCTTTGAGCCCCACGCTGGGCGCCAAAAGGACTGTTGTGGTTTAACCCAGCTGGCAGCTAAACACCACACAGCCGTTCGCTCACCCTCCCCCCTCCCTCTCTGGGATGGGGGAGAGAAACGGGAAAGTGAAGCCTGTGAGTTGAGATAAAGACAGTTTATTAAGACAGGAAAATAATAATAACAATAATAATAATAGTGATAATGATAACAGTATTATTAATAATAATGTGTATGAAACAAGTGATGCACAATGCAATTGCTCACCACCCGCTGACTGATGCCCAGCCTATCCCCGAGCAGCCGCCCCCCCCCACCCCGGCCAGCCACCCCTATATATTGTTTAGCATGACGTCAGATGGTATGGAATACCCCTTTGGCCAGTTTGGGTCAGCTGTCCTGGGTCTGTCCCCTCCCAGCTCCTGCTGCACCCCTAGCCTGCTCGCTGGCAGGACGGAGTGAGAAGCTGAAAAGTCCTTGGCCTGGTGTAAACACTGCTAAAAGACAATTAAAACATCACCATGTTATCAGCGCTCTTCTCATCCTAATCCAAAACACAGCACCCTACCAGCTACTAGGAGGAAAATTAACTCTGTCCTAACTGGAAACAGGACATCCTGTTATATATCATGGGTCACTGCAAAACTTCTGTGGAAGTTTCAGTAACCAATAAAACTTGTATATGTGCCTTTTCTACTTACATTTAACAGGAACATTTCATGTCATGATACCAATATATCTTCACTATGCTTCACAGACATACTCATGTACAGAATAATCTGAGTAGCACACTCAAGTAATTGGTGTCTCAACAGGCCTATTGGTCTTGGACCAAGTAGTGAGGTCCATTCACATAAAGAGGAAAGAAAGCAAATACTCGGGGGGGGATGGGGGGGGGGGGGGGTGGAATGGAGGAAATAACAGGCATACATGAATTTTCACAACTGTTTTTATTGTGTCATTGTTATCTGCATTAGAAAGATCTGCAGTTATTAAACAGGTAACATACGGAACTAATAAACACCATATATAACAATACTTAAGTTCTTTTAGCAACTGCAATATCAGTCTCTGCTGCATATCTCATGTCATGCCTGTGTCCTCTGAATCAGATTTGTAGACTTTATTATTGCCTTCCAGATTTTACAGAACTGCAGCTCAGCAGCTTCCTGTCATTTTAGAAGTTGTCCCTTTCATTGTACCCGTTTTTTTTTTTGTGTGTTTGTTTGTTTGTCTGTTTGTTTGTTTTACAGACTTTTACCTATATAAGTCCAAAAATTCCCTTGAAATTTGAATTCAGATTGTTACAGGACAATTGTCAGTATGTGGTGCAAAAGCCAAATTTCAGTGGCTGTACAATATTTGAAAAAAAAAAGAAAAAAAAAGAAAAAAAAATGTTGTTCTGACTTTATTAAGTATGGAAGCCTTCTATCAAGATAACAATTGATGTGCCATTGTCTCAAACCCAAGGAAATAAAGTAGTTGCTTGTTTCAAACAGATCTTCTCTCAGAGAACAGGACAGAAAGTGAAACAAGAATTGGCATGGTCTTTTAGAGATCTCCTGGGTTACAAGAAGATTGTGCTTAGCATAGCAAAACCTCAGAGCAATCTAGGTAAGACATGTTCTATGTTGTGACTCAACAGAAGTACCACTTCAGATACAGGTTACTGATCTTTGTTTCATCAGCTGCTGAGGGTTAGTCGTCTACTAACCTGCAGGCTAGGATGATGCTAACTATGAAGACCAGTGGCTATTTGTTTTCTAACAGTCCTTCTGATGACTTTGCTAACGTTGAAGTATATCCATACAGCATACTATGGTCACAACACACAAAGAAACTTTCTCTGAAGGAAGCATAAAAAGAATGTGTTTATGTGTGCTAAAATGTAACAGTGAAGAGTTTACATAGAAACTGTGTCCTTTAAAATATTCAACATCAGCAGCATAGGAAGAACATGAGTAGCTGTACTCTGTTCAGACAAGTTTTATTTAAAAAATATCCACAATATATTTTAGAGCGTTCATAATGTCCTATATTAATTAGTGTTGTATAACCCTTTGACTGCAATTCTTAAGATAGTCTGTGTATGATATGCCTGGGAACTGGCAACATCCACTTAGTGTGAATATTAATCCACATATGCTAATTTTGAGGTTTAGCTCTGAAATACTTGCCAAAATGTCCTGACAAAAAAAACCTCTGGCCAGTACTTTGGAAAAGTCAAGCAGAAGTACAGCTGAAACGACTATCACCCCACCCTCACCGTCCTCCCACCCCCCCCAAAAAAAGAAACACACTTCACAGAGTTACAATTAATACTCTTTCTGTTATCTTACACAAATGCATGTCTACTGAAAGGCAGAACTGTTTAGTTTATATTTACTCTGTAAATGTCATAGATCATATATATATATTTTAAATATGTTGTCTGGGCATCAAGGAGAAGATGACTTCCTATCACTGGACAGACTGCCCTGCAGCAGGGGGAACCCTCTTGAGGGAGGAGCAAATCACTTCTTCCTTGTGAAAAAATGAGTGTGCCCCTTGAGAAGGGGTTTCTGGGTGAAGGAAGCAAGGTGGGAGTGACAAAGTCTGCTACAGGGTCTGGAGCACTATTGGGGTTGGAAGACTTGAAAGAGAGAAAGAAGAAGCAGGGACCAGATCCAAATTTGGCAGAGCACAAAGGGAGACTGTGGAGTTGGTTCAATCTGGGATAGCATTGAGCTGTTTTAAGATAAGCCATAGGAGGAAGGAGCCATTCACAATGCAAGCAGGCTCTACAAAGTACAAAAGTACTATAAAAAGCTCTAGCTGGAGAGCAACATGACTTTGTTTTTCTCTGATAGACTTCAAAGACGAAGGCAGGGTACATCCAGTCCCAGGCTCTGGGTCTCTTCACAGCATCCACACACACACACCGAGAAAAGGAATGTACAGAAGTTTGTTCTTAAGAATTCAAGATTTTCTGCTTGTCAGATTTTACTTTTTGTCTGTCATGGAGGATAAACAATGCCATGTGATCTAGATAATCCATCACACCTTGAGACTGAAGTACTTTGTGTTGTAATTTGTTGAAACACTAAAAGCTTTCCATGTCTCTAAGGTAGACTACAAACAGGGAAAAATGATTCCAGCATAGTGCAAGTAATTTATTAGAACTATTTCAACGAGCTGAAGCAGTGAATAATATTCATTTATTCAAGGAAAAAAAAAAGTATTTAAAATATTTGTCTTCCTTTTTTCAAACTCTCTATTTTTTTTTTCTTTCAAGCTATCCATGGAAATTTTACTTTTCTGTTAATACTTAATCTTGTGATACAAATGCAAGTCAGATCCTGTGGTAGGTGATCACTGCAATATTTTAAATTTTTGCACACAATATTTTAAAGGTCTTTCTTCATTAATAATTAAATATAATAATCCTTGGCATTATTATCAGTTATGTGTGAAAAAAGAGAAAAAGAGTATCTGTCTGATGAAATTGTTTGCATGTTCCACATCTTAAAAAAAAAAAAAAAAAAAAAGGAACAACAAGGTCAGATGCCATTTGATGGCAGGGATTGCAGGGATTGACTTGAACCTTTACCCTTAGAGCCACTTATACTTCTGGAAGAGTAAAAGGCTAGGAGACTCATGAGAACCTTAGAGAGTTCAACTCAAAAAAAGATACTCCTGAGAGGCAAAAGGAGGAAACGCATTCCCAAGAATGACAGATAAAGAGACAGAAGATTCCTCAGATAGAAGAAATTCAAAAAAAATTTTGCTTGTTGAATGAAACCAAACCTGGAAGCAAGAACCTGCCCTGCAAGGTTTGACTCTGGTCAAAAATCTAAGGAAATCAAACAGGAGGCTGGGGGGGGGGGGGGGAAGAGGGTGGCCAGACAGGAAAAACCTCCAGAAAGAAAAGACAACTTAAAATATCACATAAACCATTCATATATTAACACAGGGAGCAGAACAAGATTTCTTTGCAAACATTTTAATTTGAGTTTTTTCAATTTTTAAAATAAAGTCTGTTGTCATCCTTCTTTGTATAAAAGATTGTTTTGGGATTTCATAAGCCTTTTTGGCCTCTCTAGAGGGAGAGTCCTGTCATTCCACTGAAAACTCGTAAGAGAGCAAGTGTATATTATTGTGTATTCAGATGACTGTACGTGCTGGTGGACCACTGCTACAAGTCCACAATCAGCCGATTGAACACAAAGTGAAAAGTATTCTCCTCTTAACTGAAGGAAACAAAATAGAGGTAGAAAAAGGTGTAAGAAAGTTCAAAAGACATAAAGGATCACCTCTCTGAATAATATCGTTTGTATCCAGAAAAAAAAAAAAATATATATATATATATATACTTAAAGCTATCTCTTGGAGACTTTTCACAGTTGTGAAGAAAGGGAAGGGGAGTGTAAGAAAAAATCAGAGACTGCTGGAGAGTTTAAAAGGAAACCGACCATCCATAGGAGACCACAACTTTTAGATTTAAAAGAACCCTGTAATTATCAATGTCTTCTGTGGAAGACACACACAAAAAAAAAAAAAAAAAAAAAGTTATCTTTTTAAAACTAAAAAGAGCGAAAATAGAAACAAAAGTGGAGCTGAAGACATTTGCAGACTTTCCCATGTTAAGACATGCTCTTCAGATAACTATATGAGTGTTCATTCTCTGTAACAACCAGCATTTGTTTGTTCACACTGACCTAATTTTCAGAAGGCTTTAGGTTTTCACGTGTATAAGCAATTTATCATGAATACATGACTGGAGTTTGCCACACATGTACAGAATACAGTTGTTAAGGGAAAAAGAAAAAAAAAATTTGTTCATAGAATAAGCACCTTTAAAAACTGGTCTTTCTTCTGCTTGCATAAAAATATATTATTAAACCATAAAAACTTTATTGCACACAGTTCCCTGTAAGTCAGACCCAAACTATTTAAATATTAATCTGTGCTAATACTTTTATATGCAAAATAAGCATGTTTTTATTTCATTTTAGACAGCCAATCCTTCTTTCTTGTCCATATTTACATTTTTCTCTTGCATTAAGTGCATATAGTTTAACACACTTAGACAGTGATTTTTCATCTGAGGAATCAAACACTACATCAAAGCAGATATAATATTTTCAGCATATATTTAATGACAACATTTTGCAAGTGCATAAGAAGTAATAATTGTTCATCAAACAAAATAAAATGAAACTTGGAAAAATGTGGAGCAGCTTTAATAAAGTATTTGAGCGGCAAAGAAAAATATTAAATTTGTAATCAACACATACAAACAAATCATTCACCAAATTTCCTAATTTGTTGCTAAGCAAGCTAATTATCCATATTAAATATTATTAAAATAACTTTTTTTTTCCTTTGAAGTTAACATATTAGTATTAATATAACTATCATACATGAGAAATAGGAAAAACAAAAATAATAAAAGCATGCAAAATATGAAGTACTTACTCTCAGATGTTTGGACTTTGTGTTGAAGACTGGACATATCAGGGCATATCAGGATCATAGAATCATAGAGTCATAGAATCATAGAATGGCTTGTGTTGAAAGGGACATCATAGATCATCTAGTTCCAGTCCTCCTGCCATAGGATGCTGCTGTTTACAACAAAACAATATAAATACAGAGAAAGAAAATCTCGCTTCCTACTGCAACACACTGAATGAATCTCAAAGATATAAATTTTGAAGTGAACACATGAGAAAATTAAATTCCTGTCACTTCTTCAGAGTCAAAGTTTATCTCTCTGCTATGTTCACTGGATCTACACTGATGTAAAACTGAGGATGACTACATACACGCATAAGTGAAAAACAAAGCTACCAAACTGAGATCACAGCAAGAGTAAAATCATAGACTTCTATACTTTTTCTTTATAAAAGTTATATCTGAAATCCATTCAAGCATTCAAAGGTGAGAATTAACTAATCAAGGTAGGGCTTTAAACTAGGTTTGAAGGGGTAAAGGCATAAAACCAGGGTTGACAAAGACAAGCTTGGGGGTAGTATGACAATGGTTATGGGACAGTGTCTTAGCAAGGTTCATTGGTCAGACATCCTAGTTGACATAGGTGATGGAGAGCCATGTGGCAGCAAAGGTACAAGGGACATTGACAGGTTAGAAACCACAAAAGTGCCCAGGAGTGGTCATGCAGAAATTAGGTATTCTTCCCCCAAAAATGTGATGGGATTGCTAGCCCAACTGAAGTGCATCTACACCAATGCATACAGTATGGGCAACAAACAGAGGAGCTGGAAGCCATTGTGCAATAGGAGAACTATGACACAGTTGCCATCACAGAAACAAGGTGGGATGGCTTGTACAACTGGACTACTGAAATGGAAGGCTACAAACTCTTCAGAAGGGATAGACTAGGAAGGAGAAGTAGTGGGGTAGCTCTGTATGTTAGAGAGTGCTTTGATAGTCTAGAGCTTAACAATGATGATGACAGCATTGAGTGTTTATGGGTAAGAATCAGGGGGAAGGCCAATGAGGCAGATGCCATTGTGCGAGTCTGTTATAGACCACCCAACCAGGCTGAAGAGGCAGATAAAATATTATGAAGACTAACCATAACTTTGAGATGACACTAAAAGTTATTATTAAAAAAAAATATTTATTCAAATCTTAAGCACAACATAAAATTTCATGTATCATATATATAAATATTTTCATAGGAAATATGATTTTATAACATTCTCCTGACTTCATTTAGACAAAGGGGAACAGGAAAGAAGCATGGAACCTGGAGAAGGTGATGCATGGCATTTTCTCTTAAAAGAATGAAAGAATGTTTTATTTTTTATTTTTTTTTCTAGCATTACCTAATGATTCATAATAATCAGCATAGGTGTTCATAAGCCCAACTGTAGCCTTATGGAAGTTAGAATTGACCTTAACTGTTGATCATTAAAGACCAACATTTTAGATATTCATTACAATGACAATTCTGCCTTTGCTTACATCTTCACTTCTTCTTACAAGAGTTTAACAGAAATTGGATAAAATGAAGATAATCTTTTCCTAAAGTTGTTGGTGAGGAGGTAAAAAAGGTTAAGGTGTCAGATATCAGATGTGTGTTAAAGGAAATGAATAAGAGAAGAAATAATAAAATTCTTAACACCTAAGGCCCAAGCTTAACTTTACAAACTACATTTCAGGTAGAAAGGGGGAATAACCTGAATTTAAAATACAAAGCAAACAAAAAATCTTCATGAGTGTTAAAGTCTGTTTAAGACCTTGTAAAAGAAGCTACCCTTTGGACCTCCTCCATTTCTTCCATGTTTCAACCCCAAAATGACCAGTTGTCTTGACCACATATATTTGTTCCTGTGGATATTATATGTTTCTTTTTGTTTGTTTGTTTTTAAAGTATTTCAGCTCAGGAATGAGGAATAATGTTGTCCAAATTTAAAACAAACAAACAAAGATATTGAAAAGAAACAGCATTTCAGATTTGAATTTTCACACATTTTAATCTGTCAAAGGGCTTTTTTTTTTTTTTTTTTCAGTTCTCAGTTTTCTATTTTGTGAGAAACATTATTGGAAATGTTCAGTTCCTGGAATTTCCATTGGACAGTAAAGCTGTCTTTCAAGCTGTCTCTTAATGACAGTATTGAATACATCCTGCTAAAGTTAAAGTAGCTTTATGTTAAAATATGTCAAGACTTTGTTGAAGATATCTTGACTTTTAAATGTTAGGACACAGTATCAATTTTTGTAATCTGTGTACCTCTGCTGAATTCAGTTGAGCAGTACCTATTTATATCCTCTAAGGATATACTATGCTGCTTGAAGGAATAAAAAACCTTTTACTAGTTAAGTTCATTTATTTAAACTTTTCTACAATTACATTAAACTTTCTGATACTTTATTTTAACATAAAGTTGTGATTCATCTGTAAAAATGTGAACAATGAATATGACATCTTCTTATGGCAGTGACTTCAAAATGCTTCCTGTAAGAATTTAACTATGTAATTAAGAAATATATATTTTTTTGTAACTGCTTTGCAACTTTTATTATTCAAGTGTTTTTTTGACAAGCACTTAAACATAACTAAAATGCATTGATAATTAAGCATTTAAATTAAATTTTAAAATATTGCATTGAAAGTTTAGTTTAGCTGAAATTGCTCAGAACAGAGTGTATCATGCTATAGATACAGAATAAAGATAATTGTCTCATATTCAAAGGTTTCTCATAGTCTTGGTTGTGGTTTCAAAATCTAAGTCTTTAGCTGCACTCATGTGAGGACTTCAGAATCTTGGAGAAGTACAACATTTTTCTGGGTTTTGAGGAATATGATAAGTATATGAGAATTTTAAAAACAATATGCTTAGTGGGTGGCTGCATCATGCATAACTTCTAAGGTGCTAAGTATCTGTTTGTAATACATTTGACTCCTAATATCAGAAGAACTAATAAAATTATAGTATTAAAAATTGTATTTACATGTTTCTGTAACCTCTACATGACAGTTAAGATATAGTTAAGGCTGAAGACTAACTCCAGTACTCACCTTCTGTGACATTCTGCAAAGTTTACTGTCAGCACTACATGCTGCAAGGTAATGGAAACAAAACCCAAAACAGTTCCTAAAATTAGATCAGTTTCTAACCACACATAAGTTTAGCTATGATATGTGATAGAGTGAGCCAGCATGTATTTTCCATCTGTAATTATTTCACATCATTTCCATGTCCTTTCTAATGTGTTAAATAGTCATAAGAGATACTCATATTAAGAGGATGTTTCTTTTAATTTTAGAATTGATATCTCACTGGTACAAACAGGCAGAGACAATTTAATAATATCTGAGAACTCTTTTTTCACCCAGGTCATATGAATGCTCATTAAGACAGCATTGCCTCATTTTCACATAAACCACCTATGTTATATCAGTGTAGAGCACAAATGCAGATTTGTGCAATCCACGTTAAGTCACACTTAACCTAGTTGAGCCTGATATGGTAAATGAATAAATATTTTTTACTTGGAATAATCATGGTTGAAATATTATTTTTTTTCACTGTATCTACACTACAGATTTAACTTTCTAGACAACAAAACCAACTATGATGTCTTTAAATTCATTTAAATACATCCATGTGAAAAATGCAGAAAAGATTTTCATATTTGACCTGAATTGTTCATTTTAAGCACATCTCTGAAAGAAAAGAAAATTGTGAGGAGCCAAATGAAAGGAGATATATTACAAAATATTTTAACTGAAATTTTGAAATTTCAATCAAAGTGATCAATTACAAATGGTCATTCTCTTCCCAGTAAAAACACAGCTGTAAAATGCAGAAATGGGAATAGTCATAAGAGAAAGACTGAAAGAGTAGCCAAGCTATTCTTGTAGCATGTAGTAAGTAACAGGAAAGTGATTTGAAGTTAGTTTTGATTTCTATAGTAATCCAATAGGCTGTGCCTGGTAGGAATGTCATTTTTAAATATACTGATTGATTCAGGTAAACAGGGGCTGGATTTCAGGTGGTGGGTGGTGGTTAATGCAGAGCAAGGTTGGATTTATTAATATATTGAGTTTCTCTCAACTACACTTTGATCACTGACTTAAACTGATGTTCTTGGAGTGAAGAAACATATGCTAAAGAAGAACTTGTCATGCAGGACATCTATAATTAAAGAAGATCTTCAATGAAAGCATTTCACAACATCTCCATTAAGCTTTGTCATACTGCAAAAAGAACATGAGCTGCTGTGTAAAGAAACGTTAAACAATTGTCAGCTGAAAGCAGATGAGGGTTTTATTGAATACCTGTATTACTAATGCATGAAGAGGTACCCATGCAGAGCACAGCAGATACAATCATTGCTTTTAATCGTTGTACAACTTTTATTACCAATGGAACTGCTAAACAAAAAGACAGGGATAGATTTCCTTTACTGGTAGCCATAGTTTTATTTCAGGAGAAATCAGTGGCCTAGGTCAGCGAGTTGTCATTGATCCTTGTACCAGGATCACATCCACATGAAGACACAGGTAGGATTACTGTCTTGAAGACAGCATGGATCAGGACATTCAAATCTCACTAGCTGGGGTCACATAAAGGTGAAAGTACTTATCACTATTTCCAAATCATCCCTCTGCCGTTTGACAAAAAAAAAGTTGACATATATTTATACATTTTTTAATGGAATGTATAACAGCAAAGAAAGAAATGTACATTACTTGAATTTGCTATCTATACTCTAATTAATTAGATTTGTGCTAAAGTCACAGTAATCCGGTCTTGAATACCATTTCAAATTTCTGGATTACAGGGGAGTGCTTTTTTAAAGTTAGTGTTTGGCATATACTAGAGACACTGCTGGCTACCTTTGATCAAGAGACTAGTATCAGTTCTGATTTTTTAAAACAAACAAACAAACAAAACAAAAAACTAATAATAGCTATTTCCATCCACAACAATAGACATTTTAGTTTGTACGTTTTATAAGTGTACATGACTCATCTCTCCAGACATTTTAGTGGACACACTACAAATGAAGTCAAAAGGGGGTAAATTGTTCTTTTAGAAGTCCCTAGCTTTAAAATAATGAATAAAAATGCTCTAGTAGCAAAATTTACAGGAAAAGTACACACATATTGTTCCCTTCCCAACAGATAATTTTGATCATTTGATCTATACACAATAAAGCTTATTAACTATTTCAGACAGTCATTTTTCCACCTTTCTCAAAATTGTTACATGACATTCTCAAATGTTTCATCTTCATAGATTTTTAACTACTTTTTTTTTTTTTTTTCTGAGATGAAGGTCCGCACTATTGCAAATAACACCAAAGCCATTACCTTCATCCATGGGTAGCCACAGCCAAAGGAAGAGTCTAATGTCTACTACTCTGAGTACTGAGGAGTCTCATCTTAAAAACATCGTTTTTCAGAACTTTATTTTTTAAATTTAAATTAGACAGATTAGTAAATCTAATAGTTTATAAAAGTTTATAAAATAACTTTTTAAAGTTATTTTGTGCAGAGGAGTGCAATTTGCAAACTGATTCTTCATATGTTGCCTGGTTACATATTCTTTCATGAAAATATAAAGTTATCATAGCTCTTTGCTTGCAGATACTGTCAAAACAATAACCCTTGGGAGTAAGAAGGGGAAACTGAGTGTTTTGACTCCTTTACAGTTGCACTGCTTTATAGTTGGAAATAAAAGGTCAGAATACAGAGAACAGGCAAACATTGGGATGTATTTATTTGTACATCCATTCGTTTCTCTAAGACAACAGCAGTGCAAAGGGCAGGAAACATACTGTTATTTGTTACTGTTTTTAAATTCCTTTATGGTTTTCATATTGTCTCTTTTCTCCCTGTCTGCTGTTGTTTCTTTCACATGCTCTCTCAAGAGTCCTCATTTTCAAAGGGAAAACCACCTGTTTTCTGTTTGATATCCTCAAATCTAGTGGTATCAAGAGTGTTTATGCCTCCAATATATTGCTTCTTTTCTGGATACATCTCCTAGTGTGTTCATGGTGTTCTAGATTAATAGAGAGGAATGGTTAGCATGGGTAATGGATGATAATTTTCTGGAAAAACAAAATCCAAAACCCTTTCCCTTATTAAAAACTGCATTTGATGGATGGACCACTCAGTGGGTAAGGAATTGGCTGGATCATTGCACTTAGAGTTGTAGTCAACAACTCAATGTCCAGGTGGAGACCAGTGATGAGCAGCATTCCTCAGGGTTCGGTATTGTGACCGCACTGTTTAACATCTCTGTCAGCAACATGGACAGTGGGATTGAGTGCACCTTCAGCAAGTTTTCCAATGACACCAAACTGTGGTGTGGTTGACAAGCCAGAGGGAAGGGATGCCATCCAGAGGAACCTTGACAGCTTTGACAGGTGGGCCTGTGCGAACCTTATGAAGTTCAACAAGATCAAGTGCAACGTCCTGTGCCTGTGCTGGGGCAATCCCAAGCACAAATACAGTCTGGGTGGAGAATGGGTTGACTCTGAGCTCTGAGAGTTCAGAGGGGCTCTGAGGAGAAATACTTGGGTGTGTTGGTTGATGAGAAGTTCAACATGAGCCAGCAATGTGTACTTGCATCCCAGAAAGCCAACCATATCCTGGGCTGCATCAAAAGCAGCATGGCCAGCAGGTCAAGGGAGGTGATTCTGCCCTTCTGCCCTGCTGTCATGGGACCCCACCTAGAGTAAAGTATTCAGCTCTGGGGTCCCCAGTATAAGACAGGCACATACCTATTAGAGTGAGTCCAGAGGGCCACGAGGATGACCAAAGGACTGGAGAATCTCCCCTATGAAGAAAGGCTGAGAGAGCTGGTGCTGTTCAGCCTGAAGAAGAGAAGGCTCCAGGGTGACCTCATTGCAGCTTTTCAATACTTAAAGGAGGCTTATAAAAAGGATGGAGAGCAACTTTTTGCTTGTGCAGACAGTGACAGGACAAGGCAGAATGGTTTTAAACTAAAAGAGGGGAGATTTAGATTAGAAGTTAGGAGGAAATTCTTCTCTCAGAGAACTGAGGCTGGAACAGGCTGCCCAGAGAGGCTGTGGATGCCCCATCCCTGGAGGTGTTCAAGACCAGGTTGGATAAGGCCCTGGGCAACCTGATCTAGGGGGTGGAATCCCTGCCTGTGGCAGGGGGGATGTCACTAGATGATCTTTAATGTCCCTTCCAACTCAAGCCATTCTATGATTCTATGAAAAGTAAATGAGAAGGCAAAGAAGGTAATTTTTTTCTGAAAGTTTTTTGAAAATTAGAACATTGTTCATCAGAACTTAAAAGTTGAAAGATTTTTAGTTTTAAACTGTTTTGTATTTGTACATTAAACATAGCAGAACTAAGGCATCTTTCTTTTTTTCAGGGGATAAAAGTGAAAAAAATATATTTTATTTTAAAATGGAGTATCATATATTTGGGGAAATTATCACGAAAAGTCAATTTAAAGCAAAATCACAGAGATACTAAGTATTTCAGCTTTCCCAGGGAGCAGGAACACGACCACTAGAAATGTGATGTTTTTATTTTGTTGTTTTTATGTTTGTTTTTCAAATATTATCTGAAAGAAGCTGTTCAAAAAATGTAATGGTGGGCATAAACCGAGACAAAGAAACAGAGATAAAACATAAAATTCATTCAAAACATAAGGGCAGTAAAAACAAGAAAGCTTTTTCTTCACTTATGGGGATTTGCAAAACAAGACATGAGTGTTACAAGACTTAAAAGGTGTCCTGAATCAATTCAGAAGTTTACCAATTTGAGCTTAAGCCAAATGACTATCCAATGAAGAGTAACAGATGCACCTGATGACATAGCATTCCAGTTCAAGGACATAGCAGAAAAATCACTCTAGTTCTCCCCAGTGACAGGCTAAACTATTGATTACATTTACAGCTCAAATGCTTTTTTATTTTGTTTGTTTTTTTTTTTTTTTTCCTTTTTCCCCCTTTCTGGAATAACAACAGAAGTTGACGTGTATGAAGAGCATGCGGTTTTGGCTTCAATTCAAGGCCAAACAAAGGGCTTTGACTTTCAACAGTCTGCAGAAGCATTTACAAGCTCTGTATTTTTATTTGTGCAAACTTGTTGATCTTTCAAGCTATCAAGCATTTTCAACAGCTGGAGTACATAACAGCACATTTCCTTTCATTTTCTGATGGGAAAGTTTAGAGGTATCAAAACTTATCTGGGAAAAGGTTAACTGATGACTTGAATCCAGGTATATCTTGTCCAAATCATGCATTGATAACCAGAATCACTTATAATTGATCAATAGACCTACTGCAATGAGTTAGAAAAATAAGCCAGTGATTACCTGACAAAGCATGTAACATTACAAAAAAAAAAAAAAAAAAAAAAAGGAAACCAAATGAGAAAATAGAAAAAACAGTTCACATTTCTTTCATCTTTTTTCATTGAATAAAGTGTTTCTTGAGGATATGAAGAGAACACTTTTTTTTTTTTTTAATTTAGCTTAAAAATTAAAATATATATGTATTTTCAAAAAGACACAAAGGATGATTAATTTGAAATGGCTTGCTTTAAAATTCTCTGGTGCGTACCCCAACATTAGTATGTCTTTCCTACTTTCAGGTAAGCTTTAAAAGAAAAAATAAATAATGTGATTTAATAACCTTCCCTTTTACTTTTAATATTTTTATTTTTTATGGTGTAAATGGGTTCTAAAAATACTTAAAGATTGAAAGTGTCTTTTGAAGTCCACAGCTTTTTCTTTCGTTTTGTTTTTCTCACTTTTACTAAATGAGGGGAAAATAAGAAGGAATTACTAAAACTAAAACTAGACTAAGTGCAGGACCTTTCATACCATTCAAAGTAACTAAAACTATTTTTTTTTAACAGCTTACAATTTTTATGACTGATAAAAAGGTTATGTACTTTTTAAAAAGTAAAAATAACAGTTTCAAATAGTTTTGTCAAACAGTTTCACTAAGAGACCAGAAACAGAATACTGACAGGAGTGTCACTTTGTTGCCCAGGATTGTAGGTGGAGCTTGTATAAAAGGTGTGGGGTGACTGTGTCTATTTCATCATGAAGTAGTGCAACCTGACAGGATCAGGTTGAAGAGCCAGCACCCACACAATGCAAAGATAGTGTGGGGGCATTTCCTTTACATTAGCTCTAGTTTGCTTCCAAGGACTGAACCTCCAACACAGCTAGAGTAGGTGTGAGGTGTTCACAGTGAAAAGTGTCCTGTTTTGTTTCATTACAGTTTGTATACTCCAGTTTGTATGCTTTGAGACTTCTGTGTGATGTGAATCAGCACATGTTAACTGGAGAGAACTTGGACAGTTTCCTCAGAAGTGCTTTCCAGATTCAATCTAACAGGCTCATATGGACTCAGCTTCTACCTGAAGATGAGGAACTTAAGTATATTGGGTGATTATATCCCATCCAGAATATAGAAGTACTGATACTAAAATGATTGCCCTTCTGCACTTCTAGCTAAAGATTAAGCACATTCTCTAGAATTTGTTCTCCCATTTTTCTTCTTAAGGAAGTTGAATTGTAACAGTTTGCCTTCAGAGATGAGTGAATTTGCAGTTAGAGAATTACATGATTCAGAGAACTGTGCAAACATTACCTGTCAAAAGGCAAATTAAAAGAAGCACTTTAACTTTTTGGATAATTTTTTTTTCCCCTCCTGTGATCTGTGTGTCAGTATATAATATGACATTTACTTTATTTTTTCTTGCTCCCTAAGATGTTACCATTTGTGCAAATATTTTAATGTCTATCATGCTTCAAGTTCTTTCTGCTTCTGTGTACTGCAATGTTGATGAATACCCACAACAAAAGTACTATATATAGCAAAGTTGCAGGCAAAGGAATACAACAAATTAAGAGTCCCCTTAAGATTTGATCCTATATTCAACGAAGTCAAGCACAGAGTGAAACCCACAGTTATTTAGGCCACTTAAACTGCCTATACCCAAAATACACCTTCTGATTAGCAGAGAAGTATCATTTTCTGGGGGTTCTTCTATAAAGAAGAAAGCATGATACATTATTTCTATAAAGAAAGCACGATACATTATGGATAAAACCTGCATATAAAGTTACTGTTTATGACTCTGGAACTAAAGTTATAGTAACCCTGGAAATATAATAGCAAATGGACAAATAGGTCACTTATAAAAAGTTTGTAAGTTATTGAAGACTGCTGCTTTTTTTTTTTCCCCTAAACTGCTGACTAAAATTACATGTGACAAATTATATATATAGATATAAAATTTATTATTCCTTTCAGAGGGGGTGGACGGGGTGTCAATTCATATTACATCATCAATTCTGTCCTGGTTATTCTTTGCAGTTTTGTTCAGGTTCTGTGAGAGAATGAGCTCATCTGGCTGGCCCAGAATGAATTTATTTAACAAACCAAAATGGATAGCTAATATTAGGATAGAGTGTTTTATTTATGTTCCTGGTTTCCCTCTGAATTATCTCATTTTCTTGTCAAATATCATCATGAAATTTCTTTCCTTATTCTTTTATGGATTTAGAAATCAGAAAAAGAAATTTTTGCAAATGATCCTTCAGGGATTTTTTTTTTAAGTTATAATGTATATAAACTACAAATATATATTTATATTTTGACAATGAAAGGAAAGGATTTAAAATTTTTGCACATTAACTTATTATTAGTCTCTCTCTCTCTCTTTTTTTTTGTTTTTTCTTGTAAAAATATCTAACCTAGAATTCAAAAAGAAACCTTATTTTGGTGTTCTGGCTTTTGACTTTGTAACCTCAATACTTAAACATAGATCATCAACTATTTGGGAACTAGAATCATCATTCAATTATCTTCATATGAAATACAGTTATATTTCAGATTTTCTCCATTGTTCATTTTTATCTAAAATAAGGATCAGCTGCTAGAGTAAATCACACATTTGTGTTTCTAGTACTCTTGTGAGAAATCTATTTTATATATATATACTTATAATTGTAATGCACAGGTGTTCTCCACTTCTTCCTTCTTCTCTCTCTCTCCTTCTCTCCCCTCCAATGCTTTTTATTTAATATTCCAGGGGCAAAGACAGTGATTAACAACCATCATCTCATCTGAGCTCCCATTTTCAAACACAGCATGTCAAAAAAGCTGTTTTAGCTGAGCTGAGATATATGAAATTCTGGTCCCAGGTGAGACACTCCAGGCCACAGAAAAATGAAGTCTGAAGGTGCACAGTATTTCTTAGGTAGACAGTTTTTGTTTGTTTGTTTGTTTGTTTGTTTGTTTTGGCCTTTCAAGCTTACTTATTTTCTGCAAAAACTGCAAAAATGTTCTATAATATTTTCTCCTTATTGGTCCTAACTTCTTCCATCTCCATTCCCACCTTACAAAGCGAGAGCTTAAAAGTCTGAAAAAATATAAATACAGCCTACCTCTAGTACATACTTTCTATTTCTAATATTGAAGAGCCTTCTTAGGAATCCTAAAATAATATATTGCCCTTTCATTTTTACATTGTTTATCTCATTCTATGCAACAGTTATTTCCAAAATAATGTTATGTGAATCCTAAAAATAACTGCTTGCCAGAATAAAGTGAAACAGAAACTAAATTTATACTTTTAAATACCTAGTAGTTTCTACACAAAACCATTGTATTTTCTCATTGATTATTTCACAACAGTAATAGTATTAATAAGTACTAGGTCTAGGAACCTTTGTAACTACTGTTTAATGTCATACCTCTATTGGATTCCACAGTTTGTCCTTTGGGAGAATTTGCCATGTTGTGGTGTTTGCGTAGCCATGAGATTCTGGTTTCGGAACTATTGTTTCTATAATACCCACAGTTTATTCCTATGCAGCTGGCATTTCATATTATTTTTCTTAAAAACAATATGGTCTGCCAATGCAAAATAAAGATAACATTTACATAAAGAATGAGTAGAACAACTGATATTTGTCTCTAGAAATGGCCAAAGAATGCATGCAGGTGAGTGCAAAACCACCAGCAATTCACAGTGCTGCCTGAAATAATTTTACATTGAAAAGCCATTCTCTGTCTAAATTTAGAACAAAATGGAAACAGATGAATAGCATTATGGTCTCCAAAGGCTCACCAGTTTCTGTGTTTAGGTGTATATATGATTGGCTCCTTCCTTGGAGTGAGCTGATGACTGAGAAGAGTCAGGAGTTCCAGTGAAGATTGTCAGCTGTGATTGAGATGGATGGGCTTTAATAATATTCTCATCCATGAAGACCACTGATAATGCTAACACTGACTGCAGATTCCAGATAGAGTTCTACATGACCATGAGCCAAAATATATCAAAAATGCTTACACCATGAGAAACTTTATATGTGATGTGAGTTTACTGATGAATATTTGCTGTTAACATAGAGATGACAATGATCTCCAGTCATTCCTAGTCCCATGAAGCAGCACCAATATCATCAGAATTTACAAAATAGAAAAAAGCACCAAATGGATACTGCCACGTAAGAAAAAGTAGTATAATTGTAACGATAGCTGTTAAAGTTACTCTTCATATGCATAATGTTGAGAATTTTTATTTCTTGAAGATTTTAGGCACATGTTTGTTCCTTTATTGTAGGCTTTCTGTTTATTTTGCTTTATTTACTTATTTATTTATTTAGGCTGTGTACAGAGAGGTTTGGAACATAATAGAACACAATAGTCATAGGACAACAGTGGATATTTTTCACGTTTTGGGTGAAGACAGAAAGAGAAGTGAACAGAGCATGTAGCTCCTTGTTCAAAGTGTTCATATATGGATGTGAAATAACATGAGGGAAGATATCTTTTGGCACTTCATTTAATAGTTCAGATTGCACTAATATGACAATATAGTATATTGTCTTTATACAATGCAGGTCTCTAAATGTGCAAGTTCCAATAATTAGAATATCAACACGTGGAAACATGAATGGATTTCACCCAGACTCACAGCTCTAAAAACAAAACAAGTTTTTAAGAACTTTTTAAGTTTCATGTTATTAAGTTGTTAGCATGATGTATACAAAGTCAGCATGCCTATTGATAAGCCACATAAATTTCTCTGTTTCCCAACAGGACCATGAATTTCACATGCACTGATTTATTGGGAAACTACATGTTACAATCTGCAAGCTTTTAAATATGTATTGCTTTTGATGTAAGAATTAAATATTCTTCATCTTCACAAGACAAACCTAAAAGTGTGATATAATATTTCACAGTGGTAAGCACAGTATAAAGGATTATTTGGAAGTGATCTCAGGATTAGGTTTCTGCCATATGTCTGCCTGCCTGACTGTCCAAATGTATACACTTACCCTGTCCCAACTGTAAATTGGAATATTGTTGTTAAAACACCATTGAAAATTAGATATGTCTGCTAAGATTTTGAGAGTTTTTTTGTTTGCTTGTTTTTTTTTCTCTCTTTCTTAACTAGATCACTACATGTTTGTAATCCAAATTGTGCAGCCTCCACCTATAGTAAGAAAACCAATTTATGGCTTTTGTCTTCGGAAGTCTGTTTTGGCCAAATACGTACTAAGTATGCATAGCTGTTTCTATTCTCCATATAATATAATATGATAGCATTTATTAAGATTAATGTTAATTTCATCTATATTTTTTTTCCAGAATTCCAATCATTGCCTTCTAAAATAAATCAGGAAAGAATATGAAGTGTGTTTTATGATGGGGCATACAAAGAATCTGCTTTGTAATAGCCTGCTTTCCAAGCCTATAGTTATCCTTACCAGGAATCAGATATTTTAGCAATACGAGGAAAACAAAAAACAACAACAACAACAACAAAAACAAGACACAAAACAAAACAACAGCAACAAAAAAACACATAGCCATACAAGTTTCATATATGTGTACACCATCTATTTTCTCTGGGTAACTACCATATATTTGTAAATTAATGTCTTTGCAGAGTTTCAAGGGAGAGAGCTTACTACTCTTTTGCTCTTTAATGGGGCCCCTTAACTGAGCTGTTGAAAACCCAGGGTCACACAAGCTGAAAGGAAAGGAGTGTGCAATTTACACATTTTGCTCTAGTGGTAGTATTGATTCTGGCCTCTAAAGGACATTAAAAAAAAAAAAAAAAGGTTGAACTGTAATGCACCAGTCCATCCAAAGCGTCTGTTTTCTGGAGAAGAAATATATATATATATACATTTAAAAATATATGAAAAAAAACCATAGAAAAGCAAAGAGGGACATAGTTTTTTTTGTTTTGTTTTGTTTTGTTTTGCTTTCTGATAATGGTATTATCTGTGAAAATAAAGGGTGTGAAAATCATCAAAAGCATCCAAGAACTTTGCAAGGTGGACAGAGAAATATGTTACCATTTCCATAACCTTGAACTTTCAGAAAGACATAAGAGGAAAGAAACTAGTTGGTAGGGTATATAAAATTACTAAGGCAACATTGAATATATTTATGACTACAAAGGTGTAGAGCTTATTTCTATTTTGAGTAGCACTAAAGAAAGGCAAGCTTTATTTTCAGCCATATTACCGTAAACATACTAATATATACTTGTCCAAATATATATTACCATAAATATATTAATTTATACTTGTCCAAATTAAGTAAACAAATGTGATGTAAAACTCCAGTTTCTGGAAAACAGCAACAATAAATAATCAGACACTTCTAAGTACCTTCAAATAAGAATAAGATGAGAGGCAGCCAACACTGATTCATTAAAAACAAATCACATCAAACTAACATAATTTCTTTGTATGAAAAGTTAACAGGACTTGTGAATGCGGGGAAGCATGTCACACATGCTGACTCTGGTAAGGCTTTTGATATTGTTGCACATGACATTTTCATAAGGAAGCCATGAAAAGATAAACTAGATGATACTACTGTTTGGTGAGCATAACTGGTTGGAAAACCACTCTGAGAATAATTCTCAGTGGCTCTCTGTCAAACTGGAGAGATTTATCAAATTGGGCTCTTCAGGAGCCTGTCTTTAATTTAGTATGATTCAATATTGTCATTACAATGTTGGATAATAGCACAGAGAGTAAGCCCATTAAATCTACAGATGACACCAAACTGGAACAGATGCAAAGACATTGGAGGACAGGATTAGAATTTGAAATGATCCTGTCAATTTAGAGGGAAAAAAAAAAAAAAAAAAAAAAAGCTACATACATAAACCAATAAGTGTAAAACTCTTAGAACAATAAAATGAACAAATTCAGGATGGGGACTATCTGAGTGAAGAACAATCTTGCCTCTCCAGATTTATTGTTTAAATGGGAGAATTGCTTTTGTCTGAGTACTGTTGCTCTTTACCACTTTGGTATTTATCCAGTGAGACCTGAAATATGTCTTGCCCAGACATTTATTATTCTTCTCCTTCTCTTTGTCACAAACTGCTTTTGTACAAGTCCCATGACCCAGAGATTTTCTCACTTCTGTTTCATGTACTCTGTCTCGTGCTCCTTACCAAACAAGACTACCTCTGAATACTCACAGTGTGTTCTATTACTTCTGCAGCATTTGACTCTCTTCTCCATTCACTACACTGGTATTCTCATCTTCCAACTTCTAGTTCTCACCTACTTAATTTTAAAAGGTATAAACAATGCGATGTCTTTATTCTTCCTTTTCATCTTGTTTTTTACCAAATTCTCTTCTGCTTATCTCTGTTTTCTCAATTTGCCTTGGTGAGCATATGTGTGAGTTAGCCAGGCATCATGTAGATCCTTCTTTCTCATGATCTTGCAATATAGTAGCATTAGTCACAGCACTATGCATTGGCTTCCTGAGAAGAACAAGAGGGAAAATTCAAAAGTAATACTTACAAACCTTCAGTTGAAAGACTGGGGTTTGTATTAAATAATTGGATTCTAGGAGAATCTGTAGGAAAAATTCCCAAACGTAAATCCAAGCTGTGAGAGATTTATGTGGTCTTCAACACATTGGAGGAAGCAGCACTTCAGGTATTTGTTTAAAGCATATCATTGGAGCAGTGCTTTAATAGCAAATTCTAAAGGAAGGTGGAAAGTGACTTTAAGGACCCATATGTCCTAAATTTCAAATAGCCCAAAAGCTCAATCTGGACTTCCCATCAACCGCTCATCTCCCATCTATCACTTTCTCTCCATGGAACAGTTATGCTGAACAACTTAAATAGTGTCTTAAGTCCCAGGTTTGGCAAGAAAAAATTATCTGTGCATCACCTTCCCATCAGTTAACTTTTATAGATCCATGGACCATTCTGGTTTCACTAAGTCATAAGTCATATTCCACTTTCACATAAGTCATGCAGAAACATTAGGGTCAGCCATAAGTCATCACACTGCTTGTATAAAATGGAAGATATTGAAAGGATATTTAAATTTTGACTAAGAAATATATAAAACTGACTTCTTCCTCCACGCCACCAGACTCACCTGTTATAGTTTCAAAGCACTATACAGTAACTTAAAAACAAATAAGTAGAAGTTACACAACTATATTTAAAACAAACTCTATTTGATTACCCACTGGTAAAAGTCAAGTTTAGATGTCTCTGTGTCTCACTTTAAGATACTTTTTAAGAGCACCCGAGGCCAAATCTGATCAGGAAATACTTTTAATCTTACAAATAGTTTTAACTTTATTTAGTCTAAAAAAAAATTATGAAATTATGCCCTCTCTCTTCTTATTGCATGTATTTTCTTTTCTGCCAGAAAAAAAAAAAAAGAAAGAAAATCACCTACATATCCTGTACTATTGATTATAAAGATGAGAATATAAATCTTACTTAATACAGTAATAGCAGAATAAATATGCAATGCCTTTGATTAAAAAACAGTCTCATGTTAAAAAAATCTATAAATAATTTCTAACAAAATTAAGATAAGGCTAATAGTAGCACAGGGCATGTCAGCCCCTGAGTCTGATCTAATGCCCGACGTTTTCTTTTTACATTAAAGGTAAATTTCTTACATGAGTCAAATCACGAGGATACATCTGAGTTAAGATTTTAAATAAAGTTGAAAATAAAAGATATGAAAATGCAATGCACAAGATTTTTTCAAGTAAAAGCTGCAGGATTAGTAATTTTACTGATAACACTTACAAATACTGATATTATACAGGTCATAAGTATGAAAACATGATGAAATGTACATATTTTTGCTCTACTGCAAACTAATGAACAGTATATATATTTTTCCTGGTAGTATCTACTGGATAGTACAGCTTCATACTTAACAGCAATCACTTGAGAATTTTGTATCCAAAATAATTTATAAAACTAATTCTTACACTTTTATTTATTTATTTGTCAGATGCACAAGTATCTAATTTGTATATAAAGTTGCTAAGGGGAAAACCTCCCACATCATCATTTTTCAGAAAGGTATTTTCACTCAGATAACTCATCTGGGAAGACTGAAATCTAACTGAATACCTCAGCAAGTATGAACGTGTTCACTTAAATCAGATATGAAATAGTATCTGTGTGTTCCTTCTATAAAATCAAAAGTGAAGTAAGATTATTATACTACATACGTGGAAACAAATTTGTTAAACATGAGGAGTTTATAATGTTGAGGATAAAAAAAAAATACAGGACTACAAAGCATGTTTATGCCGATTCTTAGTTAAATAAAATTCATTTCACTTGGTATCTATGACTCACTCCTTTGGAAACATATTCCCTGAATATGTGAAACTGGTGGTCACTGAATACTAATCATGTACTAAAATCAGTACTTAGACACTGTTACATGACACATTTTGAATTTTTAATTTTTACTTATTTTAGAAATTGAATTAAAAAAAATAATTGTACAAGCAATGCCTCTGCAAATATGTAGTATTTCCTACACATCTAGGGAATCATGAGATGTGCTCATTAAAAAATGAAACGGATTAACAAAACAGGTGAAAACATGTTTTAATAAACATATCTTAAAAACTAGTAAATAGTGGAAGATCTTGCCAAATATTGAAGGTTTTTAGGGCAGCTTTTGAAACTTAGATGCAAATCAACCAACTATGCATGTTTTGTAGAGATCTGGCTCTTACCATAGAAAAACCTTCAGTGTTCAGCTTGTTTGGTAATAACAGACTGATTTTATAATAAATGTTACACTCATAATGAAACAAATACATTTGAATATTGCTGTCCTGTCGGACTGAAAAATAACAAAAACAAAGACAGATGAGTACCATGAAGTTATGAATCACAGACTTAAGAAATAATCATTCTCTAGTGTCATCTACCTTCGATTATCAAGGTTATTATGAACAAGAGTTCATTAATTGATACCATTGTACATGTTTTGTTACTTCTTTTTGTTTTACAGACAGCAGAGAGTAAATAGCTGAGAGCACTCTAACATTTTTCTGTGAAAACAATAATAATTAAGGAAAAAATTTACACTAGTATTAAATATGTTTTGACTGTTTCTACCTGGGGTCAAAACAGTTCTTTAGAATTAATGTCCCTGGTATCACCCTTTGCTGTACAGAGCAACCTCAGAGCACAGAAACTAGACTTCTCTCAAATGAAACTAAGTTGGAATATTAATTCCAAAAATGCACCCAATATACTACAGATTCTAGTGGGCATTCAGTCCAGGGGACACATTAGACCCAGCCCCTACTCTTCAAAACACATATATAACATGGACTCTGTGTTCTTGGCACTAATAATTGTTTCACATCACAAGGCTATTCCTATTGTGATGAACTGACTGGCAATATGGTCCTAGAGTCTGTCTACCTACCATAACTGGCAAGACTTCTTCACACCACAGGATTTTGAAATCTTACTACCAAGTACAAAATAAGCCACCACAGAGATCCTTACTAGTGTAGTTCCATTATGCACTTGAAGCCTCTAAGAAACAGATTGTTGGTGTTCCAAGAGGTGGACACATACAAATCCATCAAGTCCTGATGCCATGTATTCACTATTTTTGTGGTAAAACAGCTCCAGCAGAAAACAAAAATAAAAACTAATACAAACAAACAAACAAACAAAAAATCACTTAATTTCCAATAGTCACTAGTGTGCTTCTTGTAAGAAAGAAACCTCAACTGCGTCTTAGAACACACCAAAAGTAATTCCTTCAGTAGCAACTATTACATTTGATCTAGTACAGGCTAAAAGACAGGCAAAACCAGCATAAGGCAGCTGTTCAGATGACTTCAGCTGAAAATGGAAACTTATCTGGGACAAAATAGTGTTGTCTACTTCAAGTTAGAATAAGTTGACTGAGGATACCTTAACTAAATAAAATGTCCTACTTAGAATTTGTAGGCAGATAAGTCATGTGATTGTTTCAATATATCTACATTTGCAATATTCATTTTCTGATAACATTTCTTGCACTATTATCAATTAACTTTAATTACACAGGCAAAGATATATTTTTAAAAAGTGAACACTCTCCAGCGAAATTCTGGGGGAAAAGCAGCTGAGAGTTTCCATGACTTCCTCAATGATACAGTAAATCAGTTGTTCAAGTGAGAATAGAGATCATATTTTCTGAGCTCTAAATCAGCAAATTTAATCATGCAATTATTTTTATTCTCTATTTAAGTGTAATTATCACTGGCTATGGAAAAATACTTTACCAAAACAGATTGGAGAGTAATCACCAAGGAAGAAAATAAACTTGTAGTTGGTTTCTGAATTAATGAAAGGAAAAGTTTAATATATATGCCTGGAAAATATCTAGCACACTTAAACAAGATCCATGTGAAATATATCCAACCGTCAAAAAATGAAGGCAATTAGCAGCAATTATAGAGTTTCTTTCCCAAAACTACGTATCGTAAATCCTTTTAATCAGGGAAAGCACCAATAACATCAAGCCACTCTGTGTCTGAACAGGAAGCCTAGTATGTAAGAACACTTTGCTCTTAATTAACTTTTGGATACCACTTTTTGCAGATTATTATCGGCAGAGGTGCTGCATAGAGGAAACTATGTATTTTAGATTCCAATTAAAGGATTAATTGTATTTTTAAGTGCAATATGATAATGAGACATAATGGTTGTTTGCTGGAGGTATACTGTACTTAATAGGCTGGTGGATTAAATAGTCTCTGCATTAAAAGGAATTATTGTATTTGTCATAAATACTTTTGGGGATAAATTTGCTTTCAACTGCTGGAGGAATTCTTTGATACAAAACATGAAGGATTACATGAAGGTGAGTGGAGAGGTAGTCTGCATCTGTCAGGTGTGCTCCTGATCACAGGCCAAAAAAACTTACAAAGTAACCTGGGGCACATTACATTTAGAAACTGAGCCCTGTTATCAAAAATCAAAGAATCTAGTGCAGTTGAATGTTTTGTATCTGGAAAGGAGAAGGGAAGAAGTAATGCATTTGGAATTTATTGTGTTTCTGTACTAGCTGCACTTTTTCTACTGGGCTCACTAACCCTTCAGTTAGAGGGCAACTGTGTTTACAGCAATATCTGCTACTGTAATGTAAAAATGAAGCAGCAAGGTTAAGTTCTCAGTTTTTTAACTCAGGCCCCAAGGCATGACCACAAAGGGCAAATTAAGGGAAGGGAAAAAAAGAACAAAAACGAAGGACCTCTCCAGAGTCAATACTTTTCATCTGCTGCTTCAAGACTTGGTAGTTTCATATGAATTATTTTTCATGGGAATTTTTCAATAATCTGCTATAACACCGCCCACCCTTTCATGTTGGATATGGTTGGTAATTGTGCAAGGGCATGGGTGGGGGAAAAATTGCTACTGTGATTTTAGAGTAATTTACTTTCTAGAGATTGAAAGCCTACCTTTTTAACAAATGTATAATATAGAGTAAGACTTTTCCTGTAAAAACTGATGCTAACTTGGTGTACCTTGTTTAAACAAGAGCAGAAACTGGAAGTTCACATTGCTCTAAAATTGCATGAGACCTAAGGAGGGAAAGAGTAAGGTCAGTGGGGAGCTTAGCTTTGATTTGGATAAGGGTGTAGGACTAGGCTACAGGATGACCATATTATGTGACAAATGTGCACACATAGCAGTATAATGTCAAGGAGAAGGAGAAGGGGATAACCAAACTTAAAGAGATCCCATAAGAGGAATGCAAAACAACAACTTTTGTAAACTGGAATGAAGTCTGGAGCCACAGAGGAGGAAATATGAAAGAGCATAATACAAGAGAAAATATATTTAGACTGTCATTGGCAGCTCTATAAAAATATGTGAACAGACTTGTGAACAAAATTATTTAACTTGATTTAGGTTTAGTACCTGTGTACAAGTTATACTGTCAATTTTCAAAATAAAATTCCAGCAGTCCTCTAGATGTTGAAAACATCTAAGTCCCTCAGCCTCTTAAAATGCTACAGGATGAAGAGAAATCAAGAAGGAAAGTTACCAGAGAGAGCACAGATTTAGAAGAGCAACACTAATCCCACAACATTCTCCTTTAAAGAAATCTCTCCTCAGTATAACGGAGACACTTTCTTTCCTGTTACAAGAGATCCTTTAGTCCTCAGCCCTCATGACAGAAACTTCACTTAAGGATGATTGCATTTGGAAATCATCAGGAAAGCTCCCCATTTGTTTGCTTGTTTCATGAAACTTTAAAGTCTTTTTAATGTTGAAATAAGCTCAGCAAAGAAAAAAGTCTGTGAGGCAAGGTCCAAACAAAAAGTTTAATAGGCCTTGATGAATGATGCTATTCATGTTTTTTCAAAAGTTCTAGATCTTTTTTAGATGGAACTAGATCACACAAGCATTTTTCACTTGTGAGCTTCTCCCAGTATTTTCCCTATGAAGTTGAAAAAAAAAAAAGTGTAGAATTTCTGTTACAATCCTGTTTTGAGTCCTACAGCTGTTTGTAGTCAAGATATACACACAAAATGCTATCATGCTTCAAGATATAATTACATAGTACTGCCGTCTTGCATGGAAATTACTAGAATTCTAGTTTCATAAAGTATTATGTTAATTAAAATGTAGTTTATATGTGTATGAAGTCCACCACAACCAAACCCTTAAAAATGCTAATGCAATAAGCTAAAAAATCAATGAAGTGTGAATAAAAGTTGATGTCTGTATTCTTTAAACATTATAGTAATTCATAGAACATCAATACTGGAAGATAGAAGAAATATAATTTGTTTTCTGAACAGTTTAAAAATAAACTCTGTGCCAGGACAAATTATAAGTCATTTTCCCATACTGATTTTTTTGTTGTTGTCTGAAAGTTTTAGCAAAGGAAAGTTTAAAGTAATCAAAATAAAAGGCCAAGTGGGTATTTATTGACAGTCAAGGTCAGCTTGTCAGTGCAAGTCAGTTTTTCAGAATCTTAAGCCAGTGAGTCAAATAAAGAGGAGTCTGCTAAGATAGTTATTCCTGAACCCAATTAAAGACAATGAGGTTCTTTCAGCTTATCCCATTATAACCTTCAGTAAACCACCACCTAATTTTTTTTTATTATAATTATTTGTGTAAATGCTAGCTCATAGACAATTAGTGTTCTCTGTAGGAGCTCACATGAAATACTGGACTGGCTTTGTAGAACAGCATTGCATAAAAGTTAAATGGCTTTAGGAGTAAAGGAACTTAGTATGGTTTTCTGAATCAATTCAACATGCCACAAAATTCCAACTGGCTAGTTTTGGAGAATAAAAAAAATAAAAAGTGGAAAAAAAAAAAGCATGTCTGACTTGTAATTTTTAGTGGCTTGAGAGTGGAGCTAGTGGTAAATCTGATTATGCTGAAAACTTATTTGCAGTCTTTGATACTGAACAATTACATTGTTCTGTAGTGCTGGGGAAGATTTTTTTTAGTTTCAGAACTAAAATATCTTTCTCTATTTCAAATTCTTCGTGTTCTCCCTAGTAATCACAATTGCTTCAGTGCATTGGCTAGACTGACTCCCAGTTTTAATATTTAGTATATTTGTTTTCTCCTTTGTATTCACATGGTCTATGGGAGGTTCTGGAGGATTTTTTAAAGGTTTTGCAGAGAACACTTTCCTGTAGCTAATCTATATTTTTACACTCTTCTTCATTAGGCATCAAACATTGCTTGCTAATTATTCATCTTCATTAGGAAATCTGACTGATTTGGAATCCCTGGAACAAGTTATAGTTCAGCATAGAAAATTATTTATATTTTCATATTAGTTGGTCTCAGATAACAGGAATACAGAAGAATGACCTCCTGAATCATATGTGGACCTTTACCCATTTTGTCCTATCTTTTGACAATGGTCAACCAGACAACAGAGATGTTTGACTTTGTTCATATCCCATAATCTGTGGTTTAGGGACATTTTTGCTGATTGCCAGTTTGCCTATACCAAAATCAGATGTCCATACGTACCCTTCTACAGAATGATCAATAGATCTCTGAATTCTCCACTGGAGTCCTTTTTAAGGACTGGCTTCTAGCTTGACACTTTCTTTGCAATAGTCAGTTCAGTTTAAGAAATACATATATCATATCAGTAGCATTTATTTTAAAATGCAAATTCTTTTTGAACTCTTTGATTAATTCCATTTATTCTAGTAATATTTTATTATTCATATACCTAGTTTGATCTAAAAACTCTTTCTCAAATTCTTCATCCTGAGATAATTTCTACATTTTATTTCATAGAAAAAGAAAAAAAAAAAAAGACATGGATAAAACATGGATATAGAAATTCTGTGAACTCCATCTTAGTGAATGTCAATGCAGATGACTCAACTTTTATGCTGTGGTCTGACTGTCCTAAAGGAATTCAGAACACAGTCTAGGTGATTCTTTGTCTCTTCAATTCAATAAGACTTAAAGAGAGTAAATACAAGTCAATACAAATGTTTGGAATTCTTCTCTATACTACTGGATTTCAAACTAGTGGAAATGTTTTTTTTTCCATTAATTCTTTCATGTCATTACACAGATGATTGTCTGTTCTTGTGCATATCTGAGAACTGTAGCAAATAGTATGCATCTGATTCAGATGAGACCATACTGACTACATTCAGTTTAAAACATAAATATTTACAAATGTGAAATGAATTTCACCTGGGGTAAGGTCTCAGTGGACAAGCACTTGAGAAAGAAAAAATAGTTAAAACCTGCAGTATAACTGGCTCCTCAAGATGTGAAGACCACACAGGTGACTCAACCCTTGCCATCAGGAATCTGTCTTTGGCACTGGTGGAGGGAGGAGGCTGGTGAAGAAAGAGTGTGGTCATTATGTAGCCCTGGCTACTGAGTAGATTTAAAGATCAAAGAACTACCACATAGATTCTGCTACTCAAAATGAATTCAATTTCTTGTTACAGGGGTTCTTGTGTATCAAGAATGCAATAACAGAGGCACTTAACCTGTTTTGGTATGCTTTTTGTGTAGTTTTTCATCTCCACTTTATGAATTCAACCCATTCCACATCTACAAATACCAGAGCTCTAGTTGACAAGTGAGGTAGAGAATAATGCCAAGTTTGGCATTTGAGGTAGTCCTCAAGATTAAAAAAAAAAAAAAAACAACAACAGCAAAAAAACATTCCTACATTTGTAGCTATTAAAATCTGGCATACCCTTTAGAGCTAAAGCTGAAAATATTTCTATAAAAGATGACAGTACTGACAAAAACAAACAAAAAAACCAAACATGGAGTCATAAGAACAGATTATGTATATGTATTTTATGTATGATACGTATAAATACTATTGCCGGTGTAACAAGATTATTACAGAAGTCATCAAAATATGCTCCCTTTCCTCCTGTGAATTGGGAACTTCATACTAATGCAACTACTTTCTCCAAGTATTAGAAAAAAGACCTTATACCAAAAAAACAGACAAGCTAAAAGTCTGTGATGCTGGCACATAATTTGAAAAGGATCTAACAAACAACAAGTTTTAATAACTAGTCACACAAAAAGCCAGAGTAGGACAGAATAGATGTATTTTTTGAATTCTTGCACCCTGTTGCCTATGCTGCTTTAATTCATCTCTCTGTTGTGTATTCTGATAGTATATTTTATATAGTCACAAGAAAAAAAATCTATAGTGACTATTTAAGAGCAGTTGTTTAATATTTTGTTTTATCTACATGTCGTTTAAGGCATACTTCTCATCACACTTCCAATATTTCATTCAAACTAGAGTCTTTTACAAGTGAGAGTGACATCAGCCTGAGATTAATTCTTTTCCAGATTGAAGTTGCCCTGAGGTCTTCTGCTTCTTCATACTGCTAAGTACATGTGACAAAGAAGACATAAAGAAAGTGAATGCGTTACCCGAAAGGATGTGGCACACCAAATTCTTTGTGACAGTTATTGCTTGACCAGCAAAAAAGTTTCCAGCAAAAAAGTGACCATCCCAATAATTGTGCCCATTAGCCAATACCATTTGAACTTTTACAGTACAGAGCTTTCATATCTACCAGAAGTTTTATAATATTATTTCCCATTTGGGACAAAGAGTTAACAATATTTAAAGGGGAATGGCCCTTTTCCTCTTTTTACAACATATTTTAATCTTCCCACACCCATCTCACTTCTTCAGGGAGCCTAGTTCTTTAGGGCTTCAGTCCACATTGAGGACTAAAAGTCAAGATGGCACTGAGATTTCAAGGACTCCCCTTCTATCCCTGCCTCTGTGGTTCTTACCTTAACCATTCCATTCCTCATACTGACAAACATTTCCCAGTCTTCCACTAGCTTTGTTTAGCTCCAGCACTAGTCCAGGCAATGCTTGGTGCACTGTGGCAGACTAGAAAGAAAACATGGACTCTTCCTTCCATAACTGGAGCTAGGAAGTCCTGCAGGGAAAATCAAGAGGGGAACCAAGGATGGGGCATATAGTGGAGCTCAGTGGCCCAAACCTCCCCAGGTAGTATGAAAAACCATTTGTATGGACGGATAGTGCAATTGCTGTGTGCCAGCAATTAAGCGGTCTGGTGTTATTTTATAATATATACATCTTGAATCACATTACTCTCATGGTGTTTGATATCAGTCATGTCATTGGCACCTGTCACTAATGACCATTGAAATATTTATAGTGAAGTGGCAGATGCAATACCAATCAGATGTGGTTCAGAAAGAGAACATGCAGCCATCTAAGCAATATTTAGATGCTGATATAGACTGTGATAAGATGAAGCATGAATGTTGAAAGTGCTGAAGGCTAAAGCAGAAGATGCTGAAGGATTGGTGGTGCTGTGTGTGCAATAAAGATGATTTTTCTGCTTAAGTCAGTACAGTTATCTGTATGCTCACCAAAACTGATTATCATGGTTATGATTCAGGCAGTTTATCCACATTTACTGGGTACTTTTTTCACCCAAAATGCAACTATGTGCTAAAAATTACTTCAGTCAATGAAAGAAAGGCAAGGGGAACTGCGAAAAAATAAAATAAAATCCTCCCTTTCTGTTCTATAGCAATAAACTGTCCAACAATTAAGCTTGAAGTGATTATTTCCTTAACAATGTATCCCTGCAATTTGTTAAAAAGATATGAATAATTAAGGTGACAATGAAATATTTCACTTCTAGACAAATTAAATGTTTTGTCTGAGACAAAATGTATGTATTACTTCCCATCTCTGTGTTCCCGTGAGAAAAATGAGAGAAAATCACTTCAGGTTGGTCCAAAATTGATTTTTTCCACAATTTTTCAGGTCAGCCAATGAAGTGAAAAATCAATTTTTCACACAGCTTTAACTCAAGCCCTTCTTGAATATGGAATTATTACTTTCCTCGTGAGCATTTTCCATGGCATTCCTCACCACATAAATTAATTTATCTTAATTTGGCATAGATTAATTAATTTATCTTCATGATACTTTTGTAAAAGAACTGGTATTGCTATTTCAATTTTATATAAGAGAAGTTGAGGTATAGTTAGATTACAGAGTAAAAATTGTACTTTTGGTTGCACACCACAACTAAAATCTAATTTAATAGAGTAGTTAGCTGTTGTGTTAAATATACAGCTCAGAGTGTAGACTAGTTAAATGGTCAAAAATGGCCACACTTCCACAAACATCAGGTGTCTCTATGTTTCTGCAGTGCCTTTGTGTACAAGATAGCAGTTTCTTATTGGATGCTCCTCACAAATATAGATGATGATTAGCTGTGGAAAAATGTACTTTATAAAGACTATCACACAGGAACAAGCTCAAAAACACAACAGAGTTAGAAACACTTAAAAATAATAATAAATATATATATATAAATATAATATTTACTTCTAACCATAAAATCTTCATACAGGGTGGGATTCTGCCATATTCAATTAGTAGTGAGGCTACCGTACTCTGCTACAATACGGAAAACGGGGAATGCAGGATGAGACCATGAAAATTTAGATCATGAAGACCACAATGATAAGGATTAATAACACGTTTGAAAACATATCTGCACACAGATACAACCATGACATTCCACTGACGGTATTGCAGGCTCAATGAAATGTCAAATATGGCCTATATTGTCCATCTCCTTTCACATATTTTTAAATAAGGCCACGGGATATTATGTGAGATACAAAACATCAATGCACTTAAAATTGTATGGGCAAAAATCCTGTATCTTTGTATCACTCCATTAAAGTGAAGTTAAACTTTGTGATTTGTCAGCCTGAACATCTTCTTTAAGTCTCATTACAGGGCAAAGTAAAGTGATTTTCATTTCTGAGATGTGATTAAACACACATTCACATACTGACTGAGGTATAGAATCTTTTATTGAGAAAAAATAGACTAGAGTTGGCAGTATAGTGCTACAGTATGACACTCTGTGAGACCATTAAATTTAATCCTTCCTTCAGACTCACTCCAGGGGTGATTTCAATTAAATTTGTTCAAAATTTATCAGTTTCCTGCATGTAGGCATAAATGATTCAAAGGCACTTATACATTCACTGAGCAGAATGTATTGAAGGGTACGTATTATTGTTATAACTTTTTGCACTTTTTTCATAAATTTACCTAACAGGAGCTTTTATTATTCAAAACTCTTGTACTCGGCATTAAAGGTACTTGGTGTTCATTCAGAAATAAAATCTATTTTTCTATGCAAATTTTCAGAATACTCAGCCATCAAAACTGCCCTTTTCTTTGGCATGCTGTTATAGCTATTTCCTTGCAGAAACATAATGGCATTTAGCTTACTGATGACTTGGACAGCTATCTTCTGTCCACTGCTACAGGACATGACATTGTTGATTCTGACACAGTTTTCAGGAAACATGATGGTGTCTGTGTGTGTAGTTCATCACAATTTCTTTATTTTCTCAATTATCATCATGGAAGATGTGCTTTTACACTAAACAAATACATCAGTGGTGAGAAGACAAACAAGTAAAACAGCACAAGCATTTCAGAGATAGCATTAGATAAGAGAGTAAGCACTTAGTTCACAATAAATGTGTTTGCTCTTATCTATCTACAAGAACCTATTAGACATTTTTGTGCCCTGAAGAATTTATCTGCAGGAATGCATTGTGTAGGGTCTTTGCTTCTAAATGTGTATCTGTATCTGAAAGTACTGGTAGTATACTTACTTATATGCCTGTTTAGAGACGACAACTTCATGTATTTCACAAATCTTTCAAAGACTGTGTTAAATCTACTTTTGGTTTTGGTTGCTTCTCATGTCTGCCAAATGGAAAATGCAGAGAAGAAAACTAAGTAATTATGATACGAAATGGTCTGAGTAAATAACCTCTCCAGATTATGTAAGTTAAATGTTTTAGCAGGAGGGGAAAAGATCATCAAGTTGGTAGAAAATACAAATTCCTTCTTTTGCGTGTGTATGTACGTATGTGTGTGTGTGGATGAGCATGCGTGTGTGAGCATCTCTGGATGTAGCCGAAGGCTCACTTGTTAGCAAGCTGTAAGGATTAAACATTACATTGTACTCATCACCTCCTGAAGTCTGCAAGTCTTCCTCCTACAGAATAGCACTTACTCAATGGCTAACCAACCCACTTCAATAAGATTGCTTATTAAATAAACTATCATTTAGACTGAGTGGGAGTGGCAGACCGGATTAGCATAGTAAGCATTTTGTTTGAATTACCTGCTATAATTCAATCTTTTATGCTTTTGTTCTGATTTCTTTTCATCATTATGAACTCAGGGAAAACATGGAGCATTTCTTAAATTGTGCTATATAGCTTTCTTTCAAATAACTTTGAATTGTATTTTAAAGACAACATCACATGTCATCTTCTGCTTCATATATGAGCCATAAACCACCATGCATGGCCTGTCTAGCTAAAGCTGGCATCTTGGGGACACTTTCTCTACTCCCTCCACCAGGGAGCAGGGCAGGATAGTGGCTTCAGACAGTTAAGTGGTTCCTCCCTAATGCTGGCAGGATAGTCACAGAAAATTATTCTGTATTCATCTATTAATCTACTCTGAAAGTCAAAGTCACTCAAAATAAAATGAAAGAGCAGCATTAATAGAAACAATAAAAATTCAAGGTAGCACATACAAAGAACGAGAAGTAGAAATCACCAGTTTGCTCTTTTTTTCTAGAAACTAGAACTACAGTACTCAGTTCACTGTATTGTTTTACTTATTTCATGCAGTAATTCCTGCAGAAGACTAATGATGTTAGTACTCTAGCTTTTATTCTGCAGCAGATACAGCTACAGTTGTAATTTATTTTCATTAATTTGGTCTTGGCTGGCATTATATTAAAAACACAGCTTTACATAATTTGTTTGTACAGTGACTAACACTAGGGAGTATTGGCCCATGACTTGAGCTTCTAAGAATGACAGTAATGAAGATGATTCCCAAAGGAAGGTCTGCTTGGCAACTTTCAGACCTAAGACAATAAATTTTTCTACCTTCTTTGGAGATAGAAACCATAGGAAGAATAGGTGGTGCAACTGCTGCACATTTTTTTTATATAGCTGAGAAGTTTCCTGGAATAAGCACAGAGAAATATTTATTGGTCTGATCATTATTAATATAAAATAAGCTAGTAGATTGAGTAAGTGCTTTCTAGTCTTTACTGAAGTCATATTCTAAACCATCTGAAAATTAAGCCTCATGATTTTTTTTTACCTTTGTATTTTTTAATAGTTTAGATTACAAAAGCCTGCTTTTTTTTTTTTTTTTTTGACAAGACACTCAAAAATTGTATCTGCAGTAACTATTACTTGCTTATTTCAACACTTCATCTATTCATTGTGGCCTTGGATTCACAATTTATGACAAAAATAACTTTATAAAAAATTAGATTTCAGATCAAATATATTTAAACTTGAAATTGGGAGAAAGCTTTATTTGTACAAAATATGAAAATTCTGGAATCTTAATTTTTAATAAAGTAAATTAAACAGTGAGCATTAATATTAGAGCCTACTTTTTTTTTTTTTCACAAGAAAATGTGATTTCTAAGAACTTTGGGGCAACCATTTTTCACAAACATTTGAAATAAAATTCTAGCCACTTCTACCTTACAAATTTCAAAGAAACTGAGTGTTCTAATAAAAAAAAAAATGTTTTCAGGCCATATTTGCAAAATGCATGAGGTTTAAAGCCCCACAGTGTATTACCATCCAAGAGGTGCTTTGTGTTGTCACAAGATGTAAGATTTCTATGAGAGCCCTGTGTTAACTCGCCTGTGCTTCTGTGCACTGAAGCTAAACAAATTAGGTATTTCGCAGGGTAGATAAGTAGAGTCCTTGATTTTAATACCTTAGTGTATGAATGTAAATACTGGAACTGGAATAAGGGAAGCAGGAAGAGAAATAAATCTTAAAGGGAAAAACAGTTGTCTTTATACCCTGTAGGCAAACCTCTCTGCAATTTATATATATATATATATATTTTTTTTTATTTATTTTTTTTTCTGGTAAGGAAATTATTTCAAATACTTCAGCAAGAAAATTATCTAAGCTAATCAATCCTAGACCACAAGTGTAGGGGGAAGAAGGGATTGATGAGAATGCATTTATATGGGTCCATAAATGTGCCTGGACCTTCATGAGGCACCAAGAATAAATAGGTCCTTGTCTCAAGAGAGTTCACAACTAATGACAACAGCTTACATATCCACTTACTATTTGACAGGCTAAAACACATCCTGCCATAACATAACATCATCTGTATCACTCCTCCTTCCTAACACCCCACTTTAAAGAATCACATTTTAAAGCTGGTTCAATGTATTAAATGTGTTAGGGCAACTTCCACAATTTACTACAGAGTGGTTATACGGATGGTATTGAATAGACAGCACAGAACGAATATAATGTGTTAAAATACTGAAATCACATCAATGATTATTCTTAGACATATTTTATATGTCTTTGCTCTTCCCTTTTTGCTGTTGTTTTTGTTTGTTTGTTTTGTTTTGTTTCTGGTTTTGTTCTGTTTCATTTTGTTTACAATGGAATTTTGGACTGAAAATTTTGAAATCATATTCTAGTGGGCTTTGTACTTCCTACAAAAGCCTGTATTGCTAAACCTGTTATAAATGTCATTGGAGCTTTCTTACCAAGTAGAAACTGTTATATGACTTGCACTAACCATTTTTCCCTCAAACGGAATAGAAGGATTTAGATTAAATGAATTTTCTGAAATGTACTTAAATTTTATTTACTTACCTCATTTACTTCTTTTCAAATATTTAAATGTTACTCTCTATTTTTTCTGGAAGTGATATACAGCATGTACCTCCCACTACCTGAATCCTACATATTCTGAAATGCTCTTGACTTATAAAAACAGACACTCTTACTGCCCTCCTTCAGTTAAAAAGTACAGGATATAGAAGAGAACACGTTGCATGTAGCCTCACAATATAATTAGAGCGAAGACAGATACAATAAAACAATGTTTGATGCAGACATCAGAACACAGATCTTAAGTGTCTAGTCAGAGAAATGGGTAAGATGTTATAATCAAATTAAATAACATATTTTGTTATCATATGCACTTTCTTCTCAGGAAGTAAAATAATTTATCTTATGTCTTTGCAGTCATTCAACACAATAACTTTAAAGAATTTCCCCTTATCCCAGGTGTTCATAATAGGATTTAAATACCTTGGTTAAATATGTAATGTGGTGTTATATCAGAAAATATTAGGTATTGGGAGAAGTTGAGGGATGCTAATGTTTTAAGGCAGATAAACATAGATTTTGCTGACAGGGAAGGTATTGGATTGAATGGTGACAAACCAAAGGCTGGTCTGGTTCAGCTCCTTGGATGTTCTATAAACGGTTTTGGTAAAAATATAGGTTTGATAGTAAAGCATCTGATGATACAAAATGATAAAACATCTACACAGTAGACAATCTTTTAGTTTTGTGCTTGCATTGCTCATTTACCTGCCTGGCAAATTTGGAGCATTGTAAAACTAATGGAAAAAGGATGAAAGTAAATGGTTAATATGGATACTTTTGCACATAGCACTATGGAGAATTAATCTGAAATGCTGCTGGCTATTTCGGCCATGTATGTTCAGAATAGCTGAATTTAAGCCAGAACACAAAATCCACAATGACGAGGAGGATCAATCCCTAAATTGTAACACGAGACCAAGAGAGCATGGGACATTGTGCTAGCAAAGGGAGGGCTGAACAGGAAGAAAAGTAACCTAGAGGATTAGTACCAGCTTGTAGAAATGCAGGGAGGTAGAGAATAACAGAAAATAATAATAAAGCAAATGAAATAACAGCTTATGAAAAAGTGAGGGCTGAAATTATCAGATGGTACTTTGCAATCAGAGAGGTGAGGTTCTGAAATAGTTTTCTGACAGGTAGAGAAAAGGTAAATAAATCCTGGTCAGTTTTAAGACCTGCAGACAGCAAGATCTTACACTATTGCTTTTAACTATGTTATAAGAAAGTTTTCTCCTTTATTCTATGGAGGTTAGGGACTAAAAGGCAATTTTTTTCTGCCTCAGTGTTTTAATATTTATGACAAGAGTTATTAAAACTAACTGTATGAAAAATGAATGTCCTGTTTTTGGAGAACTGCTTCAAATACAGATATTTCCCAAGCCTTCTCAAAAGGGTTCCACACACACAATTTTTAGAAACAAATATTTAATATACATGTATACTTACGTTCCGAATTACTTTTTCTAGGCATATTTATTTTTTGCTTATTTTATTTTCGCGCTTTTTTTTTTTTTAAATCCCCCTTCCAAAAGTCAAACACAAGGTTAACACTGAAATCTCTTCACAGGATAGTCCAGTTCTATTGGGCTGACGAATGAACCAACAACATGGGAAACTTTTGACAAAAATTATAGGAACTACTCATAGATGATGCTATAAGAAATTCAATCCCTATTCCAAAGAAATCAGACATCCCTTTTCCTTGTCTTATCTGAACATTCAGCTGCATTAGAAAAGAAATTTTATCTACTTTCAGTACTTGAGAAGATTGAAAGCCTGATGACCCTGCTGAAATACAAATCTGGAGGCTTCAGGCATTCAAACTACAGTTCTGCAGAAACACGGGGTTTTATAAAGAACAATACACTTTTCCAATGCCTTCGGCACATAAAACAAAACAGAACAAAACAAAAAAGCAACTCTAATAAAACGAAAATTATAAAAATTAAAAAAAAAAAGTAAAAAAATAAATATTAGTGAAATCTATATGAAGGCTTAATGGTTTCATCACAAGAACAATTTTAGACTATGGAAGGTCATAAATCAGACATATTTTGTACTGTTTAAAATATATATATATATATTTATTTTTTTCCCCAGTCTCACAGCTGATCAGTGGGGGCTGGAAAGTCTTCATACTCCATTGAAGATGCATCTGACATTACTGTGTTACTGGTGATGTCAAACATGGGCCCCTCTGGCTTGTTCGTGTCAGTTCATGCACAGGAGCCTGACAATTTAACCACTCAGGGGACAAGCTTGGCAGATGAAGAACCCAGATAGATTTTACTTTTACAGCAGTGGCATCTGAGTCTGGTTGGTCTTTGGACATTTCCTATTGCAGACTTTGTCAAGCTGTTATTTAGATAGCCTGTTGCAGAGGTACCTTGTCCTTCTGGAACAAGTTTATTCTAAGCCATCTTTAATTATGAAGAATTCATATACTTTTAAGGTATGTTTAATATTATGTAACGTGTGTAGCTACAGTTTTGTTCATAAGTGGAAGATGAAAATCATTGCATACAAACTGAATCTCATAAAATGCAAACATTAAAAAGATAGAAGATCCTAGAATCATAGAATCATCTACATTGGAAAAGAAATTCAAGGTCAACAAGTCCAACCATCAACCTGACCTGCTCAGTTCCACCACTAAACCATGTCCACATGCCTCTTAAGTACCTCCAGGGATGGGGAGCTCGCCACTTCCTTTGGCAGCTCATTCCAATGCTTGACCACCCTGTCCATGAAGACATTCTCCCTAATGTTCAGTCTAAACCTCCCCTGGTGCAACTTGGGAAGTTACTCAAGTTCAGCACAGTCAATATAATTTATCATTTTTGGTGTTCATTTAATAGATCTGAGGTATACACCATAAAATAAATGTATTCATGAATTAGTGAGCTTTCCTTCCCTCAATCAAGCCATTTGTTTTTCTGTCTTATATGTCAGTAGGTTTTGTGCATCTGTCATTGTTCCACTCAAACAGACACTTCCTTGATGTCAAATTTCAGCAATATGCAAGCTGAAAACAAACTCCTCCAGCTCTACAGTTCATGAATAAAGCTTTTATTACTATTTGTGCCAGCAGAAGAAAAAAAGACACTTGAAAGGAAGGTCTGAATACAGAATTTATATGATGGCATAAAATTCCCAAGTAAGTATGACCTGAGTCCCAGGCTAAGACTTAGTCTGCTGGAGAGACCACTGGTCCCCCTGAGACTGAATGTTACTGGTGAGCCCAAAGAGGATGCAGAACTATTGCTGACACTGCCTGAGCTACAATGGCTAGTTTAAACAGGTAAACACATGTGTGGTATTACATGCGTTGTTATTCCTAATGTAGTGGAGAAGGTGTTCACAAAATGTCCAGACTTCAGTCAATGATAAATCTACATCCAGCTATGCATTATTAGAACACCTGGAATGCTTTCACCAGCTTACAGTTGCTGATTTTTTTCCTTCTTTTTCTTAGGAAGTAAACTCTCAGAAATATCTAAAACAAAGGTAAATCCTTACATTTGTCTAGATTACCAGGATGAGATTTTATTCTAGATCTCTGTTTTTTTTTTGTTTTTTTTTTTTTAGCTGAAGTAGAATTTCTTTGAATCATTGCCTAGCATGTTTTAGTGACTCCGTTTATACTTCCCATACTTTTACAAGTACAACAGTCAAATATCTTTTATATTTTCTACCTTAGGATACTATGAGGTGCATGATTAATAAATGAAAATCTCCACCTCTTCAGAAACCCATAAAACAGTCCTCAGCACAAGATTTGCTATCACTTACAGTAACAACGCTAAGCACGTCTCTTTCCACATAGAAACTGTGATCATGTCATATACACTTTAAAATATATTTTCTTAAAAATAAAATATTATCCTAAGTATTTTCATATAAATATATTTATATATAAATATATATATTATATATATATATATTTTTTCTGCCTTCCTGAAGTATATATATCTTTAAAAATACTTGGTTTTATTACAATATAATCTTCTAAATCACACTTCAGTTTTCTGTTCTTATACTGTTTATTTAAGTTCATGTTTTCATCATTTAGAACAATTGAAACAAAACACCTTTGATAAAGTTTTTCACACTAAAGTGTTTGTAGTTGTATCATGCATTAATTCCATGTATAATTGTCACACGAATTATAAAATTGCTCCAGTAAGCCAAAGATCATGCAGTCTTTATTTTCTAAAACATTCAAGTGTCTGAGAATTCTTGAGTGAATAATTCTTAGTTTTGAAATAAAGGAGAATGCAACTGTTGTCTTATTCACTTGCTGGGTCTAAAACTTACCACTTTGTGTTTTTAAATATATTGGAAAGTAACAAGGTGAGCAGTTCTAGCAACCCAATGACTCTAGGTCATTCAATTACAGTTGGAATGCTATTTCATTCTCCATAAACTTCATAGTAGGTTAAATTCTTTGCAGACATCAGTGAATTAAACTTTGGGATATATCAAGAATATCATTATGTCATTTTCACAAATGTGGTAAAAAAAGCACAGTTAAGTTAAACAACTTGAGTTCATGCAGCTTTCCATCAGAATCCAGAATATAGCTGCCAACTAGTACTCTTATTTTGACTAGAAGACATTTTTCCTCACAGTGGCAAATGAAAGTGAACAGTGAAGACGGATGATACTCTTGCATCATAAACAAAAAGTATACAACCAGAAAATATAATTTCTGAACAGACATGTGCAAATGATGACCTCAAATATGAACTATTCAGTTGCACACTTTACAAGCTGGTGAGCTTTTAAGCATGGTGTAGGTTTCCCAGACTGTTTTGGACAATGAGCATCCTGCCCTACTTGGCATCTTAAAACACAATAAAGAGTAACTACAAATGAATCGGATGAAATAATTTGATTTTAAATTATTTTGTCTACCCAGTTATGTAAAGATCAAAACATTGTAAATCATCTTATAAATAACAAATAGACAAATACTCAAATGCAACAAATATATTTGTTGGTAATTTGCCATGGAAAGAGGTACACATTCTTAATTCCCATTTCCTAATGGTATGTAATTGGTAGGAGACAAAATCAAAAGCAATGGAAAATACCAGTCTTGTCCACAATGGCAAATTTCAGCCATGTGCAAATGTAATCCTGCTGGCTGCAATAAAACTCAAGGCCACAATACAACACAGTCCCTACACACATAAAGACATTATGATAACTGCAAGACAGGATTATCTATTTGTGCTAAATGTGGTGCTTGTGCTATGTGCTCTTTAGATTTCCCTAAAGAAATCATGTTATGATCATTAAGAGCAGCTCCTGGATATCTTGCTGAGACATTGCCACTTCACAATGGCATTTGCAGTCAGCTATTTCCAACAGCTTCTCAGAGAAAAGACAAAAACAAATTTACTTAGTTTATCATAAGTAGTTTATTTTTGTTTTGTTTTGTTTTGTTTTATTTGTTGTTGTTGTTGTTGGTGGTGTTTTTTTGTTGTTGTTTTTGTTTTTTTGGTGGTGGTGGTGGTTGGTGGTTTGGTTTGGTTTTCACTTAAAACTGCATCTGCTCTGAAAATGTGCTCATAAAAGCTCATGCTCAGCCTGATATTCTCCAAAAGCCTGTGGAGTGCTGCTATGTGGTACAGAATTGTAGTGAAGCAGGTGAAAGCATGAGATGCTTATATGAGAGGTCTATCTTTGTGAGTCACTCCCTAAGACTGTCGCAAGAGCTTTGCACTTGCCATGACACAGACAGGTTCTGTGACCTACACTTTTCTGTTCTCACAGAAGTCTTTACTCCTGCCTGTCCTTTTGTTTCCTTCCTTCTCCCTCCTCTATGTTTGGTTCTGATGGACAAAAGAAAAAGCATATTTCCAGGCAACTTGCTATATTTACACTCAGGTGACATGGCAGCCAGACCATTACTTATCAACTCTCCATTAAACTTTAATAGATTAATCATCAATTATTGAGGAATTAATGTTCAGATCCAGCTGTGCTGTCCCAGTTCAGTTCACAAGTGCCAAAAAAGACACTTTATGGCCTATGCTGTTGAGCATTCAGATTCTCAATCACATCTTTCATAACATCTCCGCTTTCTGAAGCAGAAGAGAAATGTTTGAGGGGTTTTTTTTGTTTGTTTTGTTGTTGTTGTTGTTGTTTTTTTAAGTGAGTGTGCAAACAGAATGAGTGAGATAAGAGCAGAAATCTGAGCTGAAGAATAATTTTACTGTGCTTGGGAATATCCTGATACTTTTATTTCATGAACAAATATCTTTATTAAAACAAAATAAAACAAAAAAAAAAAACAAACAAAACAAACAGACAGACAAACAAAAAACAAACAAACAAAACACTAAAACACCACTTGAAGAGCAGCTTTAAGAACTAGGTATATACCGCTAATCTGAAACATATTATCCACAGATCCTATAACATGAACAAATGCATATCTGCCACACACTGGCAGCAAAATTGACATTGACATATTAGTATGCAAAAAAAAAGTAAAACTACCATTCTAAACACAGCTGAGCTTTGAATCTAAACCCAACCCCACTGTTATAATAGTTGATACACATTTAATAATAATAATAATAATAAAACAAAACATGGTAAGAAGTGTTACTATGCAAATGATTCTGAATTGAATTGATACTTTCTCTATTAGTATTGGAAACTGAAATTCTGAATTTTATATGTATATTTTGTCGGCTGTAAGTACTGAAGCACAGGTCAAGCAATGGATTTAAACTAAAGGCATACTATACATATGCCATAAATTCAGGTTCTGTCAAGCAATCTTTCCCTTCCCCTCCCCCTGCCAGTATCAGTCTAACTGTCAATCCACCTACCTATTAGTATGCTGTACAAGGTTGAAAAGAAATACCAAAGCAGTGCTTCTCAGTCAGTCTTCATTGCCACAAGGAATAAACAATGAACAGAGAAACTTCATCACTAGTTCATTATAGTCACTTGTAAACAATTTAGAAGCATAAGCAGACTTTGAAAGTAGGCAAGTAGGCAAAAAAAAAAATATATAAATCAGGATACTGAAACTGTCATCTGCAAATCCTACAGGGGAAAGTGAAAGCATATATTGATATATAAGGAAGGAAGCCAAAGTGAAATGGTAAGTGTATTACCAAATCATGTTAGCTGATTGCTTTCCTTGATGAGGACAGGTTGGGAGATACCAGACAGAAATAATTCTGACTTTGACTTTTATGGAAGATTCGAGTACACGGAAAAGAAGATTGGAAAATAAAAAATTGTTGCTGTAAATAAAGGTCCCGTTAAGCATTGATTGTGACTGAGGTATGAGGATCTAAGCACAGTTTATATTCATTTCATTATTGTTAGGAAAACATTGGCCACGAAAATAAAATCTCTTTACCCTGTAGTCCTTTAAAAGCATCATTGGTACTACATCCAGCAGTTTTCTTCAGTCTGTTGTGGTAACCATCACAGCCACATGAGAGGTTATTTAGCAAAAACCAACTGCCACCCTGAAGTGACAGTTTCCACAAACTTCATACATTACTCTCACAGATACACTTGGACAAAGTACCCACACCAGTAGATAGTTGTGAGATGTTGGAGCACTGAAGCTGTACACTAAAGGACAAGGTCTACCTCCCCAGGCACAAGGGAATATTTTATCAAAGAGGGTATATAACTGGTATACAATTACTTAATTACAGGTGGGATTGTTAGTTTGCTCTGCTTATGGTTTAGGCAGAGATGGCTACACTTATTCCATTAGCAAATATAATGGGATGGTGGCAAGTAGTGGTGGACAATTGGCAAATTGTTTTCTGATAAATAATGGATTGCTGGACTCCTTGGAGGCTGAGAGAGAAGGATGCAGAGCTAAGTGTTTAAATCAGTGAGGAGTCTAGGAACCACATCTTTAGTACTTCAGCTGTAGTAAACAAACTCTTCCTCTTACCTCAAAACTTGCCTTGTGAGAAGGGCAATTTCAAAGTATCCAGCCAACATAAGGATATTCCTCTCCTTTATGTATGGTGACATAATATTGAACTATTCTTGTTCTGCTCCAAATGACAGCTTGCAGAACATTTAGAGATATTTGGGTACTCTTACACTAGGCTCCACACACTGGTTTCCTAGAGATTAATACAGTATGATGGTATAGAGGACTGATCTCCATATCAGTAGCTACCAAGGGACAGTGAGCACAGCAAGCTTGGGCACATTCACCACATGTGCATGCAATAAATTTTGAGACAGTAGCAATGTCCTCAACTACAATGATCCATTTAAACTAAAACACCCTGGAAGAGCACTGGTGGGTTTTGCTTCCAGCACAACTCTCTGATTGATACTATGAGGAAAAATGAGTAATGTGTCCTCCTGCTCATTTGGTGATGTATTAGAATAATTCAAGCTCTATTAATTTCAATTGAAAACAAATGTATAAGAAGTTCTACATTAAGGTCACCTACCTGGTTTGGATTTCTGACTGTCCTGATGCTTTGAACACCTGTTTTGAAGTGAACGAAAAAGAATACTGGTCAAAATAAAAGATTAAGTAGAGACCCAGGGAAACTTTACATGTGTATTAAAATAATTTTACTAATTTCTAACAGAGATAGTCTCTCTTCTCATTCCCTCACTGCAGACAAAACAAAACAACAACAACAACAACAACAACAACAACAACAAAAGAACAGAACTGAGCACTGCTTTAGGGTCAAGAAGACAAAGTGAAGTTTGAAGACTGCTGCAATATTAAGTTGTGTGCTTTTTTTTTTTTCTTTTTTTTGGGGGGGGGGTGTTGTTTGTTTGTTTGTTTTGGTTGGTTGGTTTTTGTAATAATTTGTTTTCTTTCTTTTCCTTTCATACATTCACACACACACACCCCTACAACACATCTGACTAGAAATCATTTGATACATGTATTTGACATAAATTTGCTAGCAAGCCAAATACACAAGACACTATAAGTCTGTAGTTATACCACCTTCGGCTTTGATCTTGTCAGATCTCATAAACTAAGCAAGACTGGGCCTGCTGTGTAATTGGGATGGAAGACCTCCAAGGAAAACCCAGCTGTTGTAGGAAGTGGTGTTGGTCACTCAGTAGGTGGCATTCGTCATTCTGGCTCCATACTGAATCAATGCCATACTACGATGCTGCTGGAGGTATTATCTGTGCATGATACATAAATCTAAGATGCTGACCAAGTGGGCTAATTAGATATCCCATGGCAGATTTCATAAGAGCTAAAACTGTTAACTGCAGCGTCCTGGACAAAGTCCAAACTGACTTCAAATACATTATGCCAACTTAAGTTTTCTTTCTAGTTTCAACTGAATAAAGTATTTAAATACTTTTAATTCACTGTATATTGTTTTGTGTCATTTATGTACATGGTTAAACAACTGCCACATTTTACTCTGGAGGTGATAGCACTTCACTGTTGGTTGAACTAATCCCTGCATGGCCTGTTATACACAGTTGTAGTGAAAAGCATCTTCTGCATGTAAATATATACACTGAAAAATTTTACTGCCATACAATTTATTTCTCAGAATATATCATATTCTCAGAATATTTATATATCAGAATATATCATATGGCCCAGTGAGGTCAATCTCCCAATCTCTTTTGGTGAACCAAAAATAAATTAAAAATATATTTTAAAAAAGAGGATTGCCTTTTATATTTTAATTTCATTACTTTAATTTTTAATTTCCGTACTAGTTCAACACTTACATAAAATTTACTATCCCATTGTAAATTTGTGTAAATGGAGAATATTTTGATTAACACCAAACTAAAATTGAAAAAGGAAAACAATTTTTTCTAAGTCCTAAGAACTGCAGATCTCTTAAAGTGAGACAGAACTGTGCAAGAGTTAGGTTTGGGCATTTTTCTGAATATACCACTTTATTTCACACTGGTAGAGAATTCACTGAGCCATTAAATAAATTGTATTATTAAAATCTCAATGTTATGTGACATAATTATGATAAAGTTTGGAGTATCATCCTGATTTTATATTGCTGTAGGATTTGCAAAGTTAAAATTAAAACTCTGTACTCAGCTTTGGATTTTAGAACTCTGATGGCATTGTAGGTGAAGCATCAGCAAGAAGAAAGATTAATGGCAATGTAATTTTCTCAGAAGAAAGAACCTCTGCTGTTAACATTCCAATTTAATTATTTAACTGTCATTTTAAAAAATTAACACATGATATAAAAAGCTATACATTGGATTATATTTGTATAATTTTGCCAAGACTGAAACCACACAATTCAACACAATTTTATTTGGCAATACTTATGTGAAAGGAAGAGTGTATTTAAATGTTCATTTTAATGACATCTTGTTTGAACATGTCATAATAATTAAAGATATAATAACTTTATCAGCAAAAATAGCTGTCAGATCACTATTTTACTGTTGATGCTAGAATGTGATGAAATAACTGCAGAATATTTTCTGAGGGATGGAAGAATGCTGGAAAAAATGTCAATAATCCCTAATCAGGTTGAGATCATAAGTGTTTCAGAAAACTGCAAGTGGTTAAAATAAAAGTACCAATTCCTGTGCTACTCTATAAACTGAATATTTCTGAACATTCTTGAAGGAAATATTTTTCACTAGTGTGGATAACAAAATTCACACACAAAAGGGAGTCTCTTTCACAAGATAAATAGGTATTTTGATTGCAAAGTAGTTCATCAACTGCAGATACCTAAGGTGAGTTTTATTAACTAAAATTCTGGAATGACATCTCTTACTGGCAATAGAAAGATATTAACAATAGCACCTCATCTCTTTTAGGCTTTCAGTGGGATGCCTCAACCCATTTGTGAAACAAATCCTAGAACCGTTTCTCTGACCTAAGGAGTAGAACTCGTCTTTTTAACATGTACTTCAGCATGTTCTGGCACAGTTTATACAGTAAGGTGGTAGGAAAAAGGCCATAAAAGTACCAGGAGCAATGAGTGGAAATGAAGTCTCCTAATTCACAGTGAATAGTCTAAACATTAAAATACAAAGTCTAATGTTGTTGGATTTTTTTATTATTAGTATTTTTTTTTCCTTTTTGCACTTTCAGAAGAAAGTAAATAAATAAATAAATAAAATCAATTTCTAATTTTCTAAATTTCTGTGAACAGCCTTTAATCAGCTCAACATAGACTGCAGTCTACATGTACATACATGCACAGACCGTTCCACATATTGTTCTTCTCCCTACCATCACCACCACCACTACCACCTCTGATGTGTACAAATGTGAAAATAAATGTTTAACTCATTTCAAAGTAAGATGGAATTGAACTTGTGTATACCACTTAATGGGAAAGTTTTAACTACGAAAGCTGAACAAAAGAGTTGAATACTCCTCTCCAACTACTTCATAAAAGAAAAAACATCTTTTTTGTTATTGTTATTACCTTACTTTAAAGGTCAGAGGAAACAATGTTTAGTCCCCAAACGAGAATTTAGATATTAAAGCGGATGTTAACATTAATTTGCCTATTATTTGTTAACTGATATAGTACATAAAAATAGGCTGAGGTAGGTGGATTGAGACATTAAACACAGTTGTGGGAGATGGGGAGGTAAAGGGGAAACCCAAAGCTGAGAAATTTAAATTCAGACCTCAAATAAGCATGAATTACTACTCCTGATGTTTCCAGATGTTTCAAAATAGATGTGGCCACAGATTTTAGATGCCTAAAGGTAAAGTTCTAAATCTATATGAAGGCACCTAAATATACTGGCTTGATTTCAAAGCATATGTAGAAATGTAGCTCCCACTAGTTTTGAAATAACACTTCTGGTAGGTTATTTCAATGTACAGTTTGAAGCTTGGATATTTGAGCCTGAAAGTTATAGACATTATTACTGACTTTAGCTTTTACAAGCATAGTGATGCATCTGAATGTATAGCCAGATACTACATTTAAGGTCCTATCATAGTTATCATGCATACATGGTGAAGACAGACACAAAAGATATTTCTCCTCCAGTGGTGAAACCAAAGAGCGTTTGGCTTAACTCAAATGTTGCTGAACTCTAAGGGACTAAAGTGTCTCATTCGTTTAAAAGATAAATAATTCAGGTGTCTAAATAAGGGTTATAGAGAGTAACTTTGGGTACTTAATATCAAGAAGTATTCTGGTTAGTCAATAAACATGTCTTACCTTGTTCATCTCTCCAAATCTCTGTATTTGTATAATGTTCCAAAAATATCCTATTTCTTATCTGATCTCTTCATGTTTTATATTGAAACATTTGAATATACAAATTGTCTTTTCAGCATTTGACATAATTTTCTTCACGCAGAAGTTTTAAAAGTTTTGGCTTAAGCATGTAAATGAAATGAAAAATGACATTGATTTTAGTGGAGTAAAGTACAATTATTTCAGTAACTCTCTTCCTTTTATGAATTTCTTTAGTTGTACTTCAAGTAATGTTTTGTATCACTACCACAGAAAACAAGTACTAACAACAGTGGAACAGATGTTTAAATGCTGTAAATTTGCATTGCATTGTTTGGTGAGACTGTAGTGAAATGGAGTTACAGTGATTTAAATCACCTTAAAATCTAATCTTTTGCCTAATTACATACACACATACAAACACCTACCCATCCATATGAATAAAGACAGAACCTAAATTTATTTGAAAGGTTACACTCAATGATTTCTAAAAAAAAAAAAAGGAATAAAAATCAACCTTCCTTTTAAAGACAACTTATGTGCCATCAGGTCTGCACTATCGTTAGCTAGATTAAAAGTATGAACAAAGTAGCATCCCTTCCATTTAAGTGTGATGTCAGAAGTTTAAGAGTTAACACAAAGGCATGTTTTCCACATGATATAGAAAAGCGAAATATGAAATTGGATGTACAGAGAACAACAAAGCTTTAAATTCAATGTTATGTTTATTAAACAAAAAAACAGCATGGCAGAATATTAGCAGAAAAAAAAAAGTGCTTTTACAACTTAAAGATTTTAAGGGACTTGACAGCTGCTTAATTTATAGCAAATTCTTATACCTGTATCTGTTGGTTCCAGAATAATTTTGTTTCAAAGACCACTAAGATGTTCATATAGGGCTAATGTAAACATCTTTTACAAATCTACATTTTCAATTCAATTTTCAATTAATTCAATTTTAATGTCTGTAGGAAAAAAAAAAAAAGAAAAAAAAAGGTGAGCCACCAAATGGGTGTTCTTTCTAATCCTAGATTCAATTTCTGTGCTTACTATTGTAATTATTTGATTTTTAGCATTTGATATCAACCCCCAGCTAAGCTTAGGACCAAACTATTTTAATATAAACCAGAAGTACTTACATAAGATGAATCTTGCAAATAATAAATCCAACAGATACACATTTATTTTAATTGATCACAGATTGAGGTTGCAGATTGCCTGAGATAGAAATGTACTTCTGTGGGCTTACTCTTGTTTCCTCATGCACTAAGCCTAAGACATCACATACAATCTAATGCTGGTATTTCCCTAAGATACTACTGCTAAAGATTTAATGTCAAATCTCTTGCAGTAAATTGTCAGTAAACAGAACAAAAATGTTTTGATGTTTATGAAAGGCTGTCCTAAATTCTCTGAAGTTGTGTTTCTTTTTTTTTCCAGATTGGTTTGGAAGTGCTTCAAAAAGAACTTTTCTTGTGGGATTTGACTCCTCAAATTCCATTTCCAGGCTAAAAAACAGAAGTGGAGATCATATTTTAGAGCTTTAAAAACTGTAAAAACTCAGAGGCTGTTCTAGAAATCAATGCTACTAGAGGGAAGGAGGTTATGCTTTCCAAACTGGTTTTTTTTCACTCTAGTTTCATTCTATCTCTCCACCTTAACGGCCACACAGAGATAGTATTTTTTCCCATTCCTTACCAAATTCTGAAAGAAACTGAATTCAGTGATTTAGGGCTAACGTGACTATTGGGGTACAGTCATTGGCTGAGTTCTTTTCAACCAGGGACTGGAGATATGTACTGTTAAATGGTGGTTTATTTCCTTATTTTGTTGGGTTTCGTGTGTGTGTTGTATGGGCCCCCACTAAATTATACACTACCCATTTGTTGTGTATTGATTTTTTGTTAAAATACTCAGGAGGTTGCATGACCATTTCTACAGAGAAATGGTTCATGAAATCTTAATCTACATCAAGGTAGCTCCTACTTTGACCAAAAAAAAAAAAAAAAAAGGCAAAAAAAAACAAAACACATTTCAACTCTCACTATTCAAACTAAAATTATATTTTCACTCTGCCATTTTTTTTTTCCTTTAACTTGTACGCTTGTGGATTTTGTTCTTACAAAATTATCAGTAAACAACATCTCATTGAAAAAGCATTAGCTATTCTAGTTTAGTATAAGAATTACTTGTAAATGTCCTGACATCGCAGAGGCTCCATTGTTGAACTGAATGAAGAATTTACAAAGATCTTGCATTTGAGTAAAGTTGTTCGGTCATTTAATACAGATTTCCATCCACTATGCAACATAAAATTCTGTCTTCTGGTAGCAATTCATTAGTTTTCCCACTCACTCTTTTAAAGCTCATATTTTAACTTTTATTCTTCTTCTTATTATTATTTAAACATCACACAGTATTTAAAAGCCAGATGTGCAGAATAGAAAATGTTTCTTTGCTATGATCTTGAACAGCGTTGAAAATTTCTGTACGAAATGCATCAAGGTAAGCCCCAGTGGCAGATGTATTACTGAACTGTTCATAATATGTTTTTATTTTCCCCTTTAAAGCTGTTAGAAAAACGTCTAATTCAGCATAACATGTTTGTGGAGAGGGACTCTATCACCTTAGTGCAGTTTGTAGTGAAAGCATACTGCTTATGGGTGCTCAAGTCATCTGTGAGAAAAATGAATCTTGAGTGTGGATCTCCTACAAATCATTTCAAAACAAAAGTTTCCTGTTATGAACGTCCTCTGCTTTCTGAGAAAGAACTGGTTAGGTAGCTAACGAGATGAACATTCCTCTCTGCCAGCATCTGATAAAGACAGAAATCTCACTCCACTCTACAGTTAGGTACTTGATACCAGAGAGCAACTCAAAACATGCTCCTCACACTGACACTGAGTCAAGGGAATGTTAGTATCATTGGAGGGGCTCAGCCAAACATGGCTCCAGTGGATAAGCAGAATGAAGATCTAGGGCAAATACTCCCTGAGCATACAGAAATCATATCACCACACTGACCTCCCTAGAAGCTCCCAGAAGGTGATGGCCACAGGGTAGGTGGTGTTCTTCATCACACTGCAGGATCCAGGCACAGACAAGTCATATGAAGGAAGTGCAACCTATGTTGTGCTGGGAAAAAGGCAGGAAAAAACAAAGGGGATGCGAAAGGTGGGTAACAACAAATATGATCTGAAGTTATTCAGACAGATGAAGGGATATGGCAGGTTTGACAGTAGTACATGTGATATCCAACCAATGATATTAACAGCAGAACAGGGCACGTGCTTCTCTCTCCACCAACTCTCAAGTCCATTCTCAGGCACACTGTGCAGAGGGGTCTCTAGCTGAACAGTTCTACTTCTCTAACACTTCTGTCCCTGTTCACCTCTTTGAAATTAAGAGTGACTGACCTACTAATTCTGTCCTAACAGCTCCTATTCATAAGGCTAGCATTAAAAAAAAAAAGAAAAAAAAAAAAACACTTCAAATTGAATGAAACCAAAGTTCCAGGTGTCAAGAAATCCCCAATCAAGTGGTGATTTTTATTTTATTTCACTAACAAAGATAATTCTACATCACATTCCTTGTTAAGCTTCAGCTAATAATTCAGAAATGCTCAAGCACTTTCATGTGGTTTTCTAACATGAATGAACAATCTTCTACTTCCAACTTTCCCATTCTTGTTTCTTCTTGTTGTTGTTGGTTTTTTTTTGTTGTTGTTTTGTTTTGTTTTAAAACAAAATAAAGATCCAGATTTAAGCTTCTTGGTCTTTAATAAATTTGTTTCATTTTGGAGTAGCACATGACAATTTTCTTTTCTGGGGATATAGTTTATGCTTTTATTACTTTGATTTGCAGCGTACTGATGGATTTGGATTGCCAAAATGTGATATACGTTTAAATATACGCATACACAGAGGTGTTATTATCTAGTTTTTGAGATAACAAGGGATGCACAGAACTAGAACTTGCCCTCTGTAGCTATACATAATATCGCGGCCATTATCTAACCTTCTTCGTAAACATTAAAAAAAAAAAAAAGTTAGATTAAAGTTGGTCATTTGAATACGTATAAATGAAACGGTAAAGTCTTAAAAAAAAAAAAGTAGTTTTAAAGGAATATTGTTCACAAATTTCTTAAGGCATAACAGGGAAAAAGGAAAACTCTGCAAATGTGAGGTAATGACAAATTTTCTAACTGGGAAGGAATAGATGTAACAAAATATTACACTGCTAGTAGCACTTTAAATGGAGGGCCTTAAATGCTGATTTATATATATAATTACTGAGCATTCATGGGATCTTTTTTATGTTAATTGAATTTCCATTGATTATTAAAAGCCTGTTTATGTAAGGTGAGCAACTACATAGATGCTCTATTTCTATTACATAGTTGTTAAACCGTGGTAAATACCTTTTGAGAAATGATTTGGTGTTTAATTAGCATACAATAGTTCCCCTCTTAAAACTAAATTAAATTCCTATTTGAGGCACTTAATTTAAAGTGTTAACGAAACGTGCATACCTGCAAGGTGGTAATTTCAGATTTGTAGTAGCAGTCAAGGTCTAGTAACTCTGTAATGCTGAAGGTTAGAAAGTATGAACTCAGTTCTCAGCTAGGTGATTTTAAACCTAATTTTCCATGTACTACATACAAATGCAAGACAAAAAAATGATTATGTGTTTTCACAATTAATTAAAAAATGACAAACATAATCACTGCAGGAATCAGTAAAATAAAATTACTTACGCATTGTTGGTTTTGTTATTGCTATTGTTTTAATGTGATTGTGAATATTTAGCCAAAATCAGTGATATAAGGTTTCATTTAATCTTTGGTGAACTTTTTCATCATAAGAAAATGAAAACCTCTTTAGCATGCCTAATGTCATTTTCCTCACATGCTAAGATTCCTTCTTTACCTTGTAATATGTTCAAACAGTGCATCAGGTCTGCCAACTACCAAATGTTAGAAATAGGAGTAAGATACAGAGAACAGGATGATACCACTATGTATGTGGACTGGGAGTACATCAGTCTATTCCTGACTTTAAGTTTATTGTGTAACTTTGGTGAAGCCAGACATTCTGGTGTGGATCCAAAACCAGAAAGAAAAGAGTGAATCCTCAAAGAGGTAGGGCTGAGAGAAACCCAAGACATTCTCACAGTGCTGTTGCAGATTGCTGGGTTCTAAGCATGGTGGCATACAGCCAACAGACTGACTGCTGAAAGGGACAAAATCAGCCAGGAGAATGTGCCTAGACCTAACCAGTAAGCAACTATATCATAGTAGGTAAAAATCCCTACACAGGCTTCCAGAGGGTGGCTTTGTAGTCCCAGATCCCTCTCTTTGGGGAAGGCACTGTAATACTGCCAAAGGAGCAGGTGGTGGAGATACTGTCACTCCCTTAGCATCTCCTCCCAGGCCTCCATTTAGAGTACATCTGAGTTATTTTCACAGAGGATTGTAGCTTTTTAGAAGTCTTGTTTTTCTTCTAATGCAAAGCAGTGAGAAAACATTGATTTTTTTTTAGAAAATACACATTCATTTTCCAGGAAGTTCCATTTGTAGGTGAGAAAATATGCTCTATTTTCTAAAATATATAGATAGATAGATAGATAGATAGATAGATAGATAGATAGATATAGATAGATAGCCAATCAACAAGCAAACACAGAATGAGACTATTTGGCTGTTGAGTCAAATACTTAAGAGTTCCATTTAGAGTTTCCACATTAATTCAATCTCTTGTGCCTCGTGATTCGGCCTTTAATTAATCATCCTCTGGCTTTGTGACTTCCACATTCACAGCTGGCTCAGAAGGGCAGCTCAGTGAGGCGGGAAACCTGGCAGGAGCCCACTGGGTACCAGTGTTCCCAGGACTCCCAAGCTCCCCAGGGAACTCATGAGCAGACAGATACTGAGGACTCTCCACCACCCCAAAAAGCCATGAGGACTTTAGGGACCCCCTTGGTCAGGCTCCTAGATTTAATTATTCCCCTTTCTATTGCAAAAGGCAATTACCTCAGCTTGGGGGCATTTTCAGCTTGAGCTGCTTGACTCATGCAGTGCTGGAGGCTAAAGCCCACTGAAGCTTTTGCTTGCCCTGGTAATCCACCCACTTAGCACTAAGGGCATGGGTCAAACCACTGAAGTGTTGCTGGTATTATGAAGACTGAATTTACATGACCAATGCCTTCTGGCATCTGTAATTAACAGAGGAAAACTTTTTTTTTTCTATTACTTTTAAAATGACATTAAAGTAAGGTTATGTCCTTGACAATAATATTGATGAACTGCATGTGAGAAAGGATATTTCAGAAGTGAGACTAAGCTAGTTGTAAAGATAAAACAACGAAGACTGTGTCTGACTCAACTAACCTAGAGTGGAGTGAGGCACTGCTCAGAATATAGTAAGGAGAAGCTTTGGTAGAGGCCTCAAATGTATGTTTTATATGTGCTTCTTTTTAAATGATCCCATTAATGTTGAATTAATAATGCATCAGCTGATTTGAGTCATGATACTAGCTATGAAGGTTATGCCACTGGAAAACAACAAGCAGAAAACAAACAAACAAACAAAAACAACAAAATAAGTTAATTTTAAAAAGCCCAACCCTGTAAGAACTTGAACAAGGCAGCAAAAAGTATCAGCCATTACTTGATGAATTTTATTTCAAGTTGCTGGGACATAATCAGCAACATCTTTTCTAAAGCAACAAAAGAAATGCATCTAATTATTGAATATCAGCCTGTTATCATCACAATTTTGGGGGTGTTTGAAATCCCAAAACAGTATCTGATTGATTTTGAAAAGTTCACATGATATATCTTATGCACATGAAAAATCTTCCTATCTTCCTGCATAATATTTTATGCACATAAAATATTTTATTTTATTTTAAGCACACAACTATATCTTAATCCAAGATTTGTTCATAAAATAGTTCTGGGATCTGGCTTGTACAAACTATTTTTTTTCTGCTAATTTATTTGGCTAATAAGTACATTAAAAAAATATATACATATATATATGCCAAGCATTTTACCACACAAAATTATAAAAAAAAATAGTTTAAATGAGTTTCAAACTGTATATAGCCTGCTTGATGTGAATGCAGGTATCTCTTTGTCATAATGCAATTTGCTTTTTCATTTGAGGCAGCTACCTAAAACTGCTGAGAAAAAAAAATAGTTATTTCTTCATCTGCACTGCAAATTTGTGTGCATTTTATCTGGATTGGAAGATAATTACTTTAACTTTACAAAGTTATTTTAAGATGGAGTCTGTCATTGATTCTTCAGTTACCAATCTGTGTTTTCATAAAGATGGGCATAACATCTGCAATGATGATGACACTGGTAGCTCTGAACTATTAACAGTACATACTATCTTCTCCCCATTTGGGATACAACAGAAAACATAGTAGAGGAGAAACTAGGGTTACTGCTGGGAGTATACAATAAGGGTAATGATCAATGGATGAGTCTGTAGGAAACTAGGCTTCATTAGACCTTTCATATATATTATCTTTTCTATATATGTCAGTTTTCTGAATATGCAAATGTTGTTTGTAATTCACTTCTTTGCCTGTCTAGTATAGAATAGAAATAAAAACTTAAAAGTAGTTACAATCCTGACAGTACTGACTACTGTCCCACCACTCCTGTAAAGAAGCAATATTAAGAGTAAGACTAGAAAGTTTTGCATGCAAATTCTATTTACAGGGCTATCAGCATCAGAAAGCATAGTTAGTTATTTCACTGATATATGGGTACATGGCTATGTGCTTAGCTCCACGCTGCAGTGGAGCCAAACTTACATAGGATGAAAGTCTATGAGAAAAAGGACTTCTGGTGGTAAGGAAGGTAAGGTCCTAGCTCATGCATGAGAAATCCGAAGGTAGTCAGGTACTGCAGCATGATGGTAGAAAATACAAGAGCAAAAGACATAGCAGGTTATGGGGGGCAGAGTGAGAGGTCAAATCACTCTGGATGATCCATACAGAAATCTACCTCCTGACATCAGTTAGACTTTTAAGCTCTCAAGTTACCCTAAGGAACAAAAGAGCTCCCTGCATACAACGCTGCAGTGAAGTTGGCAAAAACATTCAGACTTTCCAAACTAAGGGGTTTACGGCATGGTTCAAATATGGCAAAGTAGGGAGTATGGGCTATAAACTGAGAGAACAAAGCAAGTCCCAGCACTGCAGAAAATATCATTGAAAATGAAAGAAGAGAAGGTAGAATTTCGGACTCTGGAGCTGAGAGAAGGGGTGGAGGAAGTTCCCAAGGACAAGAGGCTTGAATCTTAAAAATGTACTGAGCACAACAGGGCAAGAGAGAGACTTAGAAGACATAACTGATTTAAGCGGAGTTCAAATCTTTGGACTGGCGTACACTTTGTTGGGTTAGAAACCGGCTAGGTAGCCAGGCCCAAAGAGTCGTGGTGAATGGAGTTAAATCCAGCTGGAGGCCGGTTAATAGTGGAGTCCCCCAGGGCTCAGTACTGCGGCCAGTTCTCTTTAATATCTTTATCAATGAACTGGATGAGGGGATCGAGTGCACCCTCAGTAAGTTTGCAGACAAAACCAAGTTAGGTGCATGTGTCAATCTGCTCGAGGGTAGGAAGGCTCTGCAGGAGGATCCAGATAGGCTGGACAGATGGACTGAGGCCAACTGTATGAAGTTCAACAAGGCCAAGTGCCGGGTCCTGCACCTGGGGCACAACAACCCCAAGCAGCGCTACAGGATGGGAGATGAGTGGTTGGAAAGCTGCCTGGCAGAGAAGGACCTGGGAGTATTGGTTGATAGTCAGCTGAATATGAGCCAGCAGTGTGCTCAGGTGGCCAAGAAGGCCAACAGCATCCTGGCTTGTATAAGAAACAGTGTGGCCAGCAGGGCTAGGGAAGTGATTGTCCCCCTGTACTCAGCTCTGGTGAGGCCGCACCTCGAGTACTGTGTTCAGTTTTGGGCCCCTCGCTACAAGAAGGACATGGAGGTGCTCGAGCGAGTCCAGAGAAGGGCAACGAAGCTGGTGAGGGGTCTGGAGAACAAGTCTTATGAGGACCGTCTGAGGGAGCTGGGCTTGTTCAGCCTGGAGAAGAGGAGGCTCAGGGGTGACCTTATCGCACTCTATAGATACCTTAAAGGAGACTGTAGCGAGGTGGGGGTTGGTCTGTTCTCCCACGTGCCTGGTGACAGGACGAGGGGGAATGGGCTAAAGTTGTGCAAGGGGAGGTTTAGGTTGGAAATTAGGAAAGGGTTGTTAGGCATTGGAATAGGCTGCCCAGGGAAGTGGTTGAGTCACCATCCCTGGAGGTCTTTAAAAGATGTTTAGATGTTGAACTTAGTGATATGGTTTAGTGGAGGACTTGTTAGTGTTAGGTCAGAGGTTGGACTAGGTGATCTTGGAGGTCTCTTCCAACCTAGACGATTCTGTGATTCTGTGATTCTGTTATCACATAATCAATAAGCCTCTGCACAAAGGCAGTGTCCGACCCTGTTCCCTTCCAAAGTGTGGCAATAGTAGAAGCCCCTTTAAGACAAGAATAGCTTTACGTACTCAGACACTGGCTACAGAAAAGGGCACATCTAGATGTAGTTCTCAGCTAAAATCACATCTCACCTCTCTCCAAAACATTTTTTAAACACCGAGCTCTAGGCTGCCAGGGAGGAAAAGGAATTTTTTTTTCCCTCACGAATAAATTTCTACTTTTTGCAATGTATTTAAAATTTAATTTTGTTAGAAAGAGACTTGGTTTAAAGTAATCAACCTTGTGGCTTGCACTTTCATTGAAGAAAGCAAGAAAAGAGGCGAAAAGATCTGGCCTCCATATTCTGCTAGAGGACCTCTTTATGAGATTTTTGGCAAAAGTTTTATAACAGCAAACATACAAGCAGTATTTGGAATAGAAGTTTGAATTGAGCTCTCTTCTCGTTCAGGAACATCTGCACTGCCAAAGTCGAGAAAAGATCAAAGAGTAAACACAGTGGGATGGTGGAGAGATCATAGTATATGTTAGGATTGTATGGTGTACTTTGTGTACTTTGTTATCTAGATAAACACAATTGTAAATTTATGTTTCTAGACTCACCACAGACCAGGATGGTTTGCTTGTATTTCTCTTGAGAATAAATCATTATACATATATATATATATTTATATATATATATATACACACACGATATATATATATGTAGTCATGTACTCATGTAGTCATACTCAGTTCAGGTCAATGATCCTTCCAGAAAGGGTCAAGTGTCTACTATATTGTGAGGGAAGTACTTGTGTACTAGCAGTCAAACCCTTGCTACCATCATTGAAGCTAAACTTTTAAAAATATATATATATTTTTTTAAGTTATTAAAAAAAAAAAAGGCAAAATAATTCTTTACAGAAGGCAAAGCAATACAGTGAAGTCCCAAGCAGCTAATTAGTAAGGGGAGGTTTAGGTTGGATATTAGGAAGAACTTCTTTACTGAAAGGGTTGTTAGGCATTGGAATAGGCTGCCCAGGGAAGTGGTTGAGTCACCATCCCTGGAGATCTTTAAAAGACGTTTAGATGTATAGCTTAGTGATATGGTTTAGTGGAGGACTTGTTAGTGTTAGGTCAGAGGTTGGACTAGGTGATCTTGGAGGTCTCTTCCAACCTAGATGATTCTGTGATTCTGTGATGCTCCTGCCCCACTTTGAGTCCTGATTTTTTCTTTCTTGATTTACTTCTTCTCTTTGATCTTTTTTTTCAGGGGATTGCTTTTCTGCTTGGCTTACAAAAAGTGTTTTAATGTATCCAAGAAACGTTTTATCAATACTACTATTATTATTACTATTATTATTATTTTAACAAAGTTATAAGACAGTGACAAAAATAAGCAAACAGAAATATCTCAAACAGCTTACCAGATTTTAGAGTGGCTCCTAAGTTAATGTGTTGTTCTTTTTTCCAGGCACAAAGCTCTGAGGAAGAATCAAAGTTAGCATTTCAAATCTTTGCTTCCATTTTGTTTCCCATTTTCTCTGAATTTTCTCCTTGTGTCTTAAAGGAAAAAGAAAGAAGACATTATAAGCCACCTCAGATAATAGTCTCCTCTTCAGCTCTTGCTCCTCTCCTCCAAAAGATGACATCTTTTAATACAATCTAAAAAATTAGGAGAAGGATAATTTTTATAAAAACTCTCTGCAGTTTATAGGAAGGAGAATAAGTATTGATAAGAAAATGGAGAACTCAGTAATTTTACTTCATAAACATTTTAACTGTCTTACTTCTTCCACACCCCATAAGTTTAGTGAAAGGCCCAAGAAATGTTTGAGTCAGTATTTGTAATGAAAATGAACTAAGTTGATTCTATACCTTTGAAGCCTTGATAACCCACTTAACTTTTAGTCATGTGTAAACATGCTATCCTTCTAAGCCAGTTTATTCCACCAAAACTAACAAACTTAAATATTACATTTAACAAAACAATTGCATGTGAGAGGAAACAGGAAGGGAAGAGTGCATGTTTCAGAGTTCCTAATTGTGGTTCACTGCTTACTGAGTAGTTGATCATTAAGGCAAATACCTGAATGAAGGAACTAGATTTTAACTTTAGAGACATACTATGGAGCCCTTAAAAACAAGTACATCTATAGATATACAGTTACTAATACATGTATTAATAAAAGAGTTGCTGAATAAGCAGATTACAAACATAAATTTTTATGTTTGTGGTTTTTTTTGTTGTTTTTTTAAATAGGGATATTTAGCTTGTTTTTTTTTTCTTTTTTATTTATTTTTTTCTGAGTAACATGTTAAAATAAAATACCTATTGTTCCACTTTCTTCAGTTTATTCTGAATTCTGGAATATATATGACTATATATATGACTAGAAATGCAATTTCATGACTATAAATACAATTTCATTTCTACTACAACCAAAACATTATTATTAACATAAAATACTTGAGCTAATCTGCATTTCCACCATGACCTGTCTGACACTGTATATGTTTAATGCTATTTGCAAGTTTGTCTCTGAAATGTAGCTTGACATAATAATAGCCTTTCTTGACTGATGGAATGAAAAAATACAGTTGAACTCTTGTGTTTCTGAGCCAAAGGTAAAAAAAAAAACAAACAAATAAAAATGTTTTAATTGTATCTTCAATGTCACAAGTATATGTATTCCTTTTTTTCAGAAATTGCCACTAATTTAAGATTTAATAAGAATCTTGAGAGCAAAGTTTAAGCAATATACTATCAGAATTGTAAATATCCTGTTTGACTCAGGAACAGGCTTTTTAATGTTAAAGGTTTGGGAAATTAATTGGGTCACTGTGGGACTATTTTACCTATAGTAATACTAATAAGGATGACAGAGAAACCGGTTACTTTAGTTCCATAACTCAAATTCAAAATATCTAGCAATAAAAGCTATGATTATAAAGCCAAATGCATTACATAAAACAGGCAAATTACTTATGCAACCTCACATCTAAGAAACATTTCTAAGGATAAAATTAAACACGTATAGAATTCACTGTGTATTCTCAAAACAAGTCTTCTCAAACAAAACAGGTTCAACAAAATACTATCATATTGCCAGATCCTCTGATAGTCTTTTTTTTTTTTTTTTTTTTCGTATCTAGATAGCTATGGATCCACTGGACAAAACTCTCCAGCTTTGACTGAGGAGATATGGTTATATTATTGTATTCTGAACTAGAGGAAGATCCTTTGGTTTGCATTTTATTGTATTTTTCCACTTCTCTGCTAGCTTCCCATTGAGCGCTGAGAGCATATTACAGTTTAGATTTGGACCTGCACCCATTAGACAGAGTATCACCTCGTGTCAAGGAAGTGACTGAAAGAAGTCTAAGAAGTCTACCTCAGTTCAGCCAACTTAAAATTACCAATGTATATCAATGTATATCCTTTCTTCAGACTAGGAAAGGCCTTGAGCGTTCTCCATCTAAGGTGTGTAACATCTGTGGACTTTTTCTGCATACTAAGCATGGGTGAATTTGTGAATGAAGCATCAAAACAAATGGAGTTTAGCAGAAAGGCAAAAATCAACTTGCCACCTGAATAACCAGGACAAGACAAGAGTGATTTGTAGTCATTACAAAAGAGGCAGCTTTTAAGGAGGAATTTAAATGAGTAGAAAATTGTGGGTGTTAGCACAGAGCACTAATGTGCTTGAAGGAAAAATGGATAAGCAGGTGATGAAGGCACACGGTCGTAGGAAAATTACCACTGATGAGCCTACTTGAGTAAGTGCTCACGGTTATGAACAAAGGATTGCAAAATCTAGCCTGAAGTTTGTAAACCAAATAAAAATTGCCAACCTAATCCCTGCCAAAAGAAACAGGAAGATAGAAATATTAGTTGAAATATTGCACTAAAACAATTAATTAATAATGATATTAAAAATAAATGCTTAAGCATAGTATAATGTGTTATTAATTATATAATAAATGCAGTAATTACTCAATTTAGAAAGGACAAGATGCATAACACTATTACAACGGAACTATCTGTAAAGTTATTACTCAGCTTCAGTAAGTAAGGATCAAGTCCCATATAAAACAAATGTTATAAAGAAAGCAAATGTAAACTTTGAGATGACACCATTGACAATTAATGTATCTATTGAAAGCAGATAAAGAAAATGCATATTAAAAAAATATGACAAACAAAACTTGCGAGTACAACATTAAATTTGCTATAATGAAATTTTTGATTGTAACTCTCCCTCTGAGATTCTTTCCAGGAATCACACAAATTCAGTCTAATTTTTCAAGCAGCAGGGTGGTGGTTACACATATCTGGGATATAAATGCATTGAGAGATGAATAGTTATTTTGTATTCAAATCATAGGCCTCCTGAAACAAGGCATCAAAATCACAAAGGGAAATTGATGTTGATGTGAGCTCAGTGAATGAAAAGTTTTGGTTTCTTCCAGGAATCAAAAAAGATCCAACATTTAAGGAAATTTAAGCTGATAATAAACACTTCAATTAATTTTAAATAAAAGTTAAAATGTGATGTCCTTCAAACTTGCAAAATATCCATTCCACAAGAGAAAAAAATCTCATCCGGGAGAAACATAAAATATTGAATTGGAAGAACCATACCATTTAGAATGTGTCTTGGCTATACCAACTTTTACTAAGATTTATACTTAGTTGTTATTTTATTAATGAAACTTAATACTTAAGAAAGTTTCCCAAGAAAAGATTTCATTTTGTTTTCAAAATTTCCATCTTAGTATTTATCTTCATCATTTATTTATTTATTTTGTCATTGCAAGATGCTGAAGAATTGCTCATGCATAGGCAAGATAATATCAATATTTCTGCAGTTTCTGTTCTTTTTTTTTTTTTGACTAAAATGTAAACCATTTCCAGTAACAGCACATTTAGAAGTAGCAGGACTCAATTGCAATGTTCTTTCTTACATTTTAAAACAGAAGAGCTTACAGGTTTTAGATGGGAAGGAACAACCAAATGATTTGATTTTCCAAGAATCAGTGCTTCAGTAAACAATTCCTGCTAATAAACATCCAGTATTAATTTGAAAATGAGATGGAAATTAAGTAATTACCTATAAGAATGTCAAGTTAAGGCAATGTCTGATTGTTAAGAAAACACATGAAGGCATTTACAACTATTTTCAAACTAAAAATCCTATGTGTTATGGAGCTTAGACATATGCAGATTTCACTGCTAATTAGCAAGGTTTTATTAAAAATAACAAATAAATAAATAAATAAATAAATATTGTATTCTCATATTGTGTTTTGAAATCTTTCTCAGGGGCTGACATTGTTTTGTAGGTTGAATTCAGAATTTATACTGGTATCGTGTCACCTTTTTATAACATTCTAAATAGCTTGAAATCTTTAAATATTGCCTTATAATGGTTTCTTTAACAGTGTTTGGTTATTTTCAAGGGTCTTTAATCTTTCAGCCTCCTGTAGAAATGTAGATTCCATGTATATACTACAGTGATTCATTTTCAGTATTATGAATGCCTTACCCAGAGTTATTATTTCCAAATTACTACTACTGTTCCTGGGTATCTAAATATCAGCTCACCATCTTTTGTTACAGCTATGAACACTGATGATATTCACAAAGGACTGTTTTTCCTGTTATGGACCCTAAATCTTTTTTAACCTGTTTTCCTGGATAAGAATCTGTCTTCCAGCAACAAATTCTTTATATAGGGTCATAGAAGTCTGACGCCTTTTTTGCCTGTGTTAAAACACATTTTTATACGCATGGACCAGTAAGATGAATATGTCCATGTATCATCCAGTGAGATGAATGTCTCTGAATGACTGCCTAAGATCTACAGTCTGTCACTTCATGTTGTATGTAAAGGTTATACAAATTTTTAGTTCATATTTAATTCCAGATGCTAAAATAAAACATTGACCTAACATTAATCTCTGAGAAACCCCAGCAGAAAAATCTCACTCTGATTTCCCTGCAGGTACTTTATGGAATCATTTACTTCATCATGTTACACCATTTTATATTTGCTTTATTTGTGTTATATAATGCTATTTGTTTTAAGAATGTCATACAGTGCTATTTCAAAGTGTTCCTAATTCCATAAACATTACATTTAAGTAGTCACCTTTATCAACAAGAACTGTTACTTCTGTTAAAATTGCAACAAACCTGCCTGAAATCATACATTCTTAAGACCTATACATAGGCTATGGAAGGTCACTCAAGTTCTCACAAGATCATACTTGTCCAATTCATTAGTAGTATGAAAAATCAAATAAATTGTATTTTTAGAGTGGGCATATATTTTAAACGTATAAAGCATTTGGCTGTGTCCAATAAAATACAAAAATACAGAATAGAAGAGGTTAACTTTAAGCAATCTTCAGTATCTGTACAGAGCAAGATCATTCTTAACCAGTCTACCACCCTGTTTTGAACAGTGCATGTGTCTCCCTTTTGTTGTTAGTTTTTCTCTCCTACAGTTTTGTCATGAATTTCAAGCTCTTTTAATATGTGTTTGTTACGCAGTATAATAAATAATTGATATATTATAGTTTATTGATGGTTTTAGTGTCTTAAAATAGTATTCCTATAGGAGTCCTTTCTTTTGTCCATTTCCAATAATAATGTATGAATTATCATAGATGTACATTCTAGATGATGCTAAACCAACTCATTCTTATTACAAAGTCTGTTTTTTCTTAAATTTATCAATGCGGTAATGCTGCCAAGCCATAACACTAAGCTGTTTGACAATATAAATCAAATTCCCTTTATCTTCCAATCCATCAGTACATTGCTTTGTTTAAAATTTATTGCCCTGGCAGTTGTAAATATGTGGGGAAAGCCAGCTATTGTGAAGATTTACATCACTAACATTTTTTCTAGGATAAGCAATACACGAAGAAATACCTTCACTCTGTATATGTGTGTGTGTGAGAGAGAAATACACTAAAACAGCTATTTTAAAGGTCCATTTACTTTTCATTCTGTTATTTCATTTTCATTTTGACTTATTTTAATATCAATACTGAATATTAGCTTAAACCCTTATTCCACTTTTTAAAAGAATAACTACCCTTATTAATTTCAGAAAACACACTCAGAAAGATACTAGCCTGGGGGAGAAAAGGAAGGATGGGAAGACAGGTTTGGGGATTGGTTATTTGCATAGCCCATGTCTACCATCAAGGTCTTTTTTTTTTTTATAATAAATCAAAATAAATACAGAAGTTGTCAATACTGGATGATCAACAAAACACTTCTTGTATTCTAATCTTAATGGTGACCTTACTCTTCATATCTTAGGGAGCTGTTTTTTGGGAAGAAAAATATTTGCTGTTCTTGGTGGTTTGAGGTTATTAGTCAGATGCTTCTGATCAGCTTATATGAGGAAAAAAAAAACCTCAATCTGTACTCAGCTAGTTGAGTCTGAATTATTTCCTCTGCATAAGAAAACGCAGGCTTATGTTATTGTACATGATTAGTAGCTACATAAGTAGCATATTGGCACTGACTTTTAAGACTAATTAGGTGTTACCGCACCCATCACTTCATGGCCAAAGTAATTTAGGACTTAGAGTTGGGCAAGAAAGCTTTTAGGCTCCCCTAAGTTTTCAGAATTTCACAATAATTCAGTTCTACAGCAAATTGATCTCACAATCTTTGCATTTTTGTGGAAGAAAAAGAAAAAAAAAAAGTTAAGAAATGTAGTCTTACCTCCGTCCCATCATTCATCCAACATCTCATCTATGTCCAAAAGTTCATAAACTGCCTTTCATAAATGAGTTTAGAGCTGTGAAATTCAGCTTCTTTCAAAGCAAGTAAATACTGTAAACGCTAAAGATCTCATAATTTTGGGGCTAAGTTTACTCTGGATGTGAGAATTCATATTCATTTCCAGTGAATCAGCACTGACTCTGGTAAATGTGGTGCTTTCTTTCACATCCATCTAAGCATGCCACATCAGTCACCAGAGAAAGGCAACACCCCCCACACAAAGGTCTCTGAGTGGCTTATGCCGATGATGGACCTGTATTCTCCCTGCACTCCAAAATCCACCTCAACAGAAGGAAACTTTTTTTTTTTTTTTGACAGAACACAAGTCTGTTCCCAGAAAAAGTTTCCAACTGTTTTACCAGAGATTAACAACAAAATCTTTTTGGTGGCCAGTGTCTAGATGAATTTGTCAGGGTGCTCTTGTAAGAGCCGGGCTTCTCCATGAAGAAATGAGATAGGAGCTGAGGTGACCCCAGCACAGGCAGGGCAGTGCCCTCACCTATGTGAAGTCCCCTAAAGCTTCTAACGCTTGAGCACAACAGCTGAGCAGACTGCTAGTAACAAGGTCCAAGAACTGACAGTACTGTGTTTATTTCAACAATTCTAGAAGTAAAATTGATACTTATGTTTTCATAAAAATGTACCCATCATAGCAGTGATCAGTTCATGGAAAAAATGGTTTTGATGTGTTTAGAATCAGATTAAGTTGTGTTTTAGCCATGTGCTGCAAACTCAGGTCACTCTTAGAGGTCTTGCAGTACTTCATAGACAAGCATGTACAAGTTCAGGGCTTGCAATGTGGTTCTGCTTGACCTTCCATTTATGTCCTATTGGACCTCAGAGATGATCCAATGATGTCTATTTAACGTGTAATTTAATTTAGACTATAGCTTGTTTGCAACTATGAATCAGTAAAAACAGAAAAGCAACTGGGCGGGAACTGCTAATGAAAGCTTGGCTGTTTCAACCCTATTTCAACCAGTGTGGTCACTGGCAAAGTGAGCTATACTACAATTCCACCATGATGTAAGTATTTATTATTATTTCTATAGTTCGGATGCTGTGTACCATATTTCAAACAAATGTAAAAATAACACAATGAAAGATGGGCTCTACCTCTTCCATTGTACAGTAAGAAAACAATTAGCTCATGGACAAAGGTTTGTCCAACTGAAAACACCTGAATAAAACACTAACATAGTTCCAGCTCTGAGGAATCTCAGTTTAACAGAATAACCTCCCACCTCTGTCCTTGTCTTAAAGCTTACCTTAATCCTACTTCCAGGAAATTTCTGTAATTTAAAATATTATTCTTACAATGATTATTTTCATGTATATTTTCTCTGATTCTGATTTAAAATAGCTTCATGACAGTAGAAAAATATTCATAGTCTTCGGAAGTGGAGGTTGATTTGATATACCATAGTAATTATTTTTTTTTACATTTATTTTACTTAGTATGCTAAAAATATTTTTTCAAACCTCTTTGCTGACTATTTCCTTGCCTAAAAAGTTTTGTTACCCATTAAATTTATTTACATATCCATGTATCTAAACACTTTTTACAAGCAGTTTTTTGCCCTTTCTGGAGTAAAGACTACTTGTATTTCTAGTCTTTTTTTTCATCGTGCAAAAGAACAACTTATTTAAAATAAAACAGATTGTATAATTGTCTGTAATACTTCATCAGATAACTTAGTCTGCTTCTGAATGAAAGCTGAAAGTGATGCTCTTTTTAACTACAACATGCTTTGCAGTTAAGCAGACCACATTTTAAGACAGCTTTTTAATCCCTGAGTTTATGGTTTTTTACTAGAAAGAATTGCCTTTAAACTGTTCATACAGATTTTACAGTGCACAAACAACAGCATAACTTTCATATAAAGAAGACTGAGAACTAGAATGAAACCTCTAAAACACAGAATCTCATAGATATTTTGAACTGTTTCACTGACATCAGAAAGTACATATTAACAATTATACTACAGTCTGTGGCAAACATTTTGTAAAGGGTTCTTGAGATCTATGGAATAGAAATGAAAGGAATAACATAAATCAAAAGTCAGAATCCATCCTAGTAATGTGTTTTATATTATCTAGATTATTATCTCCATGACAGTTATAACTAGGTTATCTTTTGTACTTTTGCACCTCAAGATGGTGAAAGTTCAAAAGAAGTAATAATGTCTTCATATCTTTCTTCGCTTCTCTCTCTCTCTTTCTTTCATTTCTTTTTCTTTTGTTTCTTTTTCTTTTCTTTTTCTTTTTCTTTTTTTTCTTTTTTTCCCTAATGTCTCGATTTATTAATATCACAAACTTCAATATAAACGCACATATCAAGCATCTGCTGAAATCTTAGAACCTTTGCAATGGCACTGATAAATTTCCTAGTTTGTTCTGTGGGAAGTTCATCAAGCTCATAACCAAATATAAGGTATAGCCTGCTCAGAAAAAATAAGAGACAAAGGACATGTCAGAAGACTAGAAATGCAGAACCCTGAAAGAGATGTGCTTATCAAAGAATAGGTGTTCAAGACTTTCAAACTCAGATCACCTTACAGTTAGGTGCAATTTCATGGGCAAAGGAAAATGAGAATGATGACAAATATGACCAGGTGGTGGCTTTGTGACATAGTTATGTTTGAAACTGTGCTGTGCTGAACTCAGCCCTCAATGTTTAACACCATGTTAAGCCATAAGTGAGTATGGAAAATCTCACCATCGGTAGGCCTCAGCTTGTAGCCATCTTGTACTGGAAGAGACAGGGGACTTCCAAGAGAGCTGACTTGTCTTTAGTTATCCTTATAGCAATTCTATAGTCATATTAGCTACGTATTATGAAACACACTCACTAGAAATATACCAACCTCAATCTTTGCTGGTAGCCTATAGATTTCTGAATGCAACTGTCAGGAATATACCACCAGCCTAGCACTTGATATCTGGGTCCTGTAAGATACAAAAAGATCAAATCTTTTTATCAAGGCCTCTGAACTTGTCAAGAAATTAATCACCCCGTTTGGGTCTCTTTGAAGCAGAAATTCATTCTTTTGTTTTGATTCCCTGAATACTAAGTTATGCAATCTGATGTAAACTGGTGTCACACATTTCTTATAATTCAATTTATGGCTGGTAAATAATTTCTGAAGCAACTGAGTCATTAAAAATATCAGGACATACTGAGACATTCTACTGCAAGTACCAAAATTTGAATATTCCCAACTTGTGTCAAAATGATCTGTTACCATGATGCCACATCAGAATCTTGTCAGCAGAATATGCAGCATAATCCTCCTCTGCGCACTACGCAGAGTTGCACAAATGGCAGGCCTTTCCCACTTTCAAAGCAGGGGGAATGGGAAATGGCCTGAGCATGGTGATTTCTGGATGCTAGAAATGTCTGAATAGCAATAGCTAAAAGACTATTGCACTGATCAAGATAGCAATACAAAGAAACAATGCACCATATGTCTCTGCATAAGAAGTTCTTTTCTTTTAGATGAGATATTTAATGCAACAATAAAAACTAAATTGCCATCAGTTCAATAATACAATTGAGGATGACAAATGACAGAAAATATTATTTATTAGAAAAGAACACCATACACTTCATATTTGGACAATCTGTGGTTTAGTTTGTTTCTAAAGAATGAATTAACCTGGCTTCAAATTGTTTAAGATATTTCTTTTCTAACGGTGATATTTTATATCCTTACTAAAATCAAACTTCTTAACTCTTAGAAGCAAGCCTTCACTTTCTAAGAGGTGGACAATGTCTTTTTAATCAGAATGTTTGATCCAGTATGTTTGCATTTATTTATTTATTTATTTATTTATTGCGAAAGTAAGAGTTTTGAGAGAATGCTGTTCAAATCACATTCAGCAGCCTAAGGAAGAGGGTGTAGTGCTCTTTCCCACATAATCAGGCACAAAACCTGTGATGTAGGAGGCCATATCCTTCTATATCACAAGAAAATATTCCTGTATTACAGAGGCTTTCCACTGCCTGTTTTCTTGTCCATATATACTTGACAATAGTTTTCTTAATTCTTGCTAGTTCCCAATGAGTCTTCAATTCATTGGCTGTTGGACTGAAGAAGTGCAGGAGAGACTGGCAGAGGGGTTTGTTATATCTGGTGGTTAGACTGTTCTGATGAAATACCTGAGCCTCTGCCTTTAAGCAGCATTCTGAAGTAGTCAGAAAAGTAAAGGAGCCTGAATGTCGGTGTTTTCTATGTCAAACTCACTGCCTTTGTGACTTGGTTTATATATACATGGACACATAGACCTGAAATTAAACTGGTCATTCTGAAATTCATTATATATTTTAAAGGAATGCCATAAAGTTTAGAGTTACATGTGCTTAAGTAAAATATGTCTGTAAATATGAGATCTGGAGAATAATGTTTCTATGTTTCCATGTAATTTTCTCTATTCAGTTACATGAATATTCTGAAGGAAGATTGTTGTGGTGCTTACCTCAAATTACGTATACTTCTTTGATTCATTTTTCTGATTTTACTGTGAGAGTCATTCTGAAGGAAAATTAAAAGGATTTCAAGATTTTATGTTTGTTTGCCATTAATGATATCAGCTAAAAAGTCAGTCTTAAGTCAATTTGATTTCATTATTATTTTTTTCTTGTTGTTTGTTTCCTTCAGTTCTGAGTTGGTACAGCTTAGAGATACTCTGTTAAAGTCTTAATCATACAAAGTTATAACTATCTCAAACTACAAGTGTATAAATGTAAATGCTCTATAAAATATGGAATTCTAGTGTTAGAGCTGTCTGTTGTTTAGATATTTTCTAAACATATTTTATCGTACTTTGTGTAGCACAGATTTCAAAATCCAACTCTATCAGATTGCTAGTACTAGAGATAATTCCAGGGGATGGTGCTCTTGACATTTCTTTTTTCTCACACATTAGCTCTGCAAAAAATGCAAAATATGCCATAAAAAGTCACTTATAGGAATGAAAGAATGTGGTGGACTGTTATTAAAAATAAAATAAATAAAAATAATAATAATAATTAAAAATAAAAATAAAAATAAACTTTCTGAATATTTTTCCTTGAAGAATTCTTGTTTAAAAAGTACTGATTAGTACTTTCTTCTTTAATTTACACTAAAAGAGATAATTAAGCACTACATTGTTTCATTTTAGATATCATACAACAACAAAAGTGCTGGCACATTTTTTCCTAATCTGTGCCTTCTCACTTCACCAAGCTTTCTGATGTCTTTCCAGTTTGGAGCTCCTGCTTAGATAAAACAGATGACTTTCTGGACCTGCTTCTGCTAACAGCAGGCAGGAGCAACGGTGACTGATTGGTTGAAACATGAGGATTAATGGATATTTATATTTCATTAAATTTTATGCTCACTGGAGAATAATGTATCACTCGCAGATATTGAAACATATGTCAACCCTATCCACTTACATATAATTCAATTTGACTTAAATGCATTGATCAAATTTTATTAAAGTCCAATATATCTTCCAAAAAGGCCCGCTAACACAATATTGCTGCTTCACATTCATCAGATAAAAGGAGGCAATTGTGTTGTAATTCTATTTATACAATTTTTCGGGAAAAGAGAGATTATTGTGAAGCGAATACTCATTACAAGGTGACTGGTGCTGGCTGAAGGACTTGAGACTGAGATTATTAAGAGAATTCTCAAGTGGTGCCCTTTAGTTAAAATTACCCCAGGGTGGGTCATGCCTGTTTTCATCCCCAGTGGAAAAGAGAGATCAGCATTGTTAACGATATTATCCAGGAAAGTTTGCCATGCCATATTTTGGAGTATGCTAACAATTTATTCATGTTTCAGTTGTTTTCTGAAAAGCCTGGTTTATGAATCATGTGTAACCGCCTTTCAAAAACTACTTTTCAGTATTTGTTCCTTTTTTTTTTTTTCCTCTGCACTCATTTTTATTTGACTTTTGCAATTACTCTCATTGTGATAATTAAGAAAAAAGTAAAAATGTTTCTGTCTTTGATTCTGCACAGGAAGGGAGGAAGTCCCTCTCTCAAAAGACCTGTGTCAATAATGGGATGTTTCTCAAGAAACCTTAAAAAGATGGAGAGCAACTTTTTGCTCAGGCAGAAAATGACAGGACAAGACAGAATAGTTTTAAACTAAAAGAGAGGGAGAGATCTAATTAGATGTTAGGAGGTAATTCTTCATTCAGAGTGTGGTGAGGCACAGGAACAGGTTGCCCACAGAGGCTGTAGATGCTCCATCCCTGGAGGTGTTCAAGACCAGGTTGGATGTGGCCTTGGGCAACCTAATATGGTGGGTGGCATCCCTGCCTATGGCAGGGGGAATGTAAGTAGATGATATTTAAGCTCCCTTCCAACCTGAACCAATCTATGATTCTATGATTAAGTGCTTGTGTTTAGACTCTTGCCTGCAGTTTTTAGTGGGTAGAATAGGAGTAAAAATCACAGAATCACGGAATCACAGAATTGAAGGGGTTGCAAGGGACCTCCAGAGATCATCAGGTCCAACCCCACTGCCAAATCAGGTTCTCTAGAGCAAATTGCACAATAGGCGTCCAGATGGGTCTTGAATATCTCCAGAGGAGACTCCACAACCTCCCTGGGCAGCCTGTTCCAGTGCTCCGTCACCCTCACTGTGAAGAATTTCTTTGGCATATTGGTGCAGAACTTCCTGTGCTCCGTTTTGTGGCCATTGCCCCTTGTCCTGTCCCCACAAACCACTGAAAAGAGGTTGGCCAAATCCCTGTCTCCCACACTTCAGGTATTTATAAACATTAATAAGATCCCCTCTCAGTCTTCTTTTCTCAAGGCTGAACAGATCCAGATCTCTTGGCCTTTCCTCATAGGGGAGATGCTCCAGGCCCCATATTGTCTTTGTGGCCCTCCGCTGGACTCTTTCCAGGAGATCCCTGTTGTTTTTGTACTGGGGAGGCCAGAACTGGACACAGTACTCCAGGTGAGGCCTGACCAGGGCAGAGTAGAGGGGGAGGATCACCTCCCTTGACCTGCTGGCCACGCTCCTTTTAATGCACGCCAGGATCGCATTGGCCTTCTTGGAGACCAGGGCACATTGCTGGCTCATGGCCAACCTGTCGTCCACCAGGACCTCCATCTCCTTCTCCACAGAGCTCCTCTCCAAACTTGCAATTTCTTTTTTGAGGTTAAACCTCATTTGGTTTCTTCCTGCCCAGCTCTCCAGCCTGTCCAGGTCTTGCAGAATGGCAGCACAGCTTTCTGGCATGTTGGCCACTCCTCTCAGCTTTTTATCATCGGCGTACTTGCTGAGGGTGGACACTATTCCCTCATCAAGGTCGTCGATGACAATGTTGAACAAGACCAGACCCAGCACCGACCCCTGGGGAACACCGCTAGTCACAGGTCTCCAGCTGGAGTCTGCGCCACCGATCACCACCCTCTGAGCTTGGCCAGTCAGCCAGTTTTCAACCCACCTTACTATCCACTCATCTATCCCACACTTTCTCAGCTTTGCTAGCAGGATGTCATGGGAGTCAGTATCAAAAACCTTGTTAAAGTCAAGGTAGATGACATCCACTGGTCTCCCCCCGTCTACCCAGCTGGTGATGCCATCATAGAAGGCAACGAGGTTTGGTTGAGCACAATTGCCCCTTGGTGGATCCATGCTGACTACTCCTCATAACCTTCTTCTCTTCCAGTAGCTTGGAGATGGCATCCAGAACAAGCTGTTCCAACACTTTTCCAGGAACAGAGGTGAGACTGACTGGCCTGTAGTTTCCTGGATCCCCCTTCTTGCCTTTGTTGAAGACTGGAGTGACATTGGCTATCCTCCAGTCTTCAGGCACCTCTCCTGTTCTCCAAGACCTGTCAAAGATGATAGAGTGGTTCAGCAATCACCTCTGTCAGCGCCCTCAGCACACGTGGATGCACCCCATCAGGGCCCATGAATTTGTGTGCATTGAGCCCACCCAGACACTCCCGAACCACTCCCTCCTCAACCAGAGGGGAGCTCTCCATTTCCCAGACTCTTTCTCCTCCCTCCAGGGTCCAGGAGTCCTGAGAGGGAGTCTTTGAAGCAAAGACCGAAGCAAAGAAGGCATTCAGTATCTCCGCCTTCTCAACATGCCCTGTTACCAGGACACCTCCATCGTTCAGCAGGGGACCCACGTTATCCCCAGTCTTCCTTTTACTCTTTACATACCTAAAATAAACCTTATTATCCTTTGCGTCCTCTGCCAGGTTCATCTCCAGATGGCCTTTAGCCTTCCTTGTCGCATCCCTGCAGGCCCTGACAACACTCCTATACTCCTCTCAAGAGGAGAGGCCCTTTTTTCACATTTTGTAGACCTTCTTCTTCCTTTTGATCTTGTTGATGAGCTCCTTGCTCATCCACGCAGGTCTCCTGCCCCCCTTCCCCAATTTCCTACTCTTTGGGATGCACCGATCCTGAGCTTGGAAGAATTGCTGTTTAAATGTTGCCCAGCTCTCACAAGCACCCTTGCCTTCTAGTAATCTAGCCCATGAGATACCCCCAAGTAGGTCCTGGAAGATGTCGAAGTTGGCTCTCCGAAAGTTCAGGGTAGCAATCCTACTTTTTGCCTTACTTCTTCCACCAAGTTCCATCTTGAACTCCACCATCTCATGATCACTGCATCCCAAGCTTCCCCCAACCTTCACATCCCTAACAAACCCATCCCTGTTGGTAAGAACAAGGTCCAGAAGATGAGGGTTTAAGCTTCTTAATAGGAAAAAAAATAAAGACTATTTAAAAGCATGATACAGAAGAATCATTTAGTCCTCACTCTCAAATTAGGAGGGAGCTGCTGGTTTAATATGTCTTAGGAAGCTCTTCATTTGTTTCTGTCTCGTGTAATTAGGGGCTAAACTGCATGTGCACCAATGCAGAAATGAGCATCTCAGCACAAGGCCTTCAAAGAAAAGGTCAGTTTCTAGCCTGGAGTAGAAAGGGCATTGGCCCAGAAAGATGTTGCAAAATGAAAGTAAGAGAGTCTAGGAAACTTAAAAAACATGTTTTCTTCATGTGTGATCCCAGCACATCACCTGAACTAGTGTCCTACCTCAGCAAAGCTTGAAATCTTAGCGTTAAGGTTACTTTACTGGGAACCTTTCTGCTTACTTCAAATAAAGTATATTAGAAATATACTAATTAGCCTGGGAAGCCTCCCCCACATAAAGGGAGTCTTATCCCCAACTAATGTTTCTTGCTTTTGCTTTACTTACTTCTTATTTCTCATAGGTGCTATTTTGTGCTGTGATGACTATCAGTCTTCTCTTGTGGATATAGTAAAGATTGATCTGCAGTTTGGTTGCATTTGTCCCAGAAAATAAATAATTTCAAAATCAGTCCTTCCCCTCAACTAATCTTTGAAGATCAGAATATTTCTGTAAATTATGAAGAATGGTATTAACTTAAGTAAAACTTTCGTGAATACTTCCCTAATATATTTCTGTGTTCTTACCAGCTCAAATATAGTCATTTTGCTGGCTTCTACATGACAAGAAGAACCAGAAGATACTTTTTCTTCATTCTTGGAGAAAAAGTTCATTTTTACAAACACTGAATTTAATTTTATTATATTGAGTAACATTTTTATTATATTGAGGAAATTTAAGTACATTCTTCAACAGAAATTTTAGATAACATCAAAATAGTGATGATATCTCCTTGTTATCACAGCCCATACAAATCCATTAAAAATACTTTATGCAAATCACCAACCAGTCTCTTTTTGTGAGGCTGATGCTTCTGTCAAGACATGTGGTCCTACTCTTCTACATATGTGTATTTAGCTTTTCCCAAACAAACTAAAGGTCCTTTGTCCACTTGTGGGGTATAGGAAGGTATCAGAAGTGATGAGCAAGCATGCTCCAGACTTGAGCATGTTACAGTATTTTGTATATTTGAAGATAAATTTCCCCCTTTTATATAGCAAATGTGACAATTTCTTGACATTTGCTCTGTTTCTTCGTTTTCCTTTAAGATGTCTAGCATTCACTCCAAGCACTAGGACTTTCAAAGGCAGTCTGTAGATGTTTCTGAGATTAACTCTTTGTCATGCCTAAATTAGCTGAACTCTTCAAAAGCATTTCCTAGAACTTTACACAGACAATGGGTTTGTGCAGGTCACATAAACTCACGTATTTGTGAACGTATCTGTTACCTTTAGCATGTCCATACTTCAGGTTTTCTATACTCTAGAAACAATTTGTGCAGCTCATCAGATGATCACCAGATCAGCATATTCTTACATGTAAACTTGGTTTAAAGTATGTTTGCAATACTATGTGTATGGGCTTCAGAAAGGAATAAACCAGTACAAGAGAATATTTTCGGGTCCTAAAACTGCTTCTGCACTATGAATCCTGCCAGACCACAGCTAGAAACTGAAGTACAGACTTAAAATTCGCTGCACAGCTTGGGATAATGGAATAGCTGATATAGGACAGGACAGGAGAAGGCTATGTTGTCAATCTCCTGCTCAAAGCTGGGTCACCCATGAGGACCGATCAGTTTGCTCAGGGCTTTGTCTAATCTGGTCTTGAAAACTCACAATAATGGAGACTTCACAGCCTCTTTGGTTTATGTGCTCCAAATATCCTCAGAGCAACAATTTATTTATTTTAATCCCTATATCCAATAAGAGCTTGTTTTGTTGCAATTTATGACTATTGTCTATCATTACCCTGTCATGCACCTGGGTAAAGAGACTGGATTCGTCTTCACAGTAACCTCAATGTTCTCATAGGTATTGGAAGAATGGACTTAGTCTTCCAACACCTACTCAGCCCCAGGCTGTACAAGCCCTGTTCACTTAGGCTTTCCTTGCAGGGCATGCTTTTAAAATAAATAAATAAATAAATAAAAGGAAACTGACTGTGTGAGATGCTTTCCACAGACTGATGAAAGCAAGCAAATGTACAGATACATACTGATAACGTGATAACATGACGTAGCCTATTACAGTTAGATGTTGAAACAGGGGCTTGGGTGGAACATTCAAGGCATATTGCCACTCCTTAGCCTTCTGTGCTTAATAAGAAAACCACTCTGACAGACCTGTTCCTCTGAAAGTGTCAGTATCACACCACGTTATGATTTAGTTAAAAGACACATGAGAAATACACATAAATGTGAGCTGCCTCTTCTCCTATTGTCATTAATTTGGTGATAAAATATTTAAGGGAAGATCAGGCACAGAAGCTGACACAACTTCTAGAAAAAGAAAAAAAAAATGGCCAGAGATAAACAATAGCTGATTTGGATGAGCCAAGTCAAACTGTTCATGAGCTTTCCACTTCCCATTTCCAATGGACTTTGTTTTTCTGTTCTTATGCCCCCTTCTCTTTTGTTTCTTGTCAATGCATACATAACTGTGTGCAAGAAGTTAAGAGCTCAGTTGTATGTTCTCACAGCCATGCTAGGTATGGTTCAAATTCACTCATACTAGCATTTCTGTTAGATATGCTTTTCACTCAGTAGATCAGGAAGCAGAAACAGTAACCCGTGGCTCATCTGTGAGACTATCACATGACATGCAGCATGTCATTTAAACAATCACAGCCAGTCATCACATCCAGAGAATTGATATGGAATGTTAAATGAGCATAAAGGATTGCCTCTAGTCACCCCATAAATTAGAAATTTAATTACTATTTTTAAGCTGATCTTCTCATAGATACACCACAAAACAAAATGAAACAACAAAGAAGTCTGTTGTTTTTTTAAAGCAAGTGATTTCTTGTAAATTATTCACTCAAATGTAATAATATAGACATCAAAGTGTTAATTGTGCCATAGCTATGACTTTTGGAAAAAAATAAGTTACTTTTACTCATTGTTTATTTTTTATTTTTTATTTCTTTACTGTTATAAGACCCATGAAAAAAAATCATGTCTCACCAAATTGAGTATAAACATTTGCCTGACTGTAGTGCTTCCTTTGGTGACTAGCACAATGTTACACAACTGCTCTGATGAGTCATGTTTTGGGGCATTTTTTCCAACATTTCTTAGGAAATCCCTTCCAATTTGGGATATTCTATGATTTTATTGAGAGGGCACTGAAACAATCTCTCCAGGGAAGTGGTTAGGGCATCAAGCCTGCCAGAGTTCAAGAAGCAATTGCACAACATTCTCAGACATATGGTTTAATTTTTAGGTAGTCCTGTGTAGAGCCAAGAGTTGTACTTCATGTTCTTTGTGGGTCCCTCCCAACTTGGAATATTATATGATTCTATACAGATACTTGAAATATCACTCAATAAAGGGAGAATGTGTATCATCATGTAAAACAGTGGAAACCAATGGGAGGCAAGAGGCCACATGCTACTCTTTGACACTACAGGCCAATGGGGAGAGTATAATCAGAGACTAAGGCAAGATAGAAGGAATTTTAAACAGCTTCAGTTTATCAGTGATTATCAGAAATAATTATAAATCATTTCATATTATCCTTTTCTATTTGTTTGTTTCTGCTCAGCTTCCAATGAGAAAAACAAACAAACTACATGAAAAGTCTTTCACTCAGCAAATAACTGTTTTAAATTAACTGCCAAACTTAAGCAATGTATCTTATAGGGAAGTTAATTGCCTTTATGAAGATAAAGAAATCTTGGTGCAACCTTACCGTTAGTACCACTATACACAGAACAAAAGAGATGCAATATATGATGTGGTGTTGCTATATAGAATTTAAATAGCGTGAATTTGGTATGAATGCACTCATCAAACATGAAGATATGAAGACATTAAGCAGATCGTGTCATGACTTATGAAGGACAAACTGTTTGCTTTTCTTTATAAATAAAGAAAAAGCAACATTCATGCATCTTTAACTCATATGTAGACCCTTTCTCTAGTAAAAACAAGGCCATTCTATGCAAAATACAGCTTTACACTTGAAATAGGAATATTTTAAATGCAAAATTGTCATTTATATTAGAATCTTATTATAAAGTGAATCATGCCTTCTCTAAGAGATTTTTAGGTGTTTTCATTATAACACTACCTTTGACATCTCTTGTTCACTTGCACCCTCATTTCATCAATCAAGATTAACCTAACATGGAATTCAAGCAAGCAATCTCAGTTATCTTAAAAATGGGTTATATTTTTATGTTCTCTCTAATTTATTCAATTTAAATCTATACTCATATAAATCTGTAGTTCCAGAGTCTTCTAATTATGCTATCTTTTCCTTGGAAGTTGTGTGATGAAGACTGACAAAAACCAGTAAAAGCTTTTAGTTCCAAGTAACATCAACAGTGTCACCAACTGTGCATCATCAAAATGAAGTGGAACATCCAAAGATCTACTAGATACAGTGAAGCAAAAGGATATTGCTCTTTTATTTGCTGTAAAAAAATACAGTTGTCAGATTTAGAGAATGTATCTTTCCTCTTAATACTTCAGTTTGATTCCTCCATACGTACACAGACAACAATATACCTTTTCTCTCCTGAAGACTTTCCAGAGTCACCTTTGTTGCTCGAGTAATCTGCTGACTTTCCATTTGGTCCATCCTCCTCCAGCTGATGTCATTATTGTCACGAAAGTCAATAGTATTTGGCAACAAAAGTATGTGATTTCTCTTACAGAGTGCCCATTTTTTGTGGTCATGACCCCAAGAGTTTTTTGGACTAAGAAGTTACACTGTTTGGTGGTCTTTATGATAAAAGCATCAAGCTTTCATGGTCTTTGAAGGTAATTCATCAGGCAAATTATTTATGTGAACTCTTGTGCCCTACCTTAATTTGCTCCAGCTGAGAGGTAGGGATCATTTCCCTAGAAATCTTTCTACAGAGTGCATCGACCAAAATCAGTTCTAAATGTAAACAGGTTACTTAAAATTTTAAAATAAACTGTTGGTGAATATTGTCTTTAGGTACAGATCCCAGGCAACACTCATCACTCAACATTCTTTGCATTATCATCTAGTTTTCTGTGACTTGGTTAATCCACCCACCATGTCCTGTTTCCCTCATATGCTTCTGTTAGTGGGCAGTCACCTTCATCTTGTGTCCACATCCCTGTTCTTCACAGACATCTATTTTTAATCCAGCTTCTATCTTAATGTTGGAAGCTTCTGCTATACTGTTGCTTTCTTTCTTTCTGTTCAATTTATTTTTTCTGTTAGGATGAGCACTTAGAACATTACATAGTCCAGATTTAATTCAGAATACAGTTGGTCTCAAAGTCACGGGACCAGATCTTTGTGTTTTTCTTTAATTTTCTGTATTTTGTTATTAAAAAAAAATCATAATTTCTAATTTAATAAGACAATTGCATAATTTTTGGGTGACACTGACTTACAGTGGGCACAGGAAAGAGAGAATACTTGTTCAGGTACCCATACACTTCTATATTGAGATGAAGCAAAGTACCACTATCAGGCCATCTGTATTCGGTCTGTAACAGCACATTTCCAAATTGGCTACCATTTGCAAGCAAAAAATCCCAGAACCTCCTCCAATGATGCTGAAGTCACCAAATCACTCAGTGCAGTCTCAGAACTTTTTCTGCAGTTCAAGCCTATCTCTTTTTAAATTCATAGAAGTTGTTCACTCAGGTACAGAAATGATACTTTAGTTGGGACTTGGAAAAAGAATGGATGTCTATCTATCCCTGATTCCTTCCCTCTCATCAACCCGTAAAATTCCAGTGGAAGTTGCTTCTTCCTTGACATGATGAGTCTTTTCCTGAGTTACTGCTCTCAAGGGCTGATCTTGTGCCGTTGAGACCAGAAGGACTGTTCTCAAGGGCTCAGGTAAAGGAAAACTCCATTATCCCAAGAAGAGCTGGCAGAAGGCAGAAAAGGATGAAAAATTGAGTTGACTTTCAAGCTAGTGGCAGGCACACCTGGTATCCTTCCCATTTCCAGGTTTTTACCTTTGCTGATAGACTATGCAAATGTTTCTTAATATTTCTTCTCAAGCTGTTGTAGGTACAAATTATCCAGATATTTAGATACTACTGTATCTAATAGCATGCTATCAATCTTTTATAGTAAGAGAATACATAAATTATAAACAAATATGTCCTTTGGTATAGTGGAACAGCATAATGATCAAAGACACACAATAGAAATGTATTTGCTTCTACAGTAAGCTTTATTCCCTCAGCACTCAGTCTGTAGTGGTGGACAGGCAGTGAGCTGTCAGTTTTTGTTCTGTCTGTCACACTACACTTACCTCCTGTTGTTTTAAGTAATCAATATGGGGGCTGAAATCACCTACCACTACCTCTGCTACCTACTATTTTGTCCACTCATAAATTATGAATCCCTGCACAACATCAAGTCTACAATTTCGATTGCATTTGCTAATCATTGATCAATAATTCAAAAGCCTCTTCTTCTTCAAGGATCCCTAGTTTCCTGTAACATATGGCATAAGGCTGACAGTGTTCACGAGACTATTCCCTCATCACAAAGCAGATACAGGGAAAAAAAAAATTGTTTAAAGTTGTTTCTTTTTTTTTTTTTAATATTTTTCTGAGACTGACTTTGTAATTTTTTATTATGTTCTCAGCTTGCTACAATTACTGTCTGCACAAGCACAGTAGCTTTTGTATAAATGTAGCTTCTAGGTTTTTCAGTTTTACACTTTCTGTGTGGTTCAGTTTTACAATGATAACGATCACTATACTTACTTTTAAGTTGGACTATATTTCCCTTTTGCAGAAGTCTTATTTTCCATGTTTATGTTATGTTGTTTATTCCTTATAAAATATCATGAAAATGAGATAAAAAAACAATCTTTATTTTGTGCTCCTGTAAATACATAAACATGAACACAGTGACCAATAGTCTTTGAGAAGTGAAGTTCTTAGCCATTACAAGAATTCTTTCTGCAGTGCTTCCTTCTCTAAGATTGCTTTATTAGCTGTTTTACAGCTAGAGTAGGACCATGAATAATAAATATCATCAAACAGAATGGTTCTGATTACTTTTCCACGGAAACCTGTTAAATGGCCAAATCCTGAAAACACTGATGTACAAAAATTCACTTCATGAATAATCTGAATGGATTGAGTAAGGAAGGTGCAAGTTTAGACCTGCTAATATATTTGACTGTGTTCATGACTGGCCTAAAGAAACACTTCCAATTCCCAAACGTTTTTCAGTCCTTTGTTCTATGACTTTAATTTGAGAAGAGATACAAAAAGGCATGTTTAAACTGTTTTGCATAAGACTCCCTTAATAAAACAAACATTTTTATTTTGTATTTCATTGGTTAAGAAGCTAAATATAAGTATATAAATAAAAACATTAGTCATACTGTCTGATACTTTTTAAGAAAAGTTATTTCACTTTATTTTTATCTATTCCTCTAAGGTTTCAAACACTCACTGAAAAAGTTACAAGTCTTGTAGTAAAACTGCTAACATTACCATTATGTTTTTCTAGGCGACTAGACAGTGTATATTTAGCTTGAGATGATCTGACGTTTCTGAAGTTTGTACTTTCTTAAATCATTTCTTTCAGCTGGAATATAGCTGTAAACAGCAGCCATAGATATAGTCAGTATCAGAGTGCCCACGAGTTTTATTATGTTGGAAGCTTACTGGAGATTTAAAGGCAATAAATTGCAAGGTAGTTTACAAGAAAAATCAAACATTAAAAATGTTCAACTTTAGTTCCTACTAAAGCTTGTGTTAAAATAGTATTAACAGAAACCCTTTCTACTGAAAGGGGGGGGAAAAAAAAAAAAAAAACTTGTCTGTAGTTTAAACCTGATTTCCAATATTATAGCCAGCTTTTGAGACTAATATCCCTGATATTCTTGTTTAGAACTTTTTTTTTTCAAGTGTGTTTTTAATGCCCAAATGATAGTTCTCTGATCAGAATAAAGATAAGACATCATCTCACCATGTTAAAAAGTTAATCAAAGTAGCTTATATATGACAATATGTTTGTGGTTTGGTTTGGTTGGTTTTGGTTGGTTGGTTGGTTGGTTAGGTTTTGTTGTTGTCAGTGGTAGTGGTGGTGGTTTTGTTTGTTTGTTTTGTTTGTGTTTGTGTGTGTGTGTGTGTGTGTTGGGGGGGGTTATGTGTGTCTTTTGACATGTAATAAAAATTAAGAAATAATTTCTGCACTACATAGTATACACATGCATTTTTGTCATGCAGGGTAACATGAATTTAACAGTTAGAGGAACAGAGGGAATACAAGAAGAATAGTAATGAGGTGATGCAGGTGCATAGGATAAGAATTTTCCTAATCCAATAATTAGGAAAGTGAAAGTGGGTCCTGACTAGATCAGATTATTGGAGAGTTAAATGTGGTTCCACAGACATCTTGTTATGAACACTCCTTATTTTTCCTATCTTTTTCTACATGAAAAACTCATCAATCCAAATTATAATTCATTGTTGCATTTATTTATTTATTTATTTATTACTTTTTGTTTTTTTTTTTTTGTTTGTTTGTTTTTCACAGTGTAACTAAATGACGCTGAAATCAGGCAATATGATTAAAAAAAAAAGAATATCTCAATAATATTTTGGCAGAGATGTTCAAATTCATCTGAAATTATTGTGTAAAAGTGGAGAATTAGTAGCACTCAAATCCTGAATTGGAAGTCATGTGTACAACTCTGCAATCTCTCATTAATGTCTCTACTTTCAAGTGCAAATTTTACCTTTTTCCATATTTACCACCTAAAGGACTTCTTTTCAGCACTTTCTGTTAATCTACTAACTTCTATATTTGGGTCAATCATGTCAAAATCAGTTTTGTTCAATCCCCATTTTGTATTTACGGCAGTAATTTCAGTAATCTTATTCTAGCATATTTTAGAGTCTTTGGTATTGGTAGTGGAATGGGCTGTCCACAGAGCACAGATGGAAGATGCATCTAGCAAAGATATTGCTGCTTGACAAAATTAAGTATAAAAAACTAATTGTGTTCTGAACTATTTGTTCCTGACACTTCCTGAAGACAAAAAGGTTTTTACTGTGAGGGTGGTACTGGAACAGGTTGCTTAGAGAGACCATAAAGTCTTCACCCTTGGAGATATTCAAAAGCTGTCTGGGCATGGTCCTGGCCAACTGGGTCTGGGTTACCCTGCTTGAGCATGGGGGGTGGACAAATTGACCACCAGAGGTCCCTTCTAACCTCAACCCTTCTGTGATTCTAAATCTGCACTCTTTCTCTCTCCTTAAATACAACAAGACATAATTATTTGGTCTATTAAAGCTGTTTCAGAACAAATTTCTGATACATTTACATATCTGTTCAGAACCAGATTTCAGATACATTTACACGACAGCAAATATTTTTAAGAAATTCTGATTTGTTCAAACCTGTAATCTTAAATCGCTACAACTAATTTCTAAAAAGTAAATGCATCATCTAAATAACTATTCTTGAGAGTGAGTCATGTTTTGTTTGTTTGCTTGTTTTATTATTATTAATACTAATATTAGCCATTTCCTGGGTGATTATAGACATTGCACTTTAATAAATACACTTCTGATAGAATTGGTGTCATAGATTACACTGATCATAACAACTGGGATATCTTATCTAGATGAAATGAGGAGGAACTCACCTAACAGAAATATTCTATTTGTTTTGTTTCATTTTGGTTTTGTTTGTTTGTTTTTTATTCCTTTTTTTTTTTTCTTTTTCTCCTACAGAGAAAAGTGTTGTAACAGCTATCACGTAGAAGAAACACAGATAGGAAAGCTAAGCATGAAATGCAAGTTGAAATTGCATTACAGAAAGAAAGATTCTCATGTACTAATTTAAGCCAGTGTTCAATTGATGAGGGCTAATGAACTACAAAAGCTCTAACATCTTTTGCAGCAGACAACCCAGTGTAAACTAATCAACATTAAGTCAATATAATCTAACCCTAAGTTGTTCATTGATCTTTTTTTACAGGCTACACACTGCCTGGTCAGGTGAATGGGTCAGAAATTTATATCAGGAAGAGGATAAAGCTGTTACCACAAAGGAGGACTAAATTAAAACTGGCTGGCTGAAAAGAAAATGGAAATTACCTGCTGCATCTCTTCATTTTGCTTTCATAAAATGCCTATATTTTTCATGAATGCCTGGTAAAAAGAGCCTGACCTGTTCATCCATGCTTGTCTAAGCTTGTCTAAGTATTCCAGCTGGAGCTGCACAATGAAACTACTAAAAACTTAATATGAGCAAAAGTTGAGTTTGCTCTTAAAAGGAGCTTAAAAGAAGTCACTCCAATACTAGAAATTCACTATTTCTCTCACTAAGCCTGAGAAGGGCATATGAAGATATGATTTTAGTCTATGAATCTCTTGACTGTTAAGAACCAACTGCTGTAGACATGCAACATTTCCCAAAGAAACACTGCCTTTTCTCACATCTGTGGATATATATGGGGGGATGTCACTAGACAGATAAAGATGTTGCATCTCTTTTGAAATCATTAAGACATTTGGGGGAGAGAATAAAAGCCATATTAAGCCAGTTGTGTGGCAGACAGACAACTGCAGAGATTTCATTTTGGATATGGGAACTTGGTATTTCACCTGGTGCTGTATGTATCTACTTTATTAACAGATGAAGATTCCTAGGACAATGTTATCCATGCCATGTTATACAGAGCTTAGCTCAAATGTCTCTTTCTGTCTGTAGAAATTAAAAATAATATGCTATTTTTAAATATAAAAACATATTTGAATCTATTGGTATGGACAATGTTTGTTAAAATCTGCTTTTGAAAATATTGCTTTTGTACTTATTGACACACTGGGAAAAAATAGATAAAAGTAGAAGTAATTATTTTTAAACAACAACAACAACAAAAAAAATCCTATAGTTTTCTCTGCTACTACAGCTTTCTCCTATCAATATTTTCTTTCTGTTTGGAAATTTCATAGGAGTTTAAAGATGCTAGGAACCTGACATAAGTGGAGTTTGAGAGTCAATACACCTGTGATTATCCCAGCTTTCAGCAAGAATATTCTTGAACCCAAAAGACCTACTAAGACATATCCAGAACCAAAACCTGATTGCTTTGCTCACAGGGATTGTTCCAGTGCAGCTAATGGGACTGCTTGTGAGAGTATACTAAGCAAGTCTTGGCTTGCAAAAAAAAATAAATAACTAAAAAGTAAAAAATAAAAAAATCATATTTCCACGCTAGAAAACAAAAGAATTTTGATATCTGTTTTAGAGAGGTGGTTTGCTAACATTCTTACATAAACAGAAACAATAGTTTTCAATGTGTTCCAGTTATTGATTGCCTTTGCAATACATTTTAGGCCCCTTTGGGATAAAATTACATTAGAACATATATTTAAAATTTAACTGTTATTGTTGAATTTGAAATGGTATTGCTGCTTACTGTGACAAAATTAAGAGGGGATAGCTGAGAAGGATTGGGATCACAGTAAGCAAATCTTCCAAATGTCTATATATGACTCAATGTTATTGAGTCATGAATCTACTAGAATAGAAAACAGGAGAAAAAAAAATAAAGCATTGTGTAACTTCAATCCCAGCTTTTTAGTTTATTCAAATGAAGGACCCTCAAATGGTTTAGTTAGGAATTAAGTTAATTGGGTTTGGTGTAAGGTTGGTGTGCTTCCCGCTGGAAAGTTTCCCATATTTCCTTGGTATAAGTAGCGGCTGGACTCCCATGTCACCCTGTTAGCCCAGACTTTAATTAGTTCTGGCATTCGCCTCATGATGATAAATGCTGAGATGATGAATGGAAATGCAAATGAGTGTGAAGTAGCTCAGCCATCAGAGCTGAATATCATTAATACCTTCCTACTGTTAAATCGATCAATGTCATCCCAGGATCCCTCTGTTCAGCGGGTGCAGATGGCTGTTGGCCAGAATGCCTTCCATTATATTGGCAGTGAAAACTTTGTGGGTTTTTCCTCCCCATATGCTTTTATTCATCTTTTGCTGAATATTTGTTTGGCAACTAGAACTCTAATATATTTCCAGCTGAGATGATAACTATTTAGGGTCAATAAGCAAGTAGCTAATTTAGAGCAAAATAAATATTAATATGGATCTTGTCTCACATTAGAAGTGGAGTATCAAGTGCAAATTCAATAAATTGGAGAGGAAGAGATTTTTCATGACGCAAAAATGCATGTGGTAAAAATGAAAAATTAAAACACAATACTATCCAAAGATTTTTATTCCTTTCTGAGGTATAAAATAGCTTTGTACTTTACATGTTTGTATGTCTGGCAGCATGTCTACAGAACTCCTTTATAAGAATCAAAGAGCTGGGTAATGTTCAACATGAAGTGTTAATATCTGAAACATTTTTTTTTTGTATGAATATGAAAAATAAACTTTGAAAGTGTTTGGAATACTGGTTTCATAAGTGAGGTTGTATTTTTGTGCAGTGAGTTTGGCAGATGTCCACAGGGGTCTTCATTAGCATAGTAGAGTTGGTTACTCTTCATGGGGAAGCTTCCCAGCCTATTAGGTGCTATTTGAGGAAGTGTTTCTGCACATCTAGACTTAAGACCTAACTCTGAAATACCCTTCAGGGATGCTTCTCTTCTTAACATAGAGGGAGTCTGAGGATTAGCTTTTCTGAATGATAATTTCTTCATATATTTCACAACTTTATAACAGCCTTAGACGGTGAGAGTGCTTTACTATGTTAAATCAGGAAAAGGTATGTTTCATCCATAGAAAGTACAAATAACCACCTTCTATGATTGTGTAGAGTCTGAGAGGCTAAAGTCACTGCAGTGTGTCATCCTAGAGTCTACTAGAGTCTACTCCCTTATGGCTACAGTTTAGTCTTATGTGACAACAGCCAAACCATGTCATTTTCACACTGTAATCTGTGTAATCAAAGCTCCAGTTGTCTATGAAACTGCTCATTTGTAGTTCTGGAAAGACTAAGGAAATACATTCTATGATGTGTGCATCTTGTACACCATAATGCATAGATGAAAAGTGTACTGGTCCTTCCATCCCCTATTATCATAAATAAAATAGTATATATTTAATTTCCTTTCAGATAACCTCCCCTTCCATCCTCTCAGTAGGTTGGAAACTCCCCAGTGGATTAAGAATTTACTGGAACTGGTCCAAGTATAAATCACTCATTATCGAGTCCTATTCTTTATAGAAAGAAACTTTTTTTTTTATGTTTATATTCCAAGCAGTAATTTCTATAAATCACCTTCACATTTACCCACAGAATTTGTTTAGTAATGGGATTATTCTCAGATTTTATGTTAAATATTTTCATGTATTACTCTAATGAAATTTAAAAAATAAAATCATACAAAATATTTTGTTACTTTGGAGTTTACTAAAGCTTTGGCACAAATGCTAAAGCAGGACTGGCCACTTTCAATAACATTGGAAACAAAAGGAAATAAATTGGACATTTTAATTTTGAGATTAAATCACACCAACAGGATGGCTGGGGAAAAGCCAAAAGAAATTCTAATGACAAAACAATAATTTAAACAGAATATATCCCACATAATTCTGTGATATTTTTGCTAGGGTTTAATGTTAAAAATATTACAATAATATCTCATACAATGAAGCTGCTACACTAACTTATGGAATGAGTTTGAACTTAACAATACTTTTGCTTACAGTCCACATTCACATGAAGTCTGAGACAGAAAGTTAAAAATGTTGCTCTCTCTGATTTGAAAAAGAATAAAACCATTCTGGGGAAAAAAAAAAAAAGGAAAAAAAAAGTGCTACTGTCTCATATTCACACAATATACAACCACAAGCAGATTCCAGGATTTATGTGTGTCAAAAACTAGTGTTATCTATGCTTCTTTTAGTAGCACAGACATACATTTCTATGTCATTCATGCTTACACTGCTAGCAAAACCATTTTATAATAGTGATTCACTTCTCTTTTTTGATTCAGTTCTATTCTTGTTATATATTGTTGTTTTTTTTCCACAATACCAGACGTATACGTAGTATTTTATGGAACAGAAAAAAGCAGGGGGGAGGACGGTGCCTCAAAAATACTCAAAGTAAAATGAAATTAGGTCAGAAGCACAGAGATCAGTTTGGGTAGTCTATGACAGAGATTTCATCACAAGGCTGTCAGTAAAGGCCCTGTCAGTAATATTACTTGAGAAGGGTTTTGTATTCCAAGATATTCTCAAAGCACCAGAGTTATATACCAACCTCCAGGCTTCTGGCCTCATCCAAAGACACTTACCAAATGTTCCTTAAAGTAGCTCTAATATGGTTTGAGATGAAGCTGGTCCACACAGAACATGACAACTGTGCTGGTTTTTCTTTTTTTCTCCCTTTGCTCACACTGATCCCTCCTAAGCACTGTTTAACATCTCATGTCTCATGCTATGAGAATCTACATTTTCTCTGAGCTTGTCACTTTGAACAGACTTCTTCTCTCGTATTTTTCATTTCAACTGAAAACTCATCTTGAAATGCATCTTTTAGACCCAACTAGAAACATTTAATTATTTCTTCCTGTGTTAAAGCACAACCACTAATGGATTTCTATAATCATATTTTATAATTTAATACATATGTCTTCATTATCTATCTTTATATGTGGTGACTAATTTTCCCAGTGCATTTCCCAACCCAGTGAAAGCAAGTGGAGATTTTTCCATTAGCTTCAATGGAAATGAAATTAGTTTCCGCAATTTTCTTTTTAATTACCATACATACTGTGAGGCCACTATCTTGGTTTTACTCATTGGCTTCCATTTCTCAAGCAGTTTTCCAAACTGAGGGCTTGCCTCTTATACTCAGTGGAGCTATGTGCAACGGGAGATATTATGCACAATTAATAAAGAAGGAGGATCTTGTCCCTAAGAAAATATGTCTATTACACATCAAGCTGATAACATTAACCTAAGATGTACTACTTTTCATTATAAAAGTGTGTTCAGATATTTACAGCTTTAAGAAATCTGAACCATGGGGTGCATGTCTACAGATGCACATGCACGTGTGTATTTTTGCATGAAAATCAGTCTGTAGAGCTTTGCACATAAAGCCAGAAGACAATGTTGTCTATCTATAGCTAAACAGAGTCATCAGGATGACTAAAAATAGGAACAGGCACTGGTGGACTGATCAAAGAGAAAGACTGGGGATGAAGGAAAACCAAGTACTAAGAGAATAATTAGGACTGCAATGAAGTACAGCATAGTAAAGCATGAGGCTTGCTCAAGTCTCAGAAGTTTAGAGACAGAAGAGCTATTTCAAGCTGGACAAAGGAGGAGGAAGATTTCCATCAGATTCTGGAACAAAAACAGGGCTCTGGGGGCCTCAGCTACATCTCAAAGGTCAAAAAAAGTTCTACGAAACTCCTCAGCAAAGTTCAGACCTCATTTACCTCCAAAAATGTCTCTATGCAAAGGACAGCATCTTGCTACTGTTGCCACAGTTAGTGACTCATATGAGAGAGATTTGTGCTGTGGTCTAAAAAAACTTTAGCTTAGCTTACAACAAGCATAGAGATCCAAATGCTAATTCATTACAAAGATCAATGATTTTTTTTTTTTCTAAAATACACAAAGTCCAGAAAAAAACAGGCAAAATTAGAACCTATACAAAGTCAAGGTCTCTCTGCATGAGCAACCTTATCTGAACCCTACGAAGTGTGATGCAGAGGATTTGGTGAATGAGAGAAGGTTACAGGAAGTTTTGTGGTTAAAGCAGCCTTGGATAACTGGATTGCCATAGTGGTCCTTGATGAGGTTGGTATAGTCATTTGAGCCAAACATTTTGTAGTCGGTTGTTAATTATGTACTGTTTGTTTTATGAGTCTCTGAGTCTGATTTGAAAATGCTGGATAGTCACCTTTACGTTAGTGAGAGCTGTGCTCCAGATTAGCAGGGAGACAGAGAACAGTAAGCACATACATAGAAACAGGACCACATACATCCAAACAGACAAACAAAAAATCAGAGCATTGGTGTAGCCCAGGGGTACTACCAAGATGCTGAAACTGCTGTCAACGTAAAAAAGGTATGTTTTACCACAGGTCCATGCTGCTGTCTTTTGCCAACCAGTCTGAACAATCACCCTGCAGTTCCAGTAACTGGGAAAGAGCTACAGACCTCAGTTTGTTGAGTCCAGAACAAAGTTCAAATTCATACCCCTAAATCAACCTGGGCAGGGAAGGGCTGATATACCAACATGTCTCTAAGAATGAAGAGCCAGTCCATGCTTCTAAAATTTATGTTTCTACACCTCAGGTTTTCCTGTTAGAAAACAGAAATTGCTACATTAATTTGTTCTACACAGGTATTTTTGCTACATGCTTTTATGTTAAATGTTGACGACTACAGGATTTATCATCAAAAAATTAATGTTCCTGTCATGTGGGCAAGGTGTAGATGACACTCAGTAAGCCTCTTATGAGCCTTCATTAAGTAACAAAGATGAAAAGAGACACTGAAGAGCTGCTGGTTTTTGTAACTTCCATCCATCCCATGAGTTGAATCACAGAAAAACAGAATGTGATCATGTAATTAAAGACTACATCACACTCTACAAAACAGACAACCATATTTCTAGATTTTTAATATCTGAAAGCTTTGAAAACAAACTTGGTGTTCTAACTGTGGCTTTCTGCACATACAGATACAGGACGGAAGAGACAGTGATCAGTATTATATTTTCAAAAACTATTGACAGTATGAAAGCAGATTAAATGTTCAGAAAACAAAAGCTACTCTACAGGAATCAATTTGATAATGCCAGATTTATAGATTTATACCAGTATAAATTTGTAATGGCTGCACTGAGATCAAAATACTCTTAATTTACATAGGTGTCATTTGTAGTTCAGTTTTATCCTTAATCTTGCATTTCACTTTAGTTATTGTAATTTTACAAGAGCATGTCATAACTCAGAGGGAAATTTTCAGGAACAGAACATCATGCACAGGAATTGTTTGCATATACACTGGGAGATTTTAAATACATATGAAGAATTAATTAATCTGAAACTGACTGAGAGTTCTGGCAGCATAATTAAAATAAAAGACAAGTCTGAAGGAACCCTGAAGGAAAGTGCGACAAGGAGAAGGATGGCTAATGCAACATTTTGCAGGCACAGAACAGTGAAGACAGTTGAACTAACAAATAAATGAAATGAAATGAAACAAAATGAAATAATAAAATAAAATAATAAAATAAAATAAAATAAAATAAAATAAAATAAAATAAAATAAAATAAAATAAAATAAAATAAATAAAATAAAATAAAATAAAATAAAATAAAATAAAATAAAATAATAAAATAAAATAAAATAAAATAAAATAAAATAAAATAAAATAAAATAAAATAAAATAAAATAAAATAAAATAAAATAAAAACAAAATAATAAAATAATCACAAACATTCTGAGAAATACCTAGTGCAATCTCATAGTTGCAAATAGATGTTAAAGCTGTCCGTTCTGAATCAACTTTACTCAACAACTGTGAGCATGTGATTAATTTGAGTACACAGTGTACATTTCTTTCAGTCAAAAAAAATGTTGACCTCTGATATTGTGAAAGAAAGACAATCAGCTAACCTAATAGGCCCTTTATTTGCTAATCAAACCTCTCATTAACAATTAATTGGATCAAAAGTTCGTTGGACATTATTGCTTTGTCAGTTAGACTCTGAAGGCCTCTGAGGATAAAGCTAAATGAGCTGGTCAGGTTATAAATAATTTCCACTGGCTACTCCTCTTACCTCAGGCTGTTCAGGTAGAGGTCAATGTCCTGCCTACGGCAGGCAGGAAAGACTGTTGCTACGACAAGGAAGAGACAGTCTTCCTCTTCTGAGACATGCATTTAGGTTTAGTAATTTAAGACTTTGTAAAAACCCACAGTATAAAAAGGAGCTCCATACTGCATTGTTTCTGCATGTACTTGCTTATCATGACTGAATCAAAGCAACATTTCAGATTGCTTAAAGCCTTTCAAAAATGAAAGAAGCCAGGAGCTGCTTTAATCAGGAAATCTGCTTCTTAAAGAAACCCTGCAGAGATACCTTTATGGCAATATAATTATTTGTTTCTATTCTTAACCTAATAATACAGGTAGTGACTGACAGAATTCAAATACTGCTCATCAAATAACATGAAAGGACCTGTCAGAAATGAACGAAGATACAAATGTGAATAAAGTGAGCAGGGTTTGGCCCAAAATATGTGCAATGCCACATTTAACACATCTTGTTGTTTGTTTGTTTCTCCTGAGAAAGGAAAGGAAAGTGCAGGGGAGTAAAATGTAGGAAAGTGCAGGAAAGGAAAGTGCAGGAAAGGAAAGTGCAGGAAAGGAAAGTGCAGAAAAGAAAAGTGCAGAAAAGTGCAGGAAACTGCAGGAAAGGAAAAAGGAGAGGAAAGTAGGAGAGGAAAATGTTATCTTTCTGAATGACAAATAGGAACATCAGTGGTGAGTATATGCATATTACAGCATGATTTTCAGAAGCAGTTCAGGTTGATCTGGGCAGGCCATGTTTAAAAAATTCTGCATGGTGAGCTCTCATCCAATGACAATAGGACTATTTGTTTATCACAATTTGAATTAAAAGAGCAAAGTAGAGAAGAAGATGACATACAGACAGGGCCATTCCAGGGATCAGACAATGAAAAGGGTGACTTAAATGTGTTCACACAGTGACAGAAGGGAGGAAGAGATCTGGAAAAAGAATGATGTTGAAACACAGTGTCATACAAGAATTTATAGGTTTCCAGATACAATGAGAAATGTTGTAGAAATGCAGGCCTTCTTATATTGTTTGCATTGGTTATACTGGTAAATCTGTCATTAAAAAAAGAGGGCTATAGTATGAAAAAAAAAAAAGTGAACTATTAAAGAGAAGAGTCTTAAGAATTGATAAATTTGTTTAATAGGATCTTATGCGTACAGTAAAAATACCCAGGTCAAATAAATGAGCCGAAGGTATAAAGAAATTGATTGGTTCCTAGTGAAAGAAATAAGTAATGGCTCAAGCTGTCATCTAGAACATAGGGAAAATCAGAAAAGACAGTGGGATGGGAAAAGACAATAGAAGAGATATGGACATTCATGAGTTATAACGGTAATTTCCATGTACTGCATGAAGCTATGTTAAATATTTTTGTTGGTTTTTGTTTGTTTGTTTTCCAGGCAAATGAAAGTGATCTCTTAACTGGCCAGAAGGCATGTAGATATGGTTAGGTCAGCATGACATTAACATATCTATACAGCTTTGGCAAGGCTTGGGAACAAAAGCCAAGCTCTTGTCTGCTTGGAGCATAGACAGAGGGAGGTCAGAAAAGATTGATAGCTCTGAGTAGCTGAGACTTGGAAGCTTCTAGTGCATAATAGCGTTCTTAGGGTACTCTAGAAACTGGAGACTGTAGTTCCAGATACAACTACTTCTGTTGCACAAGTCTGTTACAACAGGTTATGTCCGCAGTGAACCTCCAATTCATAATCCTGGTGTGAAAAAAAAACTCTCTTTCATCCAGACACAGGAATGCTAATTTGCTGGTTGGGCTATACAGCATCACTTGTAACTGGCTTTAACAAAAGTAAAAGTCTCTCAGAGTTAAAGGCAGAAAAGGGTGGCTAGGTACCTTGAGAAAGAGACCCTGGGTCTGGAGAAGAGCCAGAAGAAGGAAACACTGACCCCAGAGTCACCCCTCCTTATGAATTTTGCATATTAATGAAAGATGCACTGGTCAGGCAGGATTTGGCTAACTCTGACAGGATTAAATATATATGATTCCATTTCAGAGACAGGCTGTTTGTTGTCAGGCATATATCAAATATGACATAGCTGTATTTGGAGATATTTAGTCCATTTAGTAATGCATATTATTATATACATACATATTTCTCTCATGATTACTTTTACTCAATACTTTAACAAAGATGTTTCTGAAAGGGCTGAAAAGAGGGCATGGGAACCGGATGAGACCATTCTCCAAGCTTAAATTTTTAATATTAAAATGCATTGAGATTTGCTAGACACTTGCTCAAGATGTATTGCCCCAAGCAAAACAGTGTTTTATAGATGGACATGCAATTTTGTTGCTTTCAGACAAGGGTCACATTTGTTTTAGTGGCTTTGGGATGTGCAAAATAGTGAATGACAAGGATAAATAAGCATTTGATGTTTGGAAAAAAAATCAGAACAAAAAAAGTTTTCTATACATCTACATATATATATATACATCTGTATTGGCACAGATCTTGAAGAAACAACATTCAGGTAGAACGAATACTCTATTTTTATATTTATTTTACAAGATTGCATTGCAGATACTCTAGATGAATCCAGCCACTTTCTTTCCACTGACAAAGCACAATATTCTTAATCTAAATCATGCCAACAGTAAGCCCTAACCTTCCTACTCTCCTACAAAGAAGAGACATCTGTTTCAGTCAGAGCATAGCTGAAATGAGTGGATGTGGATGTTACATTAGATCACTTCTGTCTTCCTAATTTTAAATGACACCAGTATTTGAACCATACATCATTAAATATTCCCAAACACATTCTATATCTACAACCCACTTTCATCAAGATGTGCAGGGAAACTCATGTGAAAATCTTTCTCATTGAATATATAATGTAGGATTGCTAATCATGCATTAATCTCATGTATTAATTTTGCATTATTCCTAAAGGGGAAAGAAAAGTGATTCTAACAATTCTGTTAGTTTGATAAACATTTTAGCTCAGGTTTTGTTATGATTAGTGTAAAACCAACTTGATTCACACTAAACCTCATTTTATATAATGAAACTCAGATAAATAAATAAATAAAATCTGTTTCAATGATGTATCAGTGCATTTACTTCAACATAAAAGTTACTTCCTTTCCAAACCTTTTTCCAAATTTGAGAGAATTGGGTATTTTTGTTGTTGTTGTTTTCTTGTTCTTGTTTGTTTGTTTTGTTTTGTTTTGATTATGCATAGGAAGACAATGTGGAGAGGAGATGGTAAAATATCAAGAACTTGGGCAAGGTAAGCATCCTAACTGCAAAATTAAGATTATGTGGCATTATCTTTAAATTCATATTGTTTATGTTAACAGTCAAAGAAGAGAAATGCAGCTATGTTCAGCTAAGAACTTTAACCATTTGTTTAATCTGTAGTTATCTGCTCAGGTATGTTGGGAAAAAATACAAGGAAAAATAATAGACAATACCTGAAAAATGAAAAATTGTTTTGTTTCTAAGAGAGAAAATGAAACAAGCATCTCTCAAGGTCACAAAATTAAATGAAAATTTGAATTAATTTTTCAAAATGGACTTCTGATCTACTTACTAAAAAGTAAATTAACATTTACAAATATTTAAATCACTGTGTAGATTTTTTTTTTTCTCTGTGAAAGCTTATTGGATCCATAATATGTTAATGTAAATTCTCCTGTTTATGAGTCCCTGTCTTGGGTTGGTTTTAGGTAGATAGTGTGGTTACTGAGAAGGAATTAAAAATCATATATATATATAGTGTTAGTTTCAGAACTAATCTTCAACAAGAATTAGGGCAAGTGAAGCTGTACTATTTAACTTTAATATAGCATCACTTCTGGTAAGGGTAAAAGTAGGAAATTTTTGTTCATTTTTTCCTTTTTTCTTGGTCATACTCCTTGCTCTGACGATCAGGTGGAATGATGGAGGTTTTGCTACAATAGTCCTATATAGACTGAGGACTTTTTCAACCCTAGATATCCAGCTTGGGGGGGTGGGAGGGGGAGAGCGGTGGCGAGAGAAAGAGTGAGAGAGAGAACGTCATAAGGTTAGAATGCTATCCATGTGGTTTGTTGTCACTTCTACAATAACAAACTGTAGCACTCAGACTTAAACATTCAGTGACACTTCCTCAAATGATGTAAATCAGTGAAGCTGCAGCAAAGACAAGTGATCCATACTCATTTACAACATCTAAAGATTTAGATGTCAATGGACAAGGTGAGTATTGTGTTTCTTTTTTCCTAAACCATAGACATGAGAAAATTTCCCAATGTAGGTGGTAATTTGGGGTATCTCAAATCTTGAGAAGCTAAAATGTGATACTTTTCCCCAGATCTTCTATGACAGGTAGAATTTCTAACTCTATTAAAACAAACAAACAAACAAAATGTTGGAACTTTATTGACAGCATTAACACTATTATGCATAAGCACTATTAATTGAAATTGAAATATTCACAAACCAAAAAAGAGAATAGATACACAACAAGCAAATATTGGTATTTACTTAAAAGCGCATTGCCATTTCATGCAGAACACAGAGATTTCATGAGCTACTCTCCAATTTCAGCACATACTGGCTGTGTAGCTAGGGGTATTAGATAGCACTCAATATCTTTCTGTCTATACTGTTAATAGTAAAGTGACTGTAGCTTGCACTAAGGAAATATTTGTACTGTAGAAGCAATGTGCTAATTTAGAAGGTCTACATTAAAAACAAACACCAAATCACTTGGGCTACGTAATGAGAGGTGAAATAGAACAAATTTTCAGGCCTGTTTGGTCATGGCCTGTTTGGTCATTTCACTACGCATAGAAGGTAGTAAATCTGCAGGCGAGGCAGAGCTGTAATTTAAGTGGAAAGCTCTGTAATAAATTCATACTTTTTTTTTGTTGTTGTTGTTGTTATTTTGATGTATTTGTCATCTTCAAACAACAAGAGAATTAAGTGTCAGAAATATAAATAAGATGAAGACAAGTGATGTCGCTTTTGTTTATGTTGAGGGTCACTTTAAGATATCTTTCCATCTATCTCCTTCTTTAAAACTGATATTTTCATTAGCGTCCTGTGTTGTGAAGGAGTTCCAGAAGGAGGGGAAGAAAAAAAGCTGGATTTCTCAGCATTTTCGGTGCATGGCAAGTGTAATTTCCTTGATATCATCAGACAGCTAAACCTTTAGGAAACCCTATTCCAAAGGGAAGCAAATGAACACATTTTCGAAATTCAGGATCACATAAACGGTAAACGTTTTGGAACTCATTTCTAAGCAAATACATTTGGGGTGCTTGTGCCCGCAGGCTTCCTTAAGTCAAGACATATACAATGAGCAGTCTTGGATACCTGCCCTGGCAGACCGTGCCAGTCTTCTCTGGCAGTCCTGACAGTGGAGATTTCAGTTAATTGTGTACTGATTCACATTGCTTTCTATTTTTCCTGTTCTGACAGACGGAAACAGATACCAAAGAAGAGTCCAGATCTTTTTACATGTTGATACATCTCACTCATCATGTTCTCCATACTTCATCCAAAGTGAAGAGCTGTTCTGCAGACATCAGTTCAGGAAATCTTTTATACTAGAAAGAAACTAAAATCAAGTACACACAAGAAGAGAATGCCAATAAGATATATGCTCTGTTCGTGATCTAGGAAAAAGTTATAAGACCAAGATGTAGATCTGCAATTCCTCACAGGACAGTTTATTCACACTGAGCTGAAGGAAAGTTAGGTTAGTGCTGTGGGTGTTTTAGTTGGACATGACCTTTAGTTTTCCCCCTAAATGAAAAAATGAGTATAAGCTTCTCTGCAGGGAGTCTTGAAATGCAGTGCTGGGGAGAAGCCTGAATGTAGCTTTTACACAGGGACCATTTTAGTAGCATGGATCAAAGACCTGCCATGTGTAAACAAAGGCAGCCAGAGCTCTACTACTGATGGGTACTAAAAGATGAAGTAGGATGAACGGAGCCTGAAATACAAAACACTTTCCAGTGTATTACTTGGATTCTTGACACTGATTTTTTGATTTCTTCTTTCATTCTGACCCTAAATGAAGCATTGCTAGAGCTTGTCAGACTTTACCACATAGGGCAAGAAAAATAGTATCAGCATGATAAAGATTGTTTTTGGATGGGTTCTGTTAAAAAACACCAGACAAATACAAAGTCTTTGGAAATCAAGAAATCAGGAATAACTCATATAGAAAAAAAGAGAGTTAAGATTTAAAAAGACTATTTTTTTTCACAATGACTTCTTGAGAAGATAAGGCTCATGTGCGATTGCTATAATTTGCCTGCCTTCCTTCAGTAAATATTTTTACCCACTGAGAAACAAATAGATATCTCAGAGATACAATGGTCAGACAAGTTTCATGAAAATCAGTCACTGAATACAGGGAAAAACACAAAGGAAGGCCCTGCTCAAGGAAAGGCTGAAGCCTGAGTTCAGCATTGTTTGTTCTTTTTTTAGCTAGCAGGCAACTGGGGTGCACATTCTGGCCGCATAGCCAGCACACACAGTTTGGCACCAACCACAGCACATTACTACTTCTTTTACAGCTGGTGTTTACTGTAAGGCAGAGGGATTTGGGGTTTCAGTACAGGGTCTGAGGAGTTGTGGGAGAGAATTAGGGACATTCAAGGGAGTTGCGTGGAACAAAAATCTGTGGAAATAGTTTTACTACATCTGTTATTTGAGGAACAACTTACCAAATATGTATGCAAAAGCTGTAGAGGGGATTTTATGGCAATAGTAGTATGATAACAATTAAAACCCCTAAACTATTTTCCCAGTGTGATGGGGGGAGAAAGGCTTCTTTTTTTTTTCCTGCTCTGAAAAAAGTAACATTATTTCAATAACTGGATACTGAAGATTATAAAGGGGTGTTTTAACTACTTAGGAGAAGTATACACTCCTAAAAGCATGTTATATAAATGCTGTTAATTTCACTTTAAAACTCCAAGGGAAGGTGGAAGTATATTTGAATTTCAGGGTGGTGCTATCCGTGATTTGAATTTTAATAACGCTCCTTTGAAGCTCTCAGGAATTGTTTTGTCATTAGGGATGAGAAATTCAGAAATAAGGGAGTGGCTGACAAATATTTTGTTCACAAACAATGCTCTCTAATAGTGACAGTAGTAATCATGTTAAATGTTTCAAAGCCAGAGACTCAAGAGAAATGTCTAACATGGGAGGGCTTTTCAGTCTGTGAACCAAGCAGAGGAAGGAGCAACCAAGAAAGACTAGAATCCGTATATCAAAGGGGGCAAAACCTGGCTGGAGAGATCTTGGTTGTTTAATCAACTGACATTAAATTTTCAAAAACAGCCTAAATAATAGGAATGGAGATAAGAGAGGACACACAGCTTGTAGTTGTTCTCTTCTAATCTGAATGCTGCACCAGCTGTGTGAATATGAATAGTACTACAGTAATGAATTCATGCATAATATTTCCATTGTTGCAAAAACTGTGCTCAGAAATGATGATCAAGATTAAGCTTTTAAAAAATGAAAATTGAAACTGAAAACCTCAGTTGGAGACTAGTGTGGATTTTTATTTTACTTGTTTGTTTTCATGTTTGGTTTGAAGGAGAACTGAGAGTTCTCCACAAGCAAATTTAAATACTGGTTTATTTATTTAAAATTTAAATACTGGTTTTAATTCTTCAAATTTTTTTTTTTGGGGGGGGGGGTCTTTTCCTTGGTATCAAAACTTAGAATTGAAAACTTTGTCTTGAAGTCGTAAAAAACAAAACAAAACAAAGCAACTTTCAATTAAAGAAAAGAGTTAAAATGAAGTATCTCCGATATTTTGCCTTCTTTCTTATTTATTTTTTTAACAGAACTAGTCAATATTATGACTACAAGTCATGAACATTTCAGTTTTTACCAAACAGCACTTTTCAACCGTTAATACACTTAGGGATATTTGGACACTTTGGTAAACCATAACACAGCATTGCCCTGTCAGATTAAACCATTACTCTTAGAATATGATTATGTTTCTAAAACTTTGTCTATCTATAACCAGATGTCTTATGATTTATATCTCTTCACAAAACTATTTGCAGTTGGAGATAAATGGAATGCTAATGTTCCATATGTGGCTAATGTAAAAATAAATAATGCAGCTAAGGGAACAGAAACTTACGCAGATTCTGTAATACATGTAATTACTGAAGAAACACACTGTTTCATGAAAAAAAAAAGAAAAAAAAGAAAAAAGAAAATTTTAATTAGGTAAAACTCATGTTGTACTGAAGAACTGCAGTCAAGGGGGGGAAAAGATTTTTGGAAGCATGCATAAAATACAAGGCTGGATATTTGGTGTTATTAATTACAGCAGAAAGAAATGATCTTTTACTAATAGACATAAGTTAATTTAACAATGGAATACTGGAGACTGACCACAGCATACCATGTGTTAGGGCCGTTATGTGTCGTTACATCAAAAAATATCAAGTGTTATCTTGGCATATCAGTGTGGTTAAGTATAAACTAAAGTAAGCAATTAAAAACAAAAATCCTGCATGTAAAATTATAGAAAAATATTTTGAGATGCTTTTTTTATGCTAAATGCTCTTAGAAGAATTCCTTTAAAAGAACATTGGGAGAACAGTAGTTTGCCCAATAGAAGCAAAGCCAGGCCCTGTACCAGTTACGTGAGTGATGATTACTGATGTGTTCACCAGTTACTGTGAGTGATGATATACGGACATTGACCTTTCAATTTGAAACAGATAATTACTCAAAAACAGAAAATCCATGTATATCCTTTAAATCCTTTAAATCAGTAGGAATGGTTAAAAAAATATTTGAAAATTACCTTATTTTCATGAACAAGTATTCAAAACAGATTGCAAAGTATTTTTTATGGACAAGGGTATATATATACACATACCTGAGTCTGAAAGCCACCAAAAAATGCAAAAAGTGTCCTTGCTGTACTCTAAGAAAAAAATGGGTCTGTTTTTTTTAAATATATTTGACAGCTGCTGTTCATATCTTACAGTTAATCTTTATTTTGATATTAAATATATATATATATGATTTTGAACAGATGCAATGTAGTAGTAAAAAAGGAAAACATATTTTAAATTTCATAGACCCGTGGTGTGATTAATTGAGTAAAACAGACCACCTGTAAGCTGAACTTTGAAAAATGTTGAATCTATTTTTTTGCCTCGATGTAAGGTTGCATGGATGATTAAGTGAAGAAAGTTGCTTTTTATACTCATTTTCTCTTGAACATTGTTATTGCTTGGAAGTTTCAAAATGTGGATCTTAAATATTGTATTTAATATTTTTTATTAGTCTTTTCAGATGATTCATGCAATCCAAAACTAATTTAACTCATTAAAAATGCTTAACAAAATTAATCCCTGAAAGATAAACATACTAAATAGCAAACTAAATGAAAAAAAAACAAACAAAAAACATTAGTTTCATCCTCCTTATTTTTTTCCCTTAGCTGATTAACTTTGCATTTGTTTGAAAGAAAAGGAAAAAAAAAATGTGTTTCTTCTGAGTATCCTATATAGGTCATTAAGACCACAACCTGAAAATTAGGGGAAAGATCAAAAAAGAATACAATTAGATGAGATAGTGTGAGTCAGTAAGTCCAGTTTTTCAGGTGGCAAAGACCCCATATTCCCTGAGAAAAAGACTGAGAGTTGTCTGCCACCTTTTCATTTGAGTGGCAAAACATCTACCCTATATCCAACATCAACTCAACACGATGTCCTATGAGACAAGAGGCTGCACGTATGAATCAGATCTTGCATCTGGAGGTAGAAGTACTCTTCCCTGAGTTGCAGGACGTAACAGCACATGCCCATATTGCAGATATTTGATAAGGTAATAGCTGTCAGGAAAGCAGGAGGGATCAGGCTGCAGTCTTACAAAATAATTCTGGCAGGCAACATGCAGCTCACAGATCACGGACACGCCACCCCTGTTGAAAACCAATGAAAATTAGAATACTGTCTATAGCAACTTCTAAATGGATGAACAGTACAGGTGAAGCCACAACACCAGCCACAACTGCCACTCCAACTATCCTTAGAAAAGCAGATATGAAAAGTAACTGTTAGGCAGGTAAAGGTCAACGTTGGCAAATCTGGATCTTCAAAGTTGTCCCAAGGTATTCTCAAGTCAACATTAGTTAAACTTTGCCTCAATATTACTTCAATAATTGTGATCTGGTGGAAGAAGGGACGGGCAACTCAGGGAAAGGACAAGGAAGTTACCAGCGTATACAGAGAAAAAATCAGGAAGTCTAAAGCCCAGCGTGAGCTCAACCTGGCCACTATGGTTAAGGATAACAAAAATGTTTTTATAAATATATTAACTGCAAAAGGTGGGACAAAGAGAATCTCCATCCTTTACTGGACGCAGGGGGGAACATGACTACTGAGAATAAGGAAAAGACTGAGGTTCTTAATGCCTTTTTTACATCTGTCTTTAATCTGTCAGACCACTTATTCTTGGAGTACTCAGCCTCCCGACCTGGAAGTCTGGGATGAGGAGCAGAAGTGACCCCCTACAGTTCAGGTGGAAACAGTGAGAGACCTGCTGCTCTACCTGGACTCAGGGTAAACCTTAATGCTCTCTTAAAGGAGAAAGGTGGGGACTGGGCTCTTCTCCCAAGCACCACATCATAAGACCTGAGGAAATGGCCTTAAGTTGTGCCAGAGCAGGTTTAGGTTGGACATTAGGAAAATTTTCTTCACTGAAAGAGTTGTGAAGTATTGGAACAGGCTGGCCAGGGAACTAGTTGAGTTATCATCCCTAGAGGTCTTCAAAAAACCTCCATCTGTAGATGTAGAGCTTAGTGACATGGTTTAACGGTCAGTTGCCATTGCTAGGTTAAAGGTTGATGACCTTAGAGGTCTTTTCCAACCTAAATGATTCTATGAATCGGAAGTCCAGGTTTTAAGGAGCTGGTATCTGCCCTTCTGTTGCTCATAAAGCTGTATTGTTTTTTATCATGACCGATTTTTGACACTTACTTATGGGCATCTATTTGCTGGTACATCGAAGTAAAATAATTAAAACTTGTCCAGTACAGGGAGAGACAATGGACTATCTTCAGGATTTTCAGAGTTTGTCTACTGATCTACCTTATGTAAATCTGGCAAGGGGCTGAAAGGGTGACCTTGACCTGACTCTATCATAGTTTCCGCCTGATATGTGTAAGAGTGATTCCAGCTTGGAACAGACTTTCTAAAGCAGACTTAATTATTTGTGTCGGGAAGAAGGAGTTCACTGGCCAAAACTCTTGAGGAATTCGCTGGCCAAAAAAATGAGAAAATACACAAGGCAATCAAAGTATCTGACATTGTCATCAAGTGCTTGCTTTTTGTCGTTTGCAGGCTTTATAGAACTGGAGATGGAAAGTCCAGAAGCCTTCAAAAGAAAGTCCTACCACTTCTCAGAAGTGGATTTGAGTTTTTCTATTCCGCTGTAAGATGTTGTTTTTTACACATTTATACAATGGTATATTAAAGAGGAAGAAAATATATATGGCTACTTTTGCTGTTCATGAAGGGTACAGTGACAAACTGTGGCCTAATCAGAGGTTCACAGACATCTGAGACCAGATGCATGTTTCACCTTCACAGCTATTTCTCAGTGCCTTGGTCACTCAAGCAAACAGCTCTGGCACTGCCTTTTTGGCAATGAGGAACTAAATCAGCATCATTCACCTTGGAACAGCCGCAAGCTCCTTGAATCTTTTTTCATTTTTATTTTTTTCCTTTGAAATTAAGTTAATAGGTCCACCGGCAATAGGACAGGCTGTGACCAATAGCATTCCTTCTCTGTACTTTCTGCTATGATACGGTCAGTGCTGGGAACGAGGTGACCTTGCAAGATGCCTGTTTGGTCCTACTCCCACACTGTAGTCATAGCACAGTATTGTGATACCTGTCCTACACAGACTTCTTCAAACCTAGTATTTCCAAGGTTGCTGTTTCAGTTGATTTTACAGCTCACCTCTGCTGAAGGGTGCAACTCACATTCCCCCTTTGCATCTCCTTTGCTCTCTTATACAAGCTTCTGCATCATAACTTATGCCAATGCTTATCAGATTTATTAACTGATTTGGTGCATTAAATTCCAGAAAACAAACTCAACAACAACAACAAAATTAGTGGGTTTTTTTGTTTGTTTGTTTTCCTCCCTTTTAGTGCTGACTTAATCAGCACACAAGAATGCACAGTGAGCACAAGCCTACAGACAGGTGGCAGCACAATAGTAGAGTGAGAAGAAGATGGAGAGAAAGAAGGACAAGGAAAAGAAAGGACAGAAAAAGAGGAAGATTAAAGAAAAAGTTTGCCATTAAAAAGGCAGAAATTGATTAGAACTACCCTTTTGCACCTTACCTAGGTGTACAGCTCATGGTCAAAGTTGAAATCGATTACTTGGAGCAGTCCTAAACCTGTTTCAGGAAGAAATATGATTTGTTTTTCTGCCAAAAAAAAAAGTTTGGGAAATGGAAATAGGCCTCTTGGATAAACCCTAAATAATTGTTCATGCATCTGGCATAGGCAAGGCCTTCCCCCAGCTTGTTCTTTCAAAGCCTACTTGAATTATTACTCCAGTTGCCTGTTATCCCTCTCCCATCCACATGGATCGTGAAAGCAGAGACAGGACATGGATGGGACCAACTTCCAACCAAGTGAAGGTCAGGAATGGCTACACTAGAAATAGTTCTGCTCTGCAAGGAAGAAAGCACTGTGGTGCAGATGAACCTTAATTTTCTGGGTCTGCATGTTGGGAGAATAAGCTTTATCTTCTGCTGTCTTTACCTCTTTCCATGGAGGCATGCTGGCATTTCCAAAGATATTTGGAAGCCCAGTGTGGAGTGAAAATACATGGTGGAGGCTCCACAGACTGGCTTGGTAGAACAAGTCTTGTGGGACCTGTTGATAGCTTCCCTGAGCCATGGCAGCTTAGAGCCTGATGGAAAGGTTGAATACACCTGCCTAACGTATGGGAGGGTCTCAGAAATGCTTTTTGAGTAAATAAATGGCTATTGAAACTTGCAGTGAGGGTATCATGGGGAAATACTGTGACAGGTTGCATATTATCTGTAGATCCAGTGAGATAAACCTTGTCTTTCCTTCCAGCTATCTTTCTCTAAATGTTTGTAGTTTTCTTGTTGTCTATTACATGACCAATTCCATAAAAATGTTTAAAGAGTTCAACAACTGCATATGATATAAACATTGGGTGGTATTACAGAGCAAATGTCTTGAAAACAAGACGGAGAAAAGGAGAAAAGTAGATGGGGAATTGAAACTGTTGAAAAAACCTCTGTATCCAGAAATGAGTGTAAACAACTAAGATACAAGAAAGTGATTTCTTCACAAAAGCAGGAAAAAAAAAAAGTGTATGTGGTAATTATGTCTTCTGACAATGAGTTTTAGTTCTCAGTAACATAAAAACAGATTAGTTACCAAACTACACCGCTGAAATCAGAAGCTGATAATTTACAGAGATGTGGTTTACAGGAAACTGTAACAAGGCAGATAAATTTTTGAAGGATGCATCAGCTACCAAATAGGCAACTGTTAATTGCTTACTTCCATTAAATCCCTAATTTGAGACCAGATCTTAAAAGACTTCAAAAAGACAAAAATAAGAAGTGGACTATGAGGGAAATTCAGTTTAGACTTTCCTGCTTTTATCAGTTCTCCTAAATGTATAGACCAGATTACTAAATTTGGTGAAAGGATGGTGAAAACAAAGAAAGCATGGTGCAGGCCTTCAAGTTGAATATAGGGACAAAGTGCTTGTTACAAGGAATTTTCAAAATATAAATAGAATGACTTTGCAAAACTCACAAAAATGCTCACAGAATATACCTACAAATTTTGGATGTAGCCAGTGTCCATTACTTGCAAGAAATAAATTATTTTTGAAAAGCACTCAAAACAATGATAAAATATACCCATTGAGAAATAAAGCCTATGTATTCTTAACAAAGGACATGACACCAATAATGTTCTGCACAGAAACTAAATTGTCCAGAACAAACAGGATTTCATCTACTGTAGAAAAAGAAGAAACAACATTGACGAAGAGGACTTGTTTATGGGAACTGTTCAAGAGAAACCTTGTCCATTGACTGGAATACTACATTAAACAGAAATGAAACATGTATTAAATATAAATTGGACATGGGTGCACAAAAGAATTTGAGACCTAAGACTGTAGCAAATGGTTTGAAGAGAAAAAATCTAGTGAAATAGAACACAGACAGCAAAGCTTATCTCTCATTCTGTGAAGATAATTCCTAATGTGGGTATACGTGAACTCTATATAAAGATAAAACAAAAAAAATCTTGACAGGTTAATTACTGGAATTATGTTATAAACAAGATATCTATATTGAAATGAAAACATAACAGACTGCAAGTTCCAGTGAAAGAATTAATACTGTAGAACAATGAAACATAAAAATGGAAGGAAGAAAAAAATAGAAAAAGAAAACAGATGTGTAGAAGTATAATGAGTATCCAAATACCATAAAGAAAATTATAATTGAAATATTATGGATGCTGTTAATAATGTAGGCGTTTTAAAACAAATAGATAACAGAAAGAAATGTATGAAATGAAATAAAGAATGCACACAGGACTCTAGTGACATGCATATAAATACTCATTGATGATTTCATCATGTAGGGAAAATGTATACATTGATTATTGAAATTGTCTAGAGTAGGCACAGAGGTTAAGATTGCGAAATCTTTAATCAAATATGCAAAATTAATATTTTCTATGTATTTACTATTATAGTGGCACATAATGAACCACAATGTAATTACCACAGGCATTTTTTTTAAAAAAGATTACGGGCAATCGCATAACAATAATATTATGGAAAACAATACTACAGTTGTGAGGGAGGAAAAAAAAAAAAAGAAGAAGTTACAACATCACAGACCAGATGAAGAGGAAATACCCACATGAAGGGAAAATATCCAAGATGAAATTCGATACAGTGGACAACTTAGAAATAATTTAGCCCTATCCTGAAGATGTTCAGCAAGACAAAAGCCTCCAGTTAACCTTCTAGAACTATGCTAATCCATACTGTCAGATCTGGGGTGCTGACCCCCTGCCCCCCCCCCCCCCCAAAAAAAAAGAAAAAAAGGCTACTGAGAGTCATCCTGAGTCAACCTTCTTCACAGAGACAACACACATTTAATGTCTTCTTAGATAACACCGATCTCTTTCACCTGTACCAGTCAAGTAATAATGTACTTATATTTTCCAAGTTTAAAGGTCTCACCTCACATGACATCTGTAATTGACTTTAGACTGTGAATCCAACTTCTGCCCTCTCCCTCCCATGAAACATAGTTCTGAACAGCCATAGACACTCATGTCCAAGACAGCTAGCACTCAATTCAGAAAACAAAAGGGTCCTCCTTCACATGTTGCAAGCAATATATGAGAGATATACCCACTGTTTATCATCAACCCTTCCATTCCTGACTAAATTCATAGAGAAACTACGGAGGGGGGGAGGAGAAAAAAAACTAATAATAATAATAATAAAAAATCTGCAAGGTCACTTGTGTGAAGCAGAGACTATATATTTAAGACAATGCAGACTTAGATCATTGTGCTGAGTAGAAGCAGCTTTAATGGTTTGTTACATGATTGCTGCCTGTTAGTGCATAGGTGCAAGATATCCACTCTCATCATCTGGAGTAATTGGCTTCACCAGCAGGGAATAATGGGGCCTTTCCCCACAAAGGTGTTAGAGGCAAGCTGAGTGAATTAGAAGGATTTATGTCCTTCCTGGCAGGACATGCCCAAAATAGTTATGGGAAATCACTCCTCTATGACGCAGCCCCTCATTTATCAATACCACATATTATTTTTTTTTCCACGTCTATTTGCTACCTACTTGCAGCAGCAAGAAATGCTCAGATAGCACAGGTTTCCAGAGGAGGTAATATTCACACAATATAAACTTTGCCTTCCCTTACAATGTCTACGATGGCCTAGTGTTTGGAAAAAAATGACTCATGAGTGAAGAGCAGCTTATTGACACTGAACCTAAATGAAATGCAGGTGATGTTGATAGTCAGGGAAAAGTTACTTGAAGAACTGGCATCTACTACACAATTTCCTTTGGCTGAACACATACCTTCACTCTTCACCAGTTCAGTCTGCAATCTTGTCCATACTGAGCTACATGTTTTCATAGCTCTAATGGTAATTTCAAAGAAATTATAGGTACTTGTTCATAAAATTGTAAACAATGGAATGGCTTTCTTAGAAACACAGACTAGCATAAATACCACCATTTTTCATCCCCAATGCAAGGTGCATTTCCCTTAAATTTTATGGGAGATGGCAAGTACCAAGGCATGAGTATCTTTCTAAAACAAACTGAAACAAATAAAAATGCAGTCAAAAGAAAACATTGCACACCATATGCCATTTCTCCTTGAAGCTATATGACAAGAGGAACAAACTAGACATGATAAATGTTAATCATATACTAGAAAGTGCTCAGTATAATGACAGTAGTTGAAAAGTCTTTCTAGACAAGCAATACAGCAGCTCAGAAGTCCACTGAAATATGTATGCCATTCCTAGGCAAACAATATGGAAAAGAAAAAGTAGCAAATATACTTTTTTTTGCATTCAAGAGCAATGATTCTATTATCTTAAATTAAACTATATTTACTGAAAGAAAGCAGCACAGAAAAAAGTAGTAAGAATTCCTAAGTATATATAGTTGTATAATATTCACCTTATTCTTTTTCTCTGACAAAGAATAGCCAACTATATCCTAGCTTTGACATATATTATTTCTATTAATATAATAAAAATAGCTATCATGTTTTACTCTCTTTTTCATGTATTCCCTACAATGCACCACTGGTGGGCAGCAACCAAGTGAAGTGTGGGTGAGAGGGATTGCAAGATGAAAATGAAACTTTAACAACCGGTACAAAAAACTTGCCAAAACCACAGAGATTATTTTGTAGGGTAAAGAGGCTCTTGGTCTCAGATGTTGTGCTTCAAAAATTCATCATATTGTTTTCTAAAAGTCAAGCTGGCCAGTGAAGTAAATCAAAAATTGATATCACAAACATCAGAAAAAAGATACTACAGCAATAAGGTTCAGAGTAAAATAGCAGTGATTTTATTCACCTCAGATGGCACATTACATTCCATTTTCAAATTTTGACCAAAAAAATGTAGGTGTAATGCATTGGCAGGAAATTATTGCAACTGTGATCTGAACTTGCTAAGTTTCAAAAATTTAGAGGGGCAGGAGAAATTAGAAAAGGAAAAATATTTTAAGGTGATATGAATTCAAGGAAAAATATTGGTTTGAATAGAAAGCTGGAAAAATTGGTTAGAGACAAACTGCTCTGGCATGCCAGGCATTGCTCTCAAGAAAGCCGAGGTAAATTTTCTTCGTTTTACCATTTAAGTGATGTATGACTTGAAGGGAGAATTTATCCTGCATATTTAAACTGAAGGTTTTCTGGAACCCTGAGAGATGATACTCGCTCAGCACAGAGAGATCTTGTAATTGTAAGGGACTGCTAGGCACCAGTCATGTCCAAAGACAACATTAGCAACTACACTATCTACTTTACATTCTAAGTAATTATTACTTATTTTTGTAAGTAACTATTTTTAACTAGTAGTTACCATTGCTATTGTTGCTACTGATTTGGATAGAATTGTACTTGGAGAGAAAGGTTTCTTCCTCTCATCCTCTTGCACTGTTGTTCTTCAGTTTAGTCACTGAAGTTGATGTTCATATGCTATATTTGTAAGCTTCTTCTACTATCTTAACAAATTAAATCATTTTTGAACCACATTAGGTAGAATGTAACAGAGACATTATATGCCACATGACTACCTTTTAAAGATAAACAACTCTCACTGCAGGTATGCTGACTGATAATTTTTTTCTTTAAAATACGAAAAATCCATCTTTAAAACCTGTCAGTACCATTATCATAGGTCAACGCTTTTAAAATGGCCCATTCAAACAAAAATCTATTTTAACTCCATGACAATAGTCCCTTTTTGTAGCTATATCATTATGTAGTTCTCTTTCACTCTCAATTTTCCTTCCTTATATCTTGTGCAATGGGGACAGCTTCTTCCACTAAATTTTACAGATGAAAATATTTCTGATGTTACTCTCCTCTGTAGCAGTGCATGTGAATGGAATTTCCTCCTTTTGTCTAATCCACATGAAGGTATGTTTCCAAGTCTCAGTAAATTTCATTAGAGTGATGCAGGACTTATGAAAGCTGTCTGCTTAGGACTGAGTTTCATTGATTGTCATTAGTATCTGCAAGGTTGTTAGCTTCAGTTGAAGCTTTTGGGGCATTTATGAAGTATCCTTCCTGGGTCTCTAGACTAGTGTGAAATGATATATCACTTTCTCTCACTGCCCAGATATTTAACAATATTTGTCTCTTCTGAAGATCTCATACAGCTTAGAGGAAGTTATATCTGTTCAGTCATATTTCATAAAAACAGCAGAAACATTCAATATTTGGGGAGAAAAATGAAAGATAAATAGTTAAACAGGCACACACTAAATCATACATTAAACTCATAAAGCTTGAAAACGTGCATGGAACCAGCAAATTTCACTATAGAGAAGTGAATATTTCAATTCTGGAAACTCCAGATTTGAGAAGGTCCTTCTAAATGCACTTTCTAGAGCCTATTCCTTGGCTTTCTCTCTATTTCCCACAAAGTCAGATCCGATTCCAAGTCCAATTCTTGCAATGATACTGGGATATTTTCTGGGTTTCAAGTACAGGTGAAAGAATCTGAACCACCTCTTATTCCACCAGGATAGCTCCTGCCCGTGTAATACTTTCAAAATCATTGGAGAGCACATGGTGAGTGAACCTCTGAGGATATGTGCTAGATCCGTGTGTTAAAGTCAAGAAAAATGGTCTAGTTCTTTTCTTTTTATTCTGCCACAGCTGCTCTAAATAGCTTCTGATGTTCCCAGCAAAATACACACTGCTGTGGATGCTCTTTTAGTAGCAGCATGGACTTCACCTCAGTATACTGAGTGATTGTGCCAAACTGCCAACATTTTCCTGCAGCACACAAGGGAGAGAATTTTCAATACATAACCTCTGCCAAAAACCGCTACTAAAATTTCATGGTGAAAGGGTTTTCCTTAACCCTTAGAGGATTTCTGTAAAGCCCAGTATCAGATCTTCTGTGAAAACAACGGAGAGATGAAAAATGCTTGAGAAAAAAAAAAAAAGCCAGAGAATCTTTTGAAATAGGAAAGGCAGGAAACCCAAAGTGTATGAATTACTTCCATTTCTCCAATAAATAAAAATTTCAGAAGACTTAGTGCTTGAAGCAAATACATAACAATACTTATTATGGAGTAGTATATGTTATAAACTTTCCCACTGAGTGCTCTGAATTTTCAGCTCATAACACAGGTGCCACTTATTCAGGTTCTCCTTACCAACCTGGGATTATTAGATCCCATCACTTGGAGTCAAAACTCTGAGGCTATCTCATTAGATTTGGAACATGTAAGTTTCTCTGGGAAAACAAATTTGCCCACCCAAGGCTGAGAGTGCATGGTGGCTTTGCCTGTAGTCTCCCACGCCCTTACTGCATCACCTCAATAGATATGCTGGGTGCCACATTCACTTCTTACCTACACTGGGGCACAAAGAGGGACCTACAGACCCATCTGAAGAATCCCAAACACTACCCAAAGCTGCAACAAACTCACTAGATAAGCAGTTACAGCTCTGCCAGGAGAGAATCATAGAATCATAGAATCATAGAATATCCCGAGTTGGAAGGGACCCAAAAGGATCATCAAGTCCAACTCCTGGCACTGCACAGGTCTACCCAAAAGTTTAGACCACATGACTATGTGCACAGTCCAATCGCTTCTTAAATTCAGACAGGCTTGGTGCAGTGACTACTTCACTGGGGAGCCTGTTCCAGTGTGCAACCACCCTCTCGGTGAAGAACCTCTTCCTGATGTCCAGCCTAAACATCCCCTGCCTCAGCTTAACACCGTTCCCACGAGTCCTGTCACTGGTGATAATGGAGAATAAGTCACCTGCCTCTCCACTCACCCTCGTGAGGAAGTTGTAGACTGCGATGAGGTCCCACCTCAGCCTCCTCTTCTCCAGGCTGAACAGGCCAAGTGACCTCAGCCACTCCTCATATGTCTTCCCCTCTAGGCCCTTCACCATCTTCGTCGCCCTCCTCTGGACACTCTCCAACAGTTTAATGTCCTTCTTGTACTGTGGTGCCCAGAACTGCACACAGTACTCGAGGTGAGGCCACACCAGCACAGAGTAGAGCCGGACAATCACTTCCCTCGACCGACTAGCGATGCCGTGCTTGATGCATCCCAGGATACGATTGGCCCTTCTGGCTGCCAGGGCACACTGCTGGCTCATATTCAACTTGCTGTCAACCACAACCCCCAGATCCCTCTCTGTGGGGCTGCTCTCCAGCGTCTCATCGCCCAGTCTGTACGTATAGCAAGGGTTGCCCCATCCCAGGTGCAGGACCCGGCACTTGCTTTTGTTACACTTCATGTGTTTGGTGATTGCCCAGCTCTCCAATCTGTCCAGATCTCTCTGCAAGGCCTTTCCACCTTCATCCGAGTCCACAATTCCTCCAAGTTTGGTGTCATCGGCAAATTTGCTCAAAACACCTTCTAGTCCTACATCCAAATCATTTATAAAAACATTGAAGAGGACTGGCCCTAAAATAGAACCTTGAGGGACCCCACTAGTGACCATCCGCCAGCCAGATGTGGCCCCATTTACCACAACCCTTTGAGCCCTGCCCGTCAGCCAATTGCTCACCCATTGTATGATGTTTTTGTTTAGCTGTATGCTGGACATTTTGTCCAGTAGGATCCTATGGGAAACCGTGTCCAAAGCTTTGCTGAAGTCCAAACAGATCACATCAGCTGGTTTCCCTTGATCGACTAGATGGGTGATCTTATCATAAAAGGAAATTAAATTTGTTAGGCAGGACCTACCCCTCACGAACCCATGTTGGCTGGGACCAATGACTGCATTGTCCCCTAGGCGCGCCTCAATAACTTCAAGGATCATCCTCTCCATAATTTTACCAGGCACTGACGTGAGACTGACAGGCCTGTAATTGCTAGGGTCTTCTTTCTTACCCTTCTTGAAAATTGGCACAACATTTGCCAGCTTCCAGTCCAATGGGACCTCTCCAGATTCCCAAGATCGTTGAAAAATAATTGAGAGAGGTCCCGCGATGACATCAGCCAGCTCTTTAAGCACCCTGGGATGAATCCCATCCGGACCCATGGACTTGTATGGATCCAGGTGGAGCAGCAAATCCCACACACATTCAGGGTCGGTTGGGAGTTTGTCATTTCCACTGTCATGGTCCTCCAGCCCAGGGCACCCTGGGTCCCGAAGCCCATCATCAGTGTTGAAGACAGAGGCGAAGAAGGCATTAAACGTCTCTGCTTTGCCTATGTCATTGTCTGTGAGGAGACCTTCTCCAGCTAGTAGCGGACCTATGTTTTCTTTGGTTCTCCTTTTTCTGTTCACATATCTAAAAAAAAAACTTTTTTATTGTCTCCCACAGACCTGGCCAGCTTCAACTCTAGTTGGGCTTTAACCACACAAATTTTCTCCCTACAAACAAGAACAGCATCCCTGTATTCCTTCCTCATCGCCTGACCCTCCTTCCAGCAGCCGTACACTTTCTTTTTCCGCCTAAGCTCCAGTAGAAGATCCCTGGTCAGCCGGCTGGCTTTCTGCCTCGCCTGCCTGCCTTCCGATATTTTGGAATTGCCTGATCTTGTGCTTTTAGGAGGCAGTGCTTAAAGATTGACCTGCACTGGTGGACGCCAATGCCTTCAAAAGCAGTTTCCCAGGGGACCTTGCTGACTAGTTTCCTGAGCAGCCCGAAATCTGCTTTCCCCATATCCAGGGCTGAAGTTTTGGTGGCAGTTGAGAGCTGGTAGCCTAGCTCAGCCCTGCTAGGTATCTGAGAATTTCCTTCTTGAGCTTATAATCAACACAATCACTGTACTAAAGGATTCAATATCTGCTTAGCAATTTCACAGATTTTCACTATGTAAACTTTTGGTTATTTCCACTACAAATTAACTACTGTGTTTTCACATTATTATTATTATTTTGCTTCATGACAACATTAGATACAATAGATACATTAAATGTGATTTCCCACCAAACAAAAAAAAAAAAAAAAAAAAGGATAAAGAGATAAAGTTTAAAATAGTTAACAGTGATCTATTGATCTATAGTGGTCCAAAGGTTAACCATGACTGACTCCAACAAAATTGAGAGTATATAAATTATTACTACAGAGTAACTTTTTTTTTTCAAGTATAGTTATAGTTAAATAAAATAGCTAAAATTACCTCCATATTACAGAGATAAATTCACACAAAAATTGCTAAATCTCTTTTAAAATAAATTTGTACTTCTCACTGCACAAATTTATCTTTGCATGTAAAAAGATACCTAATAGTTTCATTAATAAAAATCACAGGTAAAATAAGTCCCAAATAGTTACACAGTGTGAAGTATCCTCTTTTATACTTCATAATACTTATTTGCAATTTCAGTTTTCAAAGACATTTTAGTATAGGAGCCAAATCAAAGCAAATAACATAATTTAACCCTCAGACTGAGTAGAAAGAGATGCGTTAAGAAAATGATTACCACCACAGACTCGCATTTGTATATATATATGTTTATACATATATAGAGAGAGAAAATCCCATAGGATTAATAGTAGTTTACAGTTGTACACTAATATGGTATTCTAAAGATACCAGAACCACTTTTGCAACTATCACATATAAAATGGTGAAATTAAGCTACTTCCATATTTTAGGATGAAATTTCAGGATACATATGAGCATTTTAGCATTTGCAATATATTTGCAAATAAAATAATAAAATATAAGAAAAGTTGGGAAAAAAAGGCAGCAAAAGGGGAAAAAAAAGACATACACTGAAGATAAATGTACAGATGTAATTCAGAAAAGTTAATGATCAAATGACAACCTTCCTCATACCCACCCTAAAAACAAACAGATGAGAAGGGGGAATAACAACAACAACAAAAAAGACAACAACAAAAAACACAATTTTTTTTGTTTGTTTTGGTTTTTTTGTTAAGAACAAGAAATTAAAGAGTAATAATAGATTAATGTAAAGCATTGGGTTAAGACGAGAAAGTTTTGTGCTTAGCAACTGTGGTGGTTTTACACAGGTGGGCGGCCGAGCTCCACCACAGCCGCTCTCTCACTCCCACTCCTCAAAGAGGAACGGGGAGAAAATACAATCACAAGGGCTCAAGGGTTGAGATAAGGATGAGGAGATCGCACAGTAATTATTGTGACGGGCAAAACAGACTTGGCATAGGGATAGCAAGATTTATTACCTATTGCTGACAAGCTAGAGAAGTGAGAAACAAAGGAAAGAAACCAAAAGCACCTCCTCTCCCTGAGCAGCGCAGGGAAACAGGGGAATGGAGGTTATGGTCAGTCCATAGGGCTTCTTCTCCGCTGCTCCTTCTCAGTCACTCTCATCCCCTGTGCTGTGGGGTCCCTCCCAGGGGATGCAGTCCTTGCCGAACTGATCCGACGTGGGCTGCCCACAGGCAGCAGCTCTTCAAGAACTGCTCCAGATATGGGTCCGTACCACGGGGTCCATCCCTCAGGAGCAAACTGCTCCAACCTGGATCCCCCACGGGCAGCAGCCCCTGCCAGGTCACCTGCTCCTGCGTGTTCTCCTCTCCATGGGCTACAGGTCCGGCCCGGAATCTGCTCCGGCAGGGGTCTTCCACAGGCCGCAGCCTCCGTCGGTGCAGGTCCACCTGCTCCACCATGGTCTCCTCCATGGGCTGCAGCATGGAACCCTGCTCCACCATGGTACTCCATGGGCTGCAGGGGGACAGCCTGCTTCACCATGGTCCTCACCACAGGCCGCAGGGGACTTCTGCTGCAGCACCTGGAGCACCTCTCCCGCTCCTTCTTCACTGACCTTGGTGCCTGCAAGGCTGTTCCTCACTCCTCTCACTCTCCCAGCTGCTGTATGGTACAGCATTTTTTTTCCCCTGTCTTAAATATGCTCTCACAGAGGCGCAAAAGAACATCACTTATTGACTCAGCTCTGGTCAGCAGTGGGGCCCTTACCAAACATGGGGCAGCTGCTAGATCCTTCTCACAGAAGCCACCCCTAAGGCCCTCTGCTACCAAAACCTTGCCACGTAAACCCACTACAGCAACATACATGTATACCAAAAGAATTTTCACTGTAAACAGACAACAGAAATGCTGGATACAATTGGTGCAAGCAGAATTTAAAACATGATGGTATCCAGTTGGAGTTTTACTAGAAGTTGGATAAAAATGAGTTATACTATTCACAGTGACACAAAGAACTCTGTACAAACCTGTATTAGCTATTCTTTTCACAGATCACAGGCCTACTATCCAAATAGCCTTCCTGGGCCTCAGAAACCAGTATCCCTGGACTGAAATCTCTAATAAACTTACTAAGAGATGCAATGGTCCTTGGTGCAAATACATCTAAAATTTTGATCAATTAATCTGATCTACTAGTTTCCCATATTAGGAATCATGACTCCATATATACAATAATACATAAATTTGTATGGTTACTAAACAGGAACATGGTATATAACAGATACCCAGTAAAGAAGGTTCCCTTAATGATTTTAATTTTAATATGGTTGAGAAGAACATTAAAAATAAAACTGAAATGTTATTAACTGGCCAAAAATACTATATTAATATATACTCCCAAACTGAAGCAACTACATAATCAAGTTGTCTCCTGCTTTTGCTGAAGCTAAGGCACATAATATTTTGTGTACACTGCGCCAGAGTTATCTTGAAAATATATATTATTATTTGTTTAGCTACCCAATTCTGCTACAGAGTGATTATTTCTAACCACCCACACACAAAACCTCTCTAGCTTATAGCCATATTTGTTCATGGACAGTGTATATCATCTTTGTTCCTGTGTTAACATTATCCTTCGCTGTATCTGGTTTTTCTCCTTTCCCAGTGTTTATCCATTGATATTTGCACAACCATCATAACCATCATAACCCACCTCAGCTTTCATTTTGCTACACTGCATGCATCAAGCTTCCCTTGGCTTCTCTTATACTGTAAGTCTAATGTTTTCCCGATAATCTCTATGTATGTTTTAATGTCAGTATTTCTATCTTGAACATGGCCATCCAGAAGTATATACACAGTTCAGGAGGAGTGTCTCACTAGACTCCTGTATTTGCCTTTTTCTGAAGAAATAGGAACAGAGGGAACCTTTCAAGATGCACTTTAGGACAGCTTGTACAAGGTCATATCTCGCTTGCAAGTTATTAATGTGATCAACTAATACATCCATTTCTTTCTTCTCCTCCGTTGTTTCCGACTGATGAGTTACAAGGCCATAGAAATTCTTCATACCAATACTCTAAAAGTATGACTTTGCTTTCTGTAATATTTTGTTACATTTCTTTAATAATATTTCTTTTGATTTCCGCTGCTTCCAGTCCCAAGGTATTTCCATTCTTTTTGTAAGACAGTTTAATCCTTCATCATATTGACATCACCTGGTGTCATCAACATATTTTATCATTTTGATGTATTTTGTTACATAATAAAAATATTCAGTAAGATCTGTGCTTAAAGAAATGATATCCAGCTTCAAAGGTTCCTCCCTTTTTATTCTCTGAATCTACTCTAGCGAGTCAGTTCATTTCATGTCTTCTCAAATACTTGTTGTCAGTACAAAATTCTTGTGCTTCTCCTTTCACTTTTCAATTCTTTTCTACCTTAGATTTAAATCTATGATTTTATCTCACTAGTCCTCCAGGAAGCCTTCTTTTTGAGGAATAACTTCAGGGCTCAAAATTGTCCAACCTGTATTAGGTCAGTAACCTGAAAATATTTTTAAAGGTGCCATATTGCTCCCCTCAATTTCTATATATTTTTGTTTTGTCTTGTTTTAAAGAATCAGCCTCTGGCCCTTATGGTTGTGAAGGAGGAAAAAAAAAAAACAATCAAAAAAAAAAAAAAAAACAAAAACAATGAACTGAATGCAGAGGTATCTGCCTGAGTCTGAAATCATCTTGAAACAAAAGCAACAAAAGCTTTGGGACATTGGGACATCTGCTACTTTGAGTCTAGTAGTACTAGTATCTTGACATGATAATTAAAATACCAACATTGTTACAATAAAAAAATTACTACTGATGAAAGTACAGAAGAAGGAAGATAACAAGTCTTGTTATGAAGGGCTCAGATCATGTGTGATGCTCAGTCTGGTGCCACTTCTGGATGATACTTAGAAAAAAGTCAGTACCTGTTCCATTGCCTGAACCCTACAAAAAATTTAGAGGAAGGGAAAGCCAAAGGGAAAGCAGAGCTCACTGGTATACATGTACAATTCTTACCTGATCAACGTTTTACAAGTGACATTCAGACTCATAAAGCAGTCATTATTGAATATTTTTTTTAATCACTTTTTATCAGTGAACTTGGAAATGGTCTCCTTTGTAAATTTCACAGGGCTCTGTGTGCCCTTCAGCATATGTGTATCATATCTATATTCTGAACCATACTTGCAGGGTGGGAGAAAGCTTCAGGAGCTTTCTACATGCCATCATATTTTTAATGTCAGCACAATCTGTAGCTAGTCACATCTCAGGTGGAATTTGGTTGATGGGCAAACCTGGTACCATACCATGGCTTTCATCATCTCATCTCAGACTCAAGCTCTCATGAGCTTATGGCCTGGAAAATAGCTTTGATGATTTTCTATCCCAGAATAACACTGTGTGTCACAACTGTTTTGCCTGTAGGGAAAATGGATACATTGTGCTTTGAGCAGAGAAAATACATTAATTTTTCTTCTTGCTTGTTTTTTTGTTTGTTTGTTTGTTTTGTTCATTTTTTAGTTTTGGTTTGGTTTGGGGTTTTTTTTGTTTGTTTGTTTGTTTGTATGTGGTTTTGTTGTTTTTTTGTTGTGGTTGTTTTTTGTTGTTGTTGTCTGTTTTTTAATGACAAAAGGTGAGGTAAATGGAATAACTATAGTCCCATACTTACCTTAAAAAGAAAAAAATACCTTTTGCATCAGCATTTCACCAAGGATAAAGATTAAGAAATTGTGCATGTTTTAAAATTTTGCACCAGTTGATAAAATCCAACTTAATTGTAAATGTGTTTTTTCATTCCATTTGGTCAATGAATGCCAGCTGTTTAAAGCATAGTGGAGCAAATTAAGACTATGACATCATGAGTACAAAATATAGAATTACTAATGTCTTTACCATGTATCTTCATTTAAGTAATTTTCTAGTTACTAAGCTTTCATATATACAATTTCTTCAGGTTAAATAAACTGTAACTTGATCATATTTAATGCAAATATTCTATCATGATGTTGTAAAATTTTATAGTGAGCCACTTACCGCCCAAACATACCTTTCTCTCTAAAGATGTCATTTTTAATTCACTTAACTTCTAATTAAATAATACTGCCTAGCTTGACAAAAGTCTGATACCAAGAATGTCTTGCAAAAGATTTTTTATGATAATGAGGTCTGAATGTAATTAATTTAAAGACATATATGAACTTTTCCAGTCTATCACGAACTATCATATTACAGTACACAGATTAAGAAAATTATTTTTTAAAACGCATTATAAATACAGTCGTGTATATCCCAGCTGTTACATGCCAGGTTATCCTGGGGTATGAGAAGAGAAATTACAACTTTTTTTTCTTGACAATATCTGGCTAGACATTCATCTATAATCCCACTAATACTTCTGTTACATTATATTATACCAAATCAGTGAAACATCTGAACATCTGAATAATCCAACTTCCTCACCAAGTCAGTTTTCCACATTAATACAGAAAGAAAATATATATATTCCCTTTTTCAGAAATTATATTTTGATTACATATTATGAGTCTAGTTTGTACAAAAATAGTTATGATGCATAAAATCCTGTACAATCTAATGAGTAACAAAGTCAAAAATGCTATTGGAACAATGAATGTTGCATACTTTTTACATATCAGTACTATTATTTTCCAATCTGCATGCAAAGGAAACACCTCAGCTTGGCAAAAAAAAAATAAAAAAAATTCTCTAGTTTCCCCCACAGCTAGAGCCTTATATGTCCTAATTATCTATGCCCACACTAACAAAGAGTGTAGCACCATAGATGCAGCCCTGTAGTATAAAACAATCAGTGTTGAAAATGCAACCACTTTCCCACAGACATGTTGGGGTCATTTCTTCAGATAAGCTCTATGACTACAGAATTACTCACTGAGTATTAGTATTTGTAGTTTGTGTGGTACATTGCTGGAGTACACCTTCTAGTCTAATTTCAACCTACAACTAGTCCGTGTATTTTGAGACCACTTTTCAATATGTATCAAAGCATGCTAAGTGGCTATGATGTCAAGATTCACTTCAGACCCACAGTAAAACTTTCATGTGACATAAAATAAGTCATAAAAAGCCTTTAGAAAAAGGAAAGATCAATGTAAAACTTGTATTCATAAAAAGATGTTTATATCTTTCAATTGTATCACATGTAAGCTTTTTTTTTTTTGCTATCAATCAAGAATAAAACATTCTATACTTAAATTTGAAATATGTACACATATAAAATATATATTAAATACTTTGAACAATCACATGATCAAATTTGTTATTGAAACCTTGGAAACAGAAATCTAAGTCTGTATTCTTCAGGAGAAGTTTGTAGTATTCAAATAAATATTTGTTTCTTATACAGAAAGAAAACTAGAGTTAATTTGAAGACATTTCTTTAATTATCTAGACTTAAAAATATATGTATTTACTACTGAAAAATAACCAAATGTTAGGAAAATTCATCCAACTGAATCCTTACCTTATTTCCAATCATTATTGCTAGGAGTCTACACTGAGGAAAAATATACCATTTTGTTGTTAACTGAATATTTAAAACTGGCAGTGATGATCTGTTAAACTGTAGCTTTAATATATATGTTAAACAGAGCAAATCTTACCATTTGTCTATGATTTCCTCGTGAAGAACTGATGTTTGAAAAATCATAAATTCTCCTGTCTAAATGAGAGCTAAAATTTGTTAGTATATGTGTGCACGTGTGTGTGTGCATGTGTTTTTTCCCCTTCCTGTGGAGCACAAGGTCTCAAATAAGGCTTCCATAATAAGCTTTCTTGTACCCTGAGGAACAGTGAAGTAGTTAGCAATGTGACAAGGAAAATGCTAAAAGCATCTAACAGCCTAGTAAATGAGGCATATCATTCTGAGGATCTTAAGATGCCACAACATTTTGGGGATCACCACTATCCCTGTTTCCACTGATTCTGTCTAAATAATGGAGCGACAGAACTACAGAAAACTTGATTGTGAGAGACCTCTTCAAGAACTGCTCCCACATGGGTCTGTACCATGGGGTCCACCCATCAGGAGCAAACTGCTCCAGCACAAGTCCCCCAAAGGGCGGCAGCTCCCCCCAGACTCCCTGTTCCTGCGTGGGCTCCTCTCCATGGGCTGCAGCTCCAGCCCGGGGCCTGCTCCAGCAAGGGGCTCTCCATGGGCCGCAGCCTCCTCCAGGCCACATCCACCTGCTCCACCGGGGGCTCCTCCACAGGCTGCAGCATGGAGATCTGCCCCACTGTGGGGCCCATGGGCTGCAGGGGGACAGCCAGCTCCACCAGGGGCCTCTCCACAGGTCGCAGGGGATCTTCTGCTCTGGTGTCTGGAGCACCTCCTCACTCTCCTTCTTCACTGACCTTGGTGTCTGCAGGGCTGGTTCTCACTCCTCTCTCTCCCAGCTGCTGTTGAGCAGCAGTTTTTTGTTGTTGTTGTTTTTGTTTTTTTGGTTTGTTTGTTTTTTGTTTGCTTGTTTGATTTTTCCCATTTCTTAAATATGCTCTCACAGAGGCATAAACAACATCACTTACTGGTTCGGCTCTGGCCAGCAGCAAGCTCCTTATCCAACATGGGGCAGCTTCTGGATTCTTCTCACGGAAGTCACCCCTATGTTCCTCCGCTACCCAAACTTTGCCATGTAAACCCACTGTATCCCTGCTATGCCACCCTGCTAACATCCATGGGTTGTGTAATACTACCTCTGAAAGAGCTCTGCAGGGCTTGCTCTGACTGCTCTTGCCTATCTGTACAGTATCTTCAATTGTATTGATTACACCTTAGTCCTCCACCTACCTCTCTTTATCATTCCTTATGCTGTATTAACCTACAGCATTGTTGCCTTCTAACGATAGTGTTCTGTCTCTTACCTGAAGGGCAGTGAGGGAAACCCATTTAATTTCTACTATCTACTAGATGGTGAGCTCTTCTGAAGTCAGAGCTTCTACTACAATGACTGAATCATGGCCAGGATTCTGGAAATATGCATTAGAGAGACTGTATGTAACTGAGTACTAGTACAGATTGAGGAGGGCCACTCAAGCAATTAGTTAGTTTACTTTCAACTTCTAATGACTTCTAACTTCTTACACATTTACCACATAGGTTAAAAAATCAAAAATCTTTCCTGCAGGCATATCCCAAGGTTACTTTCCATCTCCATCTTTGGAAGAACACAGTGGACTGAGATTTTATTATTCCCATTATTTAAGGCAATATTCCCAGGCCTCAAGTCATTCTCCTTCAAGTATAGGGTCTGGCCTTTGGAAGGTATCTACATATTCCTCTGTTTAACCTTTTGTCTGAAACAAAGAGTTAGTGGTGGCCAAAATTCCATGTGGCCAATCTCACCACCCAAAGGACATTATACTATCACAAAAGTCTTTGTAAAGATTTTAAAGAAAGGTTTATAAAATGCATTCCTGTTAGGAAAAGGAACTCCTTACTTCACCAGTACAGGCATGTTTTCTATCAGGTGACTGGCAGACAGATTCAAGCGGAGTTATCCATGGATTGGTATTCTAGCTTGAATGGTACTAATAAGTTTTGGAAGAGTCCTGAGAGAGTCTTGGATACAAAGTATTTAGAAATTGTAGGCTTTTTGGCTTTGCATCTATGAATTACAAAATACGTACAATCAACTGAAAGACATTCCATTTTGGTGATATAAATAAAATGGCAAGAAGGAAAATAATACAACTTCTTCCTTTCCCACCATACATATATATATAAGGCTTGAAGCCAAAAGGCTGTAAGGATCTTATTGCTTAAATAATAGCTGGATGTGGGAATCTGGACTGTGCAACATGTTCATCCTGAGGTTAAGCCCACAACATTTTCTAAAAAGCTAGGAGAAACTCATCCTTCTCTTGACAAAGCAGTTAATTAACCTCTGCCTAGAATGGTCATAAAATGTTAATTTACAAAAGGTCATGAGAAAGCAGAGCAGAGTTTTGGAGGCTTCTATGTCACACCAATGAGGACAATCTTGTCTCTTCCCTAAACCAAGCAGCCTTCTCCCTAAGTGTCACTTGGGCTTGATTTGTTCCAACATAGACACCAGGTTTGTGGGATTCTTCCTGACTGCAACTTTGCTAACAATGTTTTTGCAGTCCCAAGAAAATATTTGCCTTTCTATCCTTAACACCAAAGTATGAAATTTCTTATAAAAAAAAAAAAAAAAAAAAGGAACACCACCACCAAATCACGTAAGTATCATCCAAGATTCTAGAGGTAGTCATAATCGAATCATAGAATAATAGAATGGTTTGGGTTAGAAGGGACGTTAAAGATCATCTAATTCCACCCCCCTGCCATGGGCAGGGACACCTCCCACTGTATCAGGTTGCCCAAACCCCCAGTCAACCTGGCCTTGAAAACTTCCAGGGACAGGACATCCACAGTTTCTCTGGGCAGCCTGTTCCAGTGCCTCCATCACCCTCTGAGTAAAGACTTTCTTCCTAACATCTTATTTAAATCTACACTTTTTTTTTTTTTTAATTTAAAGCCAACACCCATTGTCCTATCACTATACTTTCTGATAAAGAGTCCCCAGCTTTCCTGTAGGCCCCCTTTAAGTACTGGAAGGTTGTTGTAGGGTTTCCCCAGAACCTTCTCTTCTCCAGGCTGAACAACCCCAACCATCTCAGCCTGTCTTCACAGGAGAGGTGCTCTAGCCCTTTAATCATCCTCATGGCCCTCCTCTGGAATCACTCTAATAGGTCCATGTCCATCTTATACTGGGGGCCCCAGAGCTGAATTCTTTACTCTAGGTGGGATCTCATAAGCACAGAGTAAAGGAGGAGAATCACCTCCCTCAACCTGCTGTTCATGCTTCTTTTGAAGCAGCCCAGGATATGGTTGGTTTCCGGGCTGTGAGTGCACATTGCTGGCTTGTGTTGAGCTTCTAGTCAACGAACACCTCTTTGTTCTTCTCCTCAGAGCTACTCTCAGTCTATTCTCTGCCCAACTCAGTACAAGATGAGAGGTTGGAATAAAGTGATTTGTAAGGTCCCTTCCAACCCAAACCATTCTATGATATATCTAATCTGAACATAAATGGAATCATTGCACATGAAACTGTAGTCCAATCCCTAATCATTACAGCTACATTGCTCATAGAGTTGTTTTGTTTTGTTTTGTTTTGTTTTTATCATTGAATTTGAATTTAAATTTGGTTTCTGAAAACAAGGTATCAGCTGTTAAAGAAAGAAAAAGCTACAATTAAAAAGCTACATTTAATATGCAGATTTAATGGCAGCTTTGACCAACATTTCTGTTACCAGAAAAAAAAATGATTTTATAGGTCAAGAGTTGCATAGAAAAGTCAAACATCAACACAGATGGTGAGTAGGATTTTGTGATCATTTATAATGTGATAGTTTGTGGGTCACTCCACAGTAAGTAGGCACCTGGAGTGGCCATTAAGATTTGTCAAAATTATTACACATCATGAAGTGATGGTTGAGCTGGGTGGGTTAGAACTTAACCTCAGTAATAAGATCCATCCACAATTGGCAGAGACTCTAACAGTATCCCAGCTGTGCCAAACCAAGAATGAGGATCCTCCACCATGCCAAAAGAAGGTAAGCTTGCTGAGGATCTGCTTTCAGAGGAGTAAGCCCTGAATCAGGCAGGGTATGAAGGAAACTGAGAAACCTTAGCAGAATACAGAAAGTCTTTCCACCGATAAGAACTGGCTAATATACACAACTGAGAAAGTAGGAATATATGGTCAGTTTCCATTACAGAGAAAAGTCATTTGGGGAGTCCTAAAGAATCAGTGCTGTGACTATGCTGAAACCTGCTCAGAATTTGTCTAGAGCAGGGTGTAATCCCTGAAGTGATTGATGGTTGCTGATGTCTGCTATCGCATGGAAAGCAGGTGGCACTAACCCTTCTCCCCCACCTGGCCACTGACAGAAGACAGGATTCTGGCAGTGATCATCTTATTTATCCAATAAAGTTTTTTTGATGTATTACACAAAGGTGCAATCTCTAGGAGAAAAACGATTTTAAACTCATGCAGAGCCAGACCAGAACAGCAATAAAATGGAAAAGATGGTCAGGTAAGTACGCTTCTGCACAGTAACACTTTAATGCATGCTTCTTTGCAGTACTGGCTTTCTAATTTATCTAAACAAAATGTCTTTTCTTGACAGCATGGACAAACTAATAGAAACCAAGAACATAGTAACTATCTCTTAATGCAGTCAACTTATCAAAAAACAAACAAACAAACAAACAAACAAAATCACTACAGAATTGTAAGTCAAAATCCATCAAGGTATCTGACAAAGATTGTCAATAGCTTACTATGAAGACAGGACAACTATCTCCAAAATCAGTCATCTTCTGCGGTGCTTGGGACAGAGGTAGAGAAAAAAACACAGAAATGGTCATAGTGGCAAAGAAGAATGCAAATAGCATACTAAGGAGGTGAAATGTACCATCAAATTATTTCTGAAACACAAGAAAAAGTTTTCTGTCAGCATTATTGTGCCATTTCCTTGGATGTCTTAAGTTAAGCCATCCGAACCTCTCTTAGAGCAGTGCTGTGTCCTCACAGTGCTGGGCTTTAGTGTTTTGAGACACAGCAAGGTCAACAAGAAGGTGTGAATTTTTCAGATGCTGAACAAACATGGCTATGCCAGGAGAACTCTTAGTTCAAAGTTGACCCCAGAGATTTCATAGGCAATTGAGGGTTATTTTGTTGTCATTCTCTCAGCAGCCACTGTATCTTGGTTATTTCTTTTCTACACATGAGGGGAGGGAAAAAAAAAAGAAAAAAAAAAACTCACTGTCTTATTACATGCCATTAATATTAAATAACCACAATAGAAAAGCAATACCTCATTTTTTAATATGATGTCTTTTGTACACTTGTCACAATACTGGGAAACTGAAGGGATTAATCTTTGATATTACATATTTACAAGCCTTGCAGATCAAACTCAAATGGTATTTCAACTGTACTTTACCTAGAGCAAGAAATGTCTAGGCAGATAGCCCAGAGCATATTTAGAGCTGCCCTGCAGTCACTGAGACACATGAAGTGAGTATACAATGTCAAAGTACTGTAAAAGTAAGTCAGCTAGAATATAATTGGTTTGGATCATAGGTCTACAAGGGCTAAGGCACCCAAGCCACTAGTAAATTATACAGCCATTTTTGCTTGATTTCCTGTTTCTTCAGCTCTGAAGTGATAATTCTGTTGAAGATGATAAAGACTGTTGAAGAGATTTTATTTAATACAGATGGACATGTTAATGCAGAGTGATCTACCCATCCCTCCAATTAGCCTACTAGGTGCAGCTTGATATAAAGCAGAGACTGGAGCCCTGAGGACATAAAGCAAGACAGGGAGAGCAACATAGCTCAGCATGTTTTCAGGAAATCCAATTATTTGTCTGAAGCTTTGAATTCAAAAGTGGATTCAGAAAGTCCTAAAGCAATTATGATTTGCACTGAAAGAGACTGGCTAAAGCCAGCAGCTAAACGTTTGTATTGTTTTTGGCTTGTGTGCTCCATTTATACAGTAAGACCCTTTAGCACAATCACTTCAGCATGTAACTGAAATGAGTTTGGTTTTCAATAGGAGTCTTCTTTCAAATAAGTTGATAAGAAACACAATTTTTTCTTATTTTTAGTACAGACAGAAGGGCTTGGAAAAAACTCTGGATTTCAAAAATTACTTTAAAACTTTTCTGAGCTTTAAGGACAACATTGTGTTGTGTTAAATATCTTGCACAATTATGATAATGTTAAAATTTCTGCCTAGGTATGTGCACCTCTGATAGTCTACTACCTCTTTGTATATGCTAACACATTTGCTATGTCATCATAATCTGAGGGAGGAAACATGTAAACATGATATGTAAATACTTTTTGCTTGATGTAGTTACTTCACTGTAAAAAAATGCAATGTCATTCTTTGTGTATTTCAATATTGTTACCATTACCATGTGTTCTGTATTTCTGAAAATCTACCTAGCAATTTGGATACTTAAATGAACATATTTATGTAGATGATATACATAGCCTGTATATATTTCAACTTTAAGCTACTTTGCTATCGGCAGCAAGTGATAGATGAAATCATTCTAAAGGAACTGAGATATGCAAAATTATCTTTTAAGTTTTCAGACATTTCTGTCTTGAATAGATCCTGACCCTGAACATATTCAACAACTTTACTCACATTTTATGCATACCTGCATTTAGTTTTTTCACTTTACACTTTGGTGATGAATACTATGTCTGATTTTTTTTTTTTCAGAAGTCACCAAATACAGATAATTAAGTGCTGTAAGACATCTGTATCATTAATAAATTTATTTTTATTATATATTTTTAGTGTATATATTCCTAAAAAGTCAATGATGGACTAATTTGTTTCAATTTTGGAGCCTGTTTAGAGGTTAGTGCTGAAGAACAATGTGCATTTTTAAACACATTCTTCTTATTTTAAATGGTTTGTGTGGTTCTTAAATCTAAAAATCTCTTCTATAAAAAACACTCTCCTGAGTTGTAGGTGTTAGATACAAAGTTTTATTTTTTAAATAGCAGTAAAAATACCTCATAAAGCAAAACTGGCCCAAAACTGGGATTCCAAGTTCACTGGAAGTTGCTTTTTAATTTAGTTTTGATCTGACCTGTAGTGGCTGTTTCCAATGTCCGTAGCCCAGGCAGACTCCGCAGGAATCCAGGCAGGGTTCTCTTTGAACTCTGCCTTGAGTTTGCTAAAACCTCATTGAACCCAAGATGTTTTAAATGAAAAACTTCAGACTGGATGAAGTAGCATTTTTTGACAAAACTTTGTTTCCTTTGATAATTTCTGAACACTTCTGTTTACAACATGCTTTGATTGAAGACAGACCGTTATGACGAAATGACAGGCATTTCATAATTATTCCCCTCCAAAGCCTTTTGGATACCAGCCTCGTTGTAATTCACAAATGGATCAGTCTACTTCCCTTTGACTTTTTGTTTTCAGTCACTTAATAAGAACCAATGTCTACCCAAGTAATCAGCTCAACATATTTTAACATACCTCTAAAACAAAATGACAAGGATAACCTCGTGACTAATCTTCAGGATTAGTTATAAGAAAAACTGCATTCTGGTCAGTTTTGCTGCCAGTACTGTGTCATGATTTTTGTCCTGTCAAATAAAACCTCTGAGAATGTCTATATTAGCTTTTGTGATGCATCCTCAGGCTGCTTTCTACGTTAGATTTCCCATCCCCAGCAATAATAATCCTTCCATTAATTTCTTTGTCTTTCCCATTATTACTTAGGCCTGTTTTTCATTGATATGAAATTTGTTTGTTTTGTTTTGTTGTTTTGTTTTGTTTCGTTCTGTTTTGTTTTAGTCAGCATTGACTATCTGACATGTAACTATCCCAATGTACCAGCATGGTTACCCAGCCCTGTCCCATGTTGGTTTGATTGCTACTGGGAAAAAAAAAAATGCCACCAGTCCTCTTCCTTGCATGTGAGTAGCTAACAGCCAATGAAACAGAAACTGTGCTGGAAAGTGCTCCAGGCACACCACCCCTCTGATTTAGCATCTCTGGGCAACTGACCAGACTGGCTGGAGGATGAGATGATCCTGCTGTTAGTTAATTGTGCATGCGTAAAAGTCGGAATCAGATTGTCAAGCTGCATAACTGCAATTAAGCACCCAGTCTCTGTATTCAGCAGTACTTGTGGGTTTTCTGCCTTGCTAAATGCTCTTGCTAGTTACTGTATTTTCTGAAGTGCTTGAAAGAGGCAAAAATATATAGCAAGAGCTATACTTCCATATTTCGTATATCTATGTAGATGTACGTAGGCATAAGTATTTGTACATAAAATATACATAAACTTCTGTGATATTTTTAAAGCTTACAAAAACAAACAAACAAACAACAAAAGCAGTAATTACAGTAGAGGGTGACATTGAACATTTATGCTTCTACAAGTAGTTGGGTATTTTAGAGGTGCTTTACTTGCTCCGCATTTTTTTTGTCTATGATTTGTGCCAGTCAGTTATTACAGTAAATCTCTTTGTCTCCCTCTGGTGGATACCTACAGAAAATAGAGTCTGAACGTCCATTGGTAAGGAGGATCACAGCCTCCCTTATGAGAGAGGTGCCTTATCCTTAACTCAAGCAGAACTCACTTATTTAGACAGAGAAGGGGCAAAGCTTAGTCTTTATGGATGATCCAGATATCAAACCAAGAACAATATTTTTTCCATATTATCCTCAGTTTAAAAAACAAAAAAATAACATTTTGAAGAAGGTAAGGGAAAAGAAAAACAGACTGAAAAATGCAGTAATACACATATCACAATACAGAATGTATTCTTCTAGCTAGCTTATACAAAAAGATGGATTTTGTTCATAAAATATATCTTATTCTGCTTCTGTCCTATTGAACTTTAAATACAGTCATACACACATGCACACACATGGTTATTTTGGAAAACAAATAAAAATAAATAAAATATTCAAAAAAATCACTACAAATATTTACACATCAGAAAGATATTTTATATCCACTTTAGAAATGAAATGTTCCTAGCCTTTTAGAAGACCAAAATATTGATTGTCAGACTGTGACATCATAGCAGCAGAAGACTCACTGGTGTAGAAATTAATCTTGCCCAGTTCGGACCTGGAATAAAGCTTGTTTTGGAGAAATCTGTGATCAATATCCCTGTTTTGATTGCATTTTATAAGGTTGCACCTTAGTAATATTCCACATGATGAAATTGCTGCTCTCTCTGTCTGAAAAGAAGATGAAAATAGACAGTATACTGCAGAAATCTGTACCAGTTGTTGCTTAATTCCCTGGAGGAATTTAAGACAGAACTATGAAGTCCTAAGTGGCTTGATTTGTGCTAAGTGTTTCTCTCTGTACATTACATTACATTACATTTGTTCTTTGAAGGCATTCAAGGTAGAATTCTCTTTGGAGAAGATGAGAAAGAAACATTACTAGTGTGTTTTCCATTAATAGTTTTCCTTATCTCTAGGCTTACTTCCTTTTGTATTACCATAGCTGTTTTTTAATGCTGTCATCACAGATCTCTGCAGTATGCTGCAAAGCATTTTTTTTTTTTTTGAGACATACTTTTAGCAGTAACAAAGCTTTTAGGGTACCATGGTGTTTGGGCAACATTGTTTTGTTGTGGAAAGTCATTTTTGACTGCAGTTATTAAACAAGAAAGCATGAGAGTTACTTCTAGAAACCAAACTGTCCTTTGGCATTTTAAGTATTAGAATAAACTTTACCTGGAGTACATTTTATTGCCCATTTTATTTTTCTGAATATTAAGTTCACACTTCAGGTAATGGTATTGTAAAATTGTACAATACTAAGAATAAATTTCTTGTGAAAGTTTTGTCTGAGTGAGGATGGTGTTGGACTGACTCCTTTGTGACCATATGGACATAATAGAACAAGTGTATATTGACAGTTATGCATAATTACACTGCTTATGTTAAAAGGAAATTAAACCTTTACAAACTGTGGTTTAACGTTTATCTCACTTTAAGTTTCAAATGCTAGCAAAATCTATAATTCATGTGCTTCCATCATCTGCACATTCAGAAATGGTGTCAAAATGTCAGACTTGTACCCTTCTGAATGTTTAAAGGACAAGCTATAGAAAAGTAATCGTGACTGAGAAGGGCTGGTGGGAAGAGGGCAGGCCAACACCTGCTTTGTGAAGCCTTATGGAGAAGCTCGCGTGGAAGTCTATGCCCTATGATTCTTTTGGGTTTCCCTTCTTCAATCACTGCCATTGCTCACTGCTTCCCTTTCCTCCCCCCCCACTAGTGCTTTGAAGCTCACCTTGAGTTTTAATTTCATTGTTCTTATATCTATGTGTATTTATATCTATGTGTATTGAATTTTAAAAGCTGTTTGCTCTTTCTTTTTTTCTTGAAAACTCTCTTTTTCACTATAGGAATTATTGTCAAATAAGATTACACTACAGGAAAATACCCCATGAAAGAAGATTGTGCATTAAAAAGAACATTTTGTGAAAAGGCTATTAAATTTCTCCCAGCTTCCTGCTTTACAAGTTAATTGTGTCTTCTGGATTTGGCTCTGAGGGGAGCTATTCCAAGCTTCACCACCTTGAGAATTGCTTGCAAGGCACATAGAGCAATAAGAACAATATCACAACACCAGGGTTGCCAAATATCTAGCTACTTGTCAGGCTGTGAAATCCAGCTCCCAGAGTCCATGATTTGGTTAAAATGGAGAAATATATACCTAAGAACAGGATACAAAGTGTTAGCGTGTTGCTTGAGGAGCTGCTAAAACTAGCTACTTACAGAAACCAATGCAAAAGAGTATGGAGTACTCAGTGATATTATAGTAGAATGTGTTTGGAAAGAAGAATGCAGGTTATGCTTATGAGACACAATCAGTCTTGAGACCCAAGTAGATTTATAATGTTTTTTTTTCTCTGCTTTACCTGTGGGGCCAGGAAACTATTTCTCTCCTTAATAGAATTTGGTTTCTGAGGAGGAGAGTTATTCGTGGAAATTTTTCCACCTTGCCCTGCATCAGAAACTGGTTATATTAGATATTGAAGAGAGAGCCTGTAATACAGGAGATCAAACTATAAATGAGTGATAACCCACCCTTCTCTGGGGTTTGATCTATCATCAATCACTTCCCAGAATCTTCTTAAACACGTAGGCATTTAAGAGAGCTTATTTACACAAGGTTTCATGGGTGTAAATGTAGCAGTCATCTGTTATGTAGCAAGTCAACAATAGTCAGCCAACTTGCAAGTTTTTACTGCCAGTTTCTGCCCAACCACTTTTCAGCTCATAATACAGGTTTCTCAAGTGAAAGCCATGATCACTTACTTATGGGGTTCGCTGGTGTTTTGTTATCATGCTTGTAGAAGCTTTGTTTGTACAGACAAATCAAAATTAGTTGGGCTGAAGGGAAAAATAATAAAATGACTGTAACCTACTGGAGAAAACACTTACCTGAAAAAAGGACACCTGAGTTCTTGTTCCTGATCCAATGAATCTTGAATTATACTGCACCCTTGACCTTGAAGTTAGGGGGCATTAAAATGGGACTTAGGCACTGAAGTCGTGCAGATCTCCTGCGCTGCCCTCTGGACAAATAACAGTGTGCCTGCCATGATAGTTCTTAGAGGTGTATTGGCTGCCCATTCCCTGTGGCAGACTGTGTGGCAATGAGGAACAATCTGGGCAGGTGTTGTGGTTTAACCTGGCAGGCAGCTTAGCAGCACACAGCTGTTCACTCACTTCTTTCCACCTCCCTCCCTTGCCACCTCTCCTTCTCACCTCCCCGCAGTGGGGTGGGGGACAGAATCATGAAAAAAAAAAAAAATGATAAAGCTCATGAGTTGTCATAAAGATGCTTTAATAGGACAGAAAAGGAAGGAACAAATGATGATGTTGATGATGGTAATAATAATAATAATATGAACAAAGCAAGTGATGCCCAATGCAATGGTTCACCTCCTGCTGACTGATGCCCAGCCAGACCCCAAGCAGCAGCCCCACCTCCCTGGACGACTCCACCCATATTTATTGTGCAGCATGATGCCATATGGTCTGGAATATCCCTTTGGCCAGTCTGGGTCACCTGTCCCGGGTCTATCCCCTCCCAGCTCCTGCTGCACCCCCAGCCTCTTCACTGGCAGGGCAGCACGAGGAGCCAAAAAGTCCTTGGCTCTGGGTATGCACTGCACAGTCACAACTAAACCATCAGGGAGTTATCAGCATTATTCTCATCCAAAATCCAAAACACAGCAACATACCAGCTACTGGGAGGAAAATTAACTCTATCCCAGCCAAAACCAGGGCAGCAGCTCCACTCTTTTTGAGAGAACTGTACCTAAGATAGCAAGTGGTGAAAATAGATTTAATTAAAGAGATTGACAGTTTTCATGATACTTTAAATCAGAATACAAAGAGCATTGTTTGAAGCATGGAATTCCTTCTTGGTTTTTGTTCCTCTTTTTTATGTTGTTGGTGTGGTGTTTTTTTTTTTTCCCCAAATAAAAGTTCATTTGATGATTTATCCTTCAAAACATGTTGCTTCTTCACCAAATATAGCCTTCATACAAAATGTAACATTTCTTTGTTTAACTGTGTCAATTAATTTTTGTTCATGTGGTAACACAGCTTAAAATATTTTTTGATTCCTAACTTTTGCATTATTATATTAAGGATGATGAATGGCCCATTTTTCAATGATTAGATGATTGTTTCTTCTTTTCCCTTCCCCCTCAGGATTATTTTTTTGTAGATGAAAACCAACACTGAATTGAAAATGCACAAATATAGCATTACTGCATTGTTTTGTTAGCTAAGCTGTGTTCTATTGTATGTGCTGATGAAAAAAAAAAAAAGGACAAATAACCGTTTTATTAAAACAGTGGTGTATTTGAAAAATGTAATTATGCACTCCAGTTCATATACAGTTTTTTTATATGTTTCTGGTTTCCATGGATAAAATTCCAAAAGGCAGATAAAGCCTTATGGGAATTCCATAAGCACTTACTCTGCTTTTCCTCCTTCATAGTGTAAGTGGGTACCAGGAGTCAACCTCTTTAAGTACCTTTGAAATCCTGCCTCTTTCTTCACCTTCAGAAAATGCAAACAAGGTACAGTAGCTACAGCAGGGAAAGCTATGCGGTTCATTATTTTTCTTCTAAAAGAGTTGCTGTGAGGATGTGCCCCAGGAATTCTGGTTTGGGCTAGGATGCCCAAAGCACCTCCCTAGAGCAGCTGTGCGTCAAATATTCACTGCCTAGTCCAAGGCAATGCCACCACCACATGAAAATAAAACTCAGCTGTAGTATTATGGTTTATCCAAATCCTAGGTCTTCTTTTAATGTCCTTTTTTAAGTCTTATTTTAATGTCCTCAGGAAGACGTTGTGATTGGTGTGAATAAATGCCTTTTGCTACAGCCTAACGTGCTATATGAACATACATTAATTGTCATCTCTCTATTATAAGGGAGAACAACACCAATAACAAGGGAATTCAGAGCAGAGCAGGGCTTTGCCTGTTCTTTGCCATTTTTGTTTCCAAATGTTAGTGAGGAGTAAGAAAGGTTATTTCGTTCATCAACAGTGCAAGTTCCAAACCACAAAAGTCCCAGGAGTCCAAAAGAAGGTGCCCAGATCAATTGTTCTGTTGCTGGTAAGTTATAACTTGACTTTCCTATTGGCAGGCTAAGTCTCTCTGCCTCTATGTATTCAACACAAATTCCTCCTTTGTTGAAATCAACAGAGACGCCTCTTTCTCATAGTGAAGACAGAGTTTATACGATCTGTAAAATTCAAGCTGCTTTCCGTATTGCAGTCTTGCAAGTTTAGGGACAAAATGCCCTCTAGATCATGCCCTTCTAAGTATGCCAGAGCCCTGCAGGACCAAGGATGGTTGGTTTGTCAGCCACATACACCTGGCAGGCTTACAGAAATATTCCACACATCATTAATGTACACAGAAAGTAAATAAGAAAAAAAAAAAGAAAAAAAAAAGTCTCTTTCACTAGGGTGAAATCCCAAATGTGTTACTCAAGGAAGTGTATTCCATTTATGGGCCAGACCTGCTTAGGGGAAAAAAAAATCTTTTTCTGGATCTAGGCCTGACTGCCAAACAATATTTTTTTGTTGCTAATGTAAAATAAATGATCCTATGAACTCTCTGTCTTCAGCTTCTGGCTTTTATTGCTGACAAATAAGCAATGTAGCTGAAATATGTTAAATGTAAAGTGCATTGAAAATGCCACTTCTTTCAACATGTGGCTCCATCATTAGATTATTACTTCATTGGTGCTGAGACACTTGGTAACACATATGATGGTTTTACTTCATGGCTAGCACATCCAAATGAGTTTATACATTTATAATAGAGAATTATTCAGCTCTACATCTGAATCAAGTTTATTACCCAGACAGTTAAAAACAATTCAATTTGATCTCGTAACTTTGTAATATCTCTTGTGTAACTCAGAAGATCGTCTTACTAGAAAAGCCATTCTTGGACTATGTGGTCTAATAGATCTGTCCTATAGCTAAATCTGCCCTAAATCCTGGCAGAAACTAAACTACTAAAGATTTTTTGTATTCTGTTATAAATGAAAGGAAGCCATCAGTTCTATATACCTTTTATTTAAAACAAGTTATCTTATCCATGAGGTGAGATTAGAACTCAACGTAAATACAGATTGTCCAATTTAGTCCATATAAAGTGTATACACTTTCCAATGTACAATGCTTGTTATTGGACAGCTTTAGAAGCTCAGCTGCTTACTTCTTGTAAGGATTTTCTAGGTTACAGGTTATTTGTAAGAAGACAGCTAAAACTGTGATTTCTGTTAGAAAGGCTGGCATTTCATAGTCTGTTAGCAATGACTGAAAGAAAAGCTCAAATTTTGCCTCTCTATATTACATGTTAAAGGGCCATCAAGACTGAACAGTGTGAACAACCATATATACAACAAGGTATATTAAGCTAAGCAGACTTCTTCATCTATTTCCAATTTAGTCTTATTTAATTTATCTTTTAATAAAATATATTTCTGTTAACTATCACTTCAATCTATTGTCTGTACAGCTTCAAATGACTGCTTTTTAGAGCTATGAATAACCAAATTAAAAGTCTATAGTTACATTAGTTGCAGGTTATTGGTCAATAAGTGTTCATTAAACACTACACTTATTCTTTTCAATTTACAGTTTTATTTGTTTTCTTATTTTATCAGCTTTGATAAGCCATTTAAGAGTTATTTATGCAAAAGTATTAGTGCCTTTGATAGCAGAGCATAGCCAAGCTCTACTTCATGCAGTATAATTTGCAATATCTACTCACTCTCCTGAAACTTATGGTGATTGTTTGCACAATCACCTGATGAATTTTAACTGGGATTATTGAGGCTTTTTTTTTTTTCCCCTACTTCAATGGTTCAAAGAAAAGGCAATCACAGTACATAAGCATTTATGGTGGAAGACAATATTATTTGCAAGTGTTAAGTTTAAATGTAATATTTTGACCTTTTAACTTTGAATTATAGTTTCTGTATATTCCTTGTTTATAAAACATGGCAACCCAACCAAATACAAAATTTAATTCACATAAATTGGTTTGATGTTTATAATCACTTACACTGTACAAGTATTGACGTTTAGTTTTGGTAAATTCCACCAAAGTCACTTCCCAAAAGCCAGTGACACTACCAAAAACTACAACAATTTTTGTTTTAGTTGCAGTTAAAAACAAAAAAAAAAAACAAAAAAGGAAAAAGTATAAACAAAGAAAAATACAGATCTACAAGAAGATTTAAACATGAAGGCATTTTAGGGCATGAGGAACTAGCTTATCTTTGGGGAATGCTTCAAAGTGAAAGACGTTTTGTTAGAAAACAGAGGTGGGTTGCATTTTTGTTTGTTTGTTTGTTTGTTTTTCAGTTATACAAATATAATTCTCATTCTGGAAGTATGAGGAAGTTTGCTGGTTTCCTGAAACTAAACCTAATTATATAGGTGTTTTTAAATGTTTTCTACTGTTGCTGATAACGAGTGTATTTTAGTGTATTCAAACACTGACAACACTGACAACAACATGTTTGAATAAAAACAAAATATGTGTGATTTTGTGCCAGAAGTTTGGGCTCTCACCCTAAAAAATAAATAAATAAATAAATACAAATAAAAGGGGGGGGGGGGGGGAATATGTGTTTAATAGCTAAGTAACTAAATAACTACAAGAGAAACAAACAAACAAATCTCAATTATGAAATATTATGAAAATGTGTCAAGCATCCAAACTGGTAATGCATCAACCCTGATCTGTCACAGTAAGCTGCTCATCACCTTAAAGCAATAGTTCTCATGTTAAACTAGCTCTGCATACATTGCTGGGAAGATCTGATGTTATATTTTACTTAGAATGCATCCTTCTTTTATGACTGCCAAAACAAAACTTTGTACTGCATTGTGCCTTTCTAAAGTGGTGTCTTGGTCCAAGGACTGATATTGTTTTGTAAAAATAAGGATAGAAATTGATTAAGTAGTCTTGTGATCTACTTTGCGTTATATCATTCCTATTCTGATAACTTACTGAAAGTAAATAATAAGACCAGGAAAATCCATGCAGAATGAAATGGTACTTAGAGCAAGTAGACATATCCACTGCCAACCTAAAATCTATTTAAATTAATAGAGTTAACTTTTTTTTTTTAATATTATTTTACATCATTTTTGTACACCCTGATTTTAGTTTCATTGACTGATTTTATTGTTGATTCAATATTACTACAGGGATAGAAAGGAATGTGACAGATTCAGCAGGTCAATTCATAAGTATATGATGAAAAAAATTCAGCTTGATAAATACTACACAGGATCACCTGTATTCCCAGCCTTTTTCTCCAGATGTTCATATGATCAGTTATTCATAAGAGCAATATTTTTCCCTTATAGTTTCTTTCTGTCCAGCTACTCATTCCTTTCCCATAGGATATATACTATGTCCTTGTGGATTTAACCACAGTACTTGCCAAGACAGACAGAACCACGTGTTCTATGCTTCCTTTTCTTCCCTGTCACTTCGTAAAGTAGCAGCTTTAACAGACCAATCAGAAAGAGGCAAAGTTTCTTAAAAGCTAAGTGGTTCCATTCATTGAACAAGAAAGATTTTTTCAACCCATTAAATGTTACATTTGAAGAGAACATTCAGTGGCAAATCCATCAGTTGTTAAAGCTACATGATAAAATGTAGAGTTTTTGCCACACTGTGATGGTTTTATTCAGATGGGCAGCTGAGCTCCACCACAACTGCTCTGTCACTCCCCATCCTCAAAGGGAAAGGGGAAGAAAATATGACAAGGGCTTAAGGGCTGAGATAAGGACAGGGAGATCATTCAATAATTTTCGTGATGGGCAAAACAGACTCAGCGTAGGGAGATTAGAGAAATTTATTACCTATTACTAGCAAGCTAGAGAAGTGAGAAACAAAGAAAACAAACTACAAACACCTTCCACTCATCCAACCTCTTCCACCTCCTCCCCCTGAGCATCACAGGGGAACAGGGAATGGGGGCTGCGGTCAGTCCCTAACGCTTTGTCACTGCCGCTCCTTCACGGTCACTCTCTGCCCCTGCTCCACATGTGGTCCCTCTCACAGGATGCCATCCTTCCCAAACTGATCCTGCAGGGGCTTCCCACAGGCAGCAGCTCTTCAAGAACTGCTCCCACATGGGTCCGTACCACAGGGTCCATCCATCAGGAGCAAACTGCTCCAGCACTGGTCCCCCACGGGTGGCAGCTCCCCCCAGACTCCCTGCTCCTGTGGGGGCTTTCCATGGGCCGCAGCCTCCTCCAGGCCACATCCACCTGCTCCACTGAGAGATCCTCCACGGGCTGCGGCATGGAGATCTACTCCATGTGGGACCCATGGGCTGCAGGGGGACAGCCTGCTGCACCAGGGACCTCTCCACAGGCTGCAGGGAAACTTCTGCTCCAGCACCTGAAGCACCTTCTGTCCTCCTTCTGCACTGACCTTGATGTCTGCAGGGCTGGTTCTCAATCCTCACTCTCCTAGCTGATGTTATGCAGCAGGTTTTTTTTTTGTTTGTTTGTTTCTTGTTGTTTTTTCCCTTTTTTAATATATGCTCTCCCAGAGGCATAAACAACACTGCTTATTGGCTCAGCTCTGGGCAGCGACAGGTCCCTTTGGAACCAGCTGAAACTAGCCCTTATCTAGCAGGAGGCAGCTTATGAATTCTTCTCACAAAAGCCACCCCTGTAGTCCCCTGCTACCAAAACCTTACCGTGTAAACCCACTATGCACAACCACATGGCAATGTCATAGGAACATAGCCTGGGAAAGGTCAGAAGGCAGTTTATTCTACTAGGAGCTGTCCAGGGTCCACAGCTGAACCTACTGCCAGAAGAATGTGATTAGCCAAAGGATGTTTGTAATTAATGTGAACGCTCACAAGACCATTATGGTGAACTATTAGAATGTCATGAGTCTTTCCTTGCTGAGCAACAGTTACATTCCATGAAGATAAAATTTCACAAGTGTGTGAGCAAAACCAGGCAACGTCTTCATTTATTTTATTTATTCAAAACATTTACAGTGAGTAATAGTTCATTGGGGTAATTCTATAAGATAAGTGTGTTAGAAAAATATTTTACACTCTTTTCAACCGTGCATTTAAGACATTCTTCTCATTTTGTCTGAAGTGCCATCTGTTTTCATTCTGTGAAATGTCATTTCATACATACCTTTATTAAGCTTGATTGTGCTTTCAACAATTGAGAGAATTCTTTCAACACTATAATTCAGCCCATTCTCAAAATTATTGCTTTCAGTCATTTCCAAGGTATCAAGTGTTCTCTCTGTCCATGCCAGCTAACAGGTAACAGCTGAAGTTACTACTGAAGGATGTATAGTTCTTATGGACACTTCAGTCCTAGAATGAAAAAAAAATGTGTTAGTTGATTATCCAAACACAAATCTGAATGTTCTCAAAAAAGGCCTAAAATATGATGCAAAGACTTCATTTAAGTGTAATTTATTTTTTTCTATATTTCTATTTCTTTTTTTTTCTGCACTACAATGCTACTAAGTAATTTAATCTGTCAGAAATTTGTTCTTAACATTCATTTCCACAAGTTAGAAAGTAGAATGTGATCTAAAATAAATAAATAAATAGATTAATTAATTAATTAATGTGATGTTATCAAAACAAAACAAACAACAACAAAAAACACTTCTCAGTAGGAGATCATAAAAACTTTGATTTTGCTATGAAAACGTATAGAAAGGGAAAAGTGTAGAAAGGGAACAGGAACAAGTCTTTAAAGGAACATAACAATTCCCTTTGAGACAGGGAACTATGGTTAGACCCCCACCACTAAAAACTAATTGTTTTGCTAACCAGAGTACATATTTATTTTTATGGCACATCTTTAAAAAATCTTTTAAAACTATAAATATTCTTCAGTGATACATTCATAGTAGAAATAGTGTTCTGTAATTTTTGAAACATCAAACTTCTATGCTTCATATCATGCATAACCTTCTAGTTTCAAATGTGTAGTTTTGTTGTTGTTGTTTTGTTTTGTTTTTCAGGAAATA
>NC_137695.1:94516773-94521773 GCF_964034855.1 Anser brachyrhynchus
ATAGCATGTTCTTTGTAAATATACAAGCTTAGGTTTCTATGCATTACTTTGCTGAGAAAAACAGACTGTTTCCCTTGTTTTATCTAAAGCAGACAGTTTCCTAAAGGCCAATCAAAGAACAAATGTATTTCATATACAAAGGACCTACTGACTGTACTAACTCAATTCCATTTTGTACTTGGTTATTGTTCTCATTGCTATTAAGATACAAATTAAGGACTGAAGTTATATTAAACAGCTTAATTCTCTGTCTGGGTTCTTCCTAACCAGAATCCCTTCTAATATGGGGTTATACTGTACTGGGTCTGGCTAAGATGGAGGTAACTTTTCCTGCAGCAGCCCATACAGTGCTATGCTCTGCACTTGTATCAAGAACAGCACTGGTATCACAACAATGTTTTGTATATTGCTGAACAGTGCTGGCGCAGCATCAAGGCACTCTCCAAACCCTCCAGAGACAGTAGGGTGCCCAGGGGGTGAGCAAGAAGTGGGGAGGGGACATCATCAGGGCAGCTGACCTAAACTGACTAAAGGGATATTCCATACTATACAATGTCATGCTAAGCAATAATTGGGAAAGAGGAAGGAAAGGGGGGCTCTCATCATAGACCCTCCCAAATAACCATTACACATACTGAGGCCCTGCTTCCCAGTCTGTGGCTGAATATCACTCATTGATGAGAAGTAGAGAATAATGTTTTTCTTCCCTCTCTACACACAGCCTTTGCCTGTTTTGGTCATTTGTTTTGTTGTTGATGATGTTGTTTTTCTTTGTTTTGTTTTGTTTTTCTCTCTTTCTTTTCCCTTTAATTAGGTCATCCTTACCTCAACCCATGAGCCTTCTTTTCTTTCCAGAATACTTTCTTCCCCTCCTCCCCCCAGCTTTCTTTGAAGAGGAGGAGTGAGAGAGCAGTTGTGGTGGAGTTTAGCTGCTCAGCAAGGTAAGAATACCACATACACTTACTCGGAGAAAAGCTTATTTCACAAACTGATGCTCTCTTCTCTCCTATTACACACACAAACTATTTCCCACACAGATGCTCAGGCATGTAGACATTTAGAAGACCTTTCCTCGTGGCTTTCAGTACATTTGGTAACTCTGGTACAGTTTTACAAAAAAGAGAGAAAATTAATTTCTAAATGTGTATGCATAGGCATGTAGGTACTTAAACCAACATAAGTGTCCCACCACCTAGATAATGTAAAGATTTAGGCCAAATGACTGGAATAAAACATACTGGTCTGACAACTGGATTCAATTGATTTTATATATATATATTGATTCACCTGACATTATTCTTGAGTTAGATGACTGTAACTATGAAGAATGTAGTTGTTTTCACATTGGGAATAAACAGTGGATACTACATAAAATCAGAGGAAAGTTAGTATATTACCATAAATGCAAATATTTTAAAGTTTTTATACAAAAACAAATATGCAAAACTCTTGGTGACTGCACACAAGTTGAAAATGCACACAAATGCAAAAACATGTTTTCAATAGTGTTTTTAAATGTAGTGCCTACCATACACAGAATGTGTCTTGCTAAACCTTCAAATCTTCATAATTCATAATAGTTCGTTAAGGATTTAAGGAGTTTAAAATTACTAAAGTTCACCTCTAAGAATAAAAAAGAGAACCCTGCTCAGTATTTGTACTGGCATTTTGATTTCTTCTAACAGACCTATACCTGCAACTGCAAAGCCCCATCTCTATATAACTTCATTCTAATTCTGATATTTAGCCATGTGATCAGAGAAGAAACTGTTATTTTTAGGTGTGTTCTTATGTCATACATTGAACCAAACTAATGTCCAGCAAAGTAGCTTTTATTAATGTTAAGGTATGAAAAACTCCTTTTTAAGTGTTCTGGTACACACAAGCCTCTCTGAAAGAGGCTGCTGAGTACATATCTTTTGAAACTTTTTGCTTATTTTTTCCCATTTTCCCCTGTGTTAAGCCACCATATCTCAGGTCATAGCAAAGGCAGCAGCAGGCCAGAGTGAAGGCTGTTCATGCTGTTGCACATTGAAGAAAGAGTGTTGACCGCTGTGAGAATCATAAACCTCTCAGTTTGATGATCAACTGAGCAGTAAATTAATTAATCATCATTTTATGCCTCATCAGGCACTTTGCTGAGACTCTCAACAGGGGCCAGCTCAATTAGCCAATGGGAAGCAGACTGTTTTGTTTAGCTGGGTGAGTCTTCCATAAACAGAGGAAGCTTTGACAAGCTAATAAATATGTCATCTGTCTGTGTCACTAGCTGTAATGTGGCTCCACCTGTAAAGTTGTGGGATTCTGCTCAGTATGGTGGATAGCAACTTAAAAGAATGAGAGTGAGGTATCCAAACTCCTTCTCAAACAAAACACATTTTAGAATATATCAGGGTTTTTAGCCAATGAATTTGGGCTAGATTATTAGGAATCAGGTATTCATTTTTGACTTCTGAATCAGATATTTATAGCCTTTCAAAACATATTCCCCCCATATTCCCTGTTAGGCATAGTAAAACCACATGGCTGCATTTATGTTTAAAATACTCCTTTCCTTTATTTACTTTTTTTTCTTCCTTAGAGAAAAAATGCCCACCCATCAAAAGAAATGCTTGTGGTAACAAGCTTCTTGAGGTAAAATCTTTTGATTAAGTGGCAATAATGCTTCTGCCAAAACAGACAGGTTTGAAAGGTCCTTGTATCAAATCCTGCAGTTCCACTGAAGTTATTGGAATCAATCTAACTGCAGCCAGAATTCAGCTCCTGATGAATTAGACATCCCATCATTCAGAACTGAAAACAGAAACATGAATTTAAAAGTCTCAGACTTGAATAAAATCACTGAATTTTGCAAATTTGTGCTATGGACTTTCATGTATCTTTATGGCCATAAGGGCCCATTATGAGTTTCTAACTTGATTTTCTTCTAACACTGCTTATAACCTCTGGCTGAACAAGAGTTTATCACTAATATACCCAATCTTTGCTGAAGGATTTCAGGTGGTAGAAAATACAGCACATTCATTGATAAGCCACTTCTATAATTAGTTATTAGCACTGATTTAAATGTGCATCTTATTTAAGACTTAATTTTATATGGCTTCAAATTCCAACTTTTAACTTTCCTAAATCTTCTTTCAGGGGAAGGGGTCCCAAATTTCATGTAACATATATCTCAATAGTTACAGAAATATTGTCTTCCAACATTTAACACCCAGTTCTCACCTGAGAAAATAAACTGTATTCTTCTGGAGGGGCATTTTTATTCACTCAGCAGCCCAAGGCATTCTGTGTAACACTGATGGGTTGCCAGAGCTGGAAGAAACCACCCTCTCTCCGTGTTCCTGGCCATATGCACTCAAACTCTACAGAGATAAATGTTGCTATTCTAAATTTTCATGAGTTTTATGCCAGACTCTTAAGGGTTTTGGACTACTGAGGATGACCACAGTGGTAAGATGCTAAGACTTTGGTACACTGAGGATAAGGGGCAGCAGGAATGAAGTGCTGACTTTGTTAGGAAATGTGTTTATAGAGCCCTGACAGGACTAAAGTTTCAGAACACAGAATAGCTCTTTATCCAGTGAAGAAAGTGCTTTGGTTCCCCCCCAAAAAAGCAGGTAGAAAAAGAGCACTAACATTTATAAACAGTGAAGCCAGGGTCACCCCAACTGTCCATACAAGCTAGGAATACGATTCACTACACCTGCCTTTCCAACCAGTAATAATGGTAGCAGCTCAACTGAAATCAACAGCTCAAATATGGGAAATGAATTTATAAATCACAGCCAGCCTTAAAACTTTTTCCTTGAGCTAGATCATCATATAAGAAGTGCAAGAGATACTTACATGTGACCTAATTTAGTCACTAAGAAGGTTCTGTCAGTCTTGTACTCCCACCTTAAAATGCCACTTTTTTTTTTTTTTTCCTGGCATGTAATTTGCCAAAAAGTCTTGATTACTCCCTGTAGAAGCACTTCATATGTACAGTCTTTGCACCATGTACAAATTTTACTAGTAAAAGTTTTATTCTATTTATTCCAAGCCATTGGAAATTACAGAGTATAACAGAAATCTCTCTTTCTTGCAAATGACTGCATAAAACTGCGAACAACGGTGACTCATTTTAGCAGTTCTATTTTAAAATCAGTGAGTCTGGATTTAATCCATTTTACATTTCTGCAATGATTTCACACAGGACTAATTTTTTACTCTGTGAAGTAACATTCATTAGAACCTTCCAACTTGGAAGGAGGGAAGGGAGGAAGGGAAGGGAGGGAGGGAGGGAGGGAGGGAGGGAGGGAGGGAAGAAGAGAGGGAGGGAAGGAGGGAGGAAGGGAGAGAGGGAGGGAGGAAGAGAGGGAGGGAGGAAAGAAGAGAGGGAGGGAGGGAGGGAGGGAGGGAGGAAGTAAGATCATAACTTTGAAACCAAATAAGCTCTATCTCAGGAAAGGTTACTGTGTTGATGCCCTGAATTACATCCTTTCCCAAACAAAGGGAAAAGAAACAACAGCAGGAATTTGGGAATCATGGAAAATAGGCAGTTGCTGTTTATGCAGCTTCAAGGATAGTGATGGTCTCCTGGAATGGAGAAACCAATAACAGGATTATTGAAGCAGCTGAGGATCAGGGAGATGGGAAAGTGGCATATAGTGACTTTGTACATAAGACGTGGCAATATAATACATTTGACATAGAGAAGCAAGAAGTGATCAAACCCCTTATCAGAATGGTGAGCCCTACATATATCTGTGTCAGACACACCTAGAGGAAGGTGTATCTCTGTAAGCAAGTTTATAATTCCACTGAAAAGTAACACTAGCTTTATTTGACCAGCCTACTTCCCACAGATCAGTGATCATCATTGAGTTTCCAGTCTCTGAACAGGTGGCTTCAGTTTTGGAAAAAGTTTCTCATGGAATCCATGCACAGAAATTATTCTAGTTGTTACCATATATGTGCATAATAAGAAATATTTGCATTCCCACATACCCTCTTAT
>NC_137695.1:94526773-94624273 GCF_964034855.1 Anser brachyrhynchus
AAAGTAAGCTTTTCTCTACAAAATCTGCTGTTACATTATGAAACACTAGGGAAGATTTATAAAAACTTCCCTCAAGGAGCAAAAAAGGAGATGAATGACTATAGCTATACTGAGTTTTCTCAATGTGGAAGTAAGCTTCTGCTGCTAACACGCGATTAAGCTGAAGTTTCCATTGCTTACTCATAAGATTATAATGCAAGTTTCACAATACTTACGACTGTGAAGTTTTGCAGTGTTGTGGCTAATTCTCTGTGTCTGACTATGTTGGGTTTTAATATGCAGAGATTACCCTTAAATGTGGAGTCTTTTAGCAAGGCTAGTAAATTAAATTAATACTTTTAATTTTTTTAGAAACAGTAAAAGAATCATTCTCTGAGTAATTTGTGGTAGTTCTTATTAAATAGGAAGTACCTGAATTATTTAGGATGAATTGAACTGAGATAAATGAATTGGTAATAAACTGGTAATTTCTTGAAACTAAAAATAATTATTTAATTTAGTATGTAAAAATAACACAGAAAAGGTACTACATTTTTTTTCTTTTTTTTAGTTCTTACTTGTATGCTATAACTAGCTGAGCTTTATTACTTGCTCCTGTATATGTGTAAGATGCTTTGCACTACTTGCAAAATGGACATTTCTTCTACCCCTTCAAAGTAGCTGAACTTTAGACATCCCATGTTCTGCATTTCTTTCTTTGTAAGTAGGCATTTAAATCATTTTTTAAATATGAGAAATGTTTGGGTGCACCAATGTTATTTTGCTACAGTAAACTACTCACAATAAATAATGAAAAGAATTAATAATTAAAAGTTTTACTTTTAATTATTAAAAAAAATATTTAAAAGTTTTAAACCTTTAATTTAAAGCTAGAGAGAGGAAAGAGGAAATGGTGGTACTGAACTTCAGCACCAGGGAGCAGCACCATCTAAGAATTGCACTTCAAAGTTCCTCCCTTGAACCCCAAACTTCTTCTAGATGAAACAGCATATTTCCTCACATGTTTGTGGGTATAAACACATAATTCTCCATTTGGGTTAGTTTCCCAGCTGATACATGCAGAGGGAGGCCCATGGCAATATTTGTTTTTTGTTTTTTTTTTTAACACATCGACTCATACTCAACCCATTTACTTTTGGAAGAGTATTAGTACACAGCCTCGCTTTTCACACAACAGAGCGCATCATTAATGTAAATCTAATAAGACCATGGAAATGACTGTCAACTGTAAGACCAAGTCCCTACTCCAAACGGAAGGATTGAGGTTAGCAGTATTTTCTTTTGTCTAGGATTTATAAATAACAATAATGTCAAAGTAGAAGGTAAATTTTACTGTTCTCCTTGGGAACAGCTCAGCAATGCCCTCTAGCCCTTTTTGCAGTGATCATGGGAGCGCAAAAGAAAGTCTAAAAAGCATGCAATTACCCCCAGGAAATAATTACAATGCAAAAAGCAGTGGATGGTACAAATGACATTCCAATAAACGAGGTGAACTTGTATCATTGCCAAGCTTTGCCTCAGGGATTTTCCTGCCAAAGGAATATCAGCCAATTCCAAGAACAGCCAAGGATGGAGGTGGGGCTGCACATGAGGTGTTCCAGGTCCAAGCCTCAGGGAGCCAGAAGTTGTGGGCAAAGGAAACTCCTGCTAAGCCAAGCACTGACATTGCAACTCCCAAAAACCAGGGCAGCAAAGCTTGTTGGAAACCATGCCACACCCAATGCAGCCTTGCTTATATATGAGACTTTCTTATTCCAAACTTAATGATTAAGAGAAATATGGAAAGCAAAGTATTTTTTATGTCTAATTCTGTTTACACTCAATCTTATGGGAGCAGGATCTCTCTCTTTTCTTGGATTATATTAAATTTCAAAGTTTAACTCTGTTGAAGAAGTTTGTCTGCAATGGGCAGAAGCCAGAACCAAATCACACTGTAGTGTATTCAGTGTATTTAGTGTATTTATTATAGTGCATTTAGCACCATTTCGTGCATGATACTATTGTTCTCTTTAACTTACTTTTAAAATGTTTTTATACATTGCATATTGACCATTTCAGAATGGAAATCAACTCTTCCACATTTTTTTTTAGATGTTTCCTGGAAATATACAAAATAGTGCTGATGGGATACATGTATTTACATACATCTTTTCTGTGTCTGGATTGCTACTGTCATAAAAATGGAATTTGACTTAAAAGTCTGCAATGTCTGAATACATATTCAGGACCCTTGGTGGATCCATACTATGCAGGTCGGTACAACAGTGCTGGGTTCTAGACACTTAGTCAAACCAAACCCCTCTTCTCAGCCTTCCAGGGTACGCTGTCAAAAATGATCAAAGATTGATCTTCCAAAACCATCAGATTATCTGTTCCCCAGATAAAACAAGCAAATGTACAAAAATGCTTAAGTTGAAGTTGCCTCAAGCACTTTTACCTCGTATAACCAGCACATTTGGAAAGGTCCCGTTGACCTTGGCAGCATATTCAAACATGGATGAACAATTCTTGAGCAATTTTTCCAATGAATTAAGCACAAACAGGCATGTGTCATTGGGCACACATGCAGACTTTTCTGTCTCTTCTATCCCCTTAAAAATTAATAATTTCTCAGAAATGTTGTGAAAAAGAAGACACAGCAAGATGTATAGCCTAGTATATTACTGACTAGCATTTGGTAATTGAAATTACTTTGCTAAATGCTTTGTAAACACTGCAGAGTTGGCTTCTGATGAGAGACCAGTTAGTCAAATGCATTTTTTTATGACATTCATTTTAATCACAGAGTTATCATAATTTGGATAAGTGAACTGACTGTGCATAGTAAGGTTACCAAAGAGGGAAAAATTAAGAACTCGGATGCACTGATACTGTGTATTAAACTCAATCATCACCCTTTCGCAAAGGCAAAAGCTCCACTAGTGAAAGCAGAGAATAGTGACAAATGTATTACACACTGTGCAAGTTCACTAGTTTAAAAATGCTTTAGAAAAATGTAAAAATCCATCCCACTGCTGCAATTGTTATCTCACAGAAGTCATCTGTTCTTATTGCCAGGTGATTCTACAGATCTTCTCTTTTGTGCCAAATGGTTGTCAGACATCATTATCCCAGCACTATCAGTGCTTTGACGTGGACAGGGAATCAGTGTTACATCAATGCTGCTGCACTGAGGAGTACTCCCTACTTGGCTGCCTTTCTCTGTTTCCTAACCTGTCCCATCAAATGCCATTCTTCATTCATCTCCATGCTGCCCATTGATAATTCCTTTCTGCACCCATACCTAAACTTGCAAGTTGGCCTTCCTTCTTTCATGAATTTCAGAACTTTAGTACCTTTCTTTGTTTGTCTCACACTTATATTTCTTTTTTTTTTCTTTTTTCCAGTGCAACATATGAAAGAAAGAGGAAAAAAAAAAAAAGAAAAAAGAAATCTTGGGAGAAGGAGAGAAAGAGAAAATGAAGTAACTGTATTGTAAGACAGCACCTCAACTAGAAAAATTATGACTGCTCTGAAGCTTTCAGCACATATTTTTTTGTACACTACTCTGACTGACACCAAGCATAAATATCTGTTGCCATGAGAATCTCCACTTACCATTCTACCTTGTTCCTTCACACTTTTACATATTGATAGCATGTTCCAAGGGCTTTCTTGCCTTAACATCATGTATTATAGAAACAGCTTTTGGCTGCTGTGAAATACTCATCCCACTTTATACAAAACATAATAAAACCCTTAGTTCTATATTTTCATCAATAGATGTCAGGACAGTACACAAAGTTTATTAAGCTATTTCACAAAGTGGAGGCCAAGAATGAGAAGCTAATTAACCCAACAATCCAGTAGACTAGCCGTAAATGGACGCCATGTCTTTCAAATCTTTTACATATCCCCTGGTCACTAAGGCACACAGCCATACAAACCAAGTGAAACAGTCATTTACAGCCTAGGTAGAAGTCCAGTCACCTCATTGCTACACATTCAGCTGGAACTTTAACTATACGAAGACTGTGTGACTGGATTCATAACAGACCATTTAATTATGCTGTCTTATTTTCTTATGTTTATATCTGAAATGGCTTATAAAGCACATTTTCCTTACAGTTCAGAAAGCATCCAATAAAACTTAGGAGCAATTATAAATAAATATTACTTTTAAAAGACTAGCTAGACAGACAAAATATTTTGTGAATCAAATAGAATTATGCCATTTTTCTTAGTGGCTTGTTAAGCCAGCTAATGTGATTCCACAGTTTTTTTCAATCATATATTTGTAACATATGTTTGCATTAATTTATAATGTAATCATGTTGCAGTAAGTTAGCAAACTACTCCAAACTACTATTCATTAGTACAAGTGAGTTCAACCAATTAACTATCTTGGAACTTTTATTTAGAATTAAGAGCATAAGGAAACGTGAGAGCAGTTGAAAGCATGATTTCTCAGGGGAAGAAAAAAAAAAAAAAGCAAAGCTGTTTAATGTTAATTTCTGCTTGGTTTGATGTTTATTTGGTTGTTTTTTTTTTTTTTTTTTTTTTTCAGTTTGCAATAAGTGCCCTGTTATGATCACGGGAAAGGTTATTAGAGGAAAGAAAAAAAGTTTTTGTAGGGTTTATTTGTTCCAACAAAAGTTACATGATTTAAATAAAACAAACTGAACATAAAATATGTAAAGATAGTATGTATTGCAAATTAATAGCTTATTTTTAAAAAGGAAATTTAATAAAGCAATGTTGTTAGCAATTTAAAAACTGGTAAAAATTATACTTAAACATGACGGGAATGTTGTCAAGTTTTCCTACCTGCGCTGGAGTGCAAATAACTAGTCATTATACCTGCTTTAATTGCAATCAGACTGAACTAGATGACAATATTATTCAAATATAGAACTGGAAAAGTCATTGTCTTTCCAGAATGGAAACAGGATTTTAAAAGCAATGTGCGCTCTCATCTTCACTTTGTATGTAGTTCCCTCACATAAACCTAAACAACTACAGCTCATTGTCAGTGAACCAGTGATATGATTCTGAGTCCCAACACAAAGTTTTGTTGTTGTAATATAGTGAAGAAATTAAAATTAAAATTAAAATGATAGTGCAAAGAAAAATATTTTTCTACATCATATTTATTCTTGATTAAAAAGAATCTAAAATCAAACTATTGTTATAATCTCAAAGTAGTATTAAGGATGGCAAAAATGCTTGATTTTTAAGTATTTGCATTGAAAAGATATATTTGATGTGACAGTTTCCATGACAACAACTCAGTTTCAGTGCATACTTGAGTATATGGTTGTGTAAAAGCTGTTGATGCATGCAGCTTTTACATGACATCACTATGACAACCTTACAATTTATATTCATATATAATTGTTTCATTTCTTTCTTAAATGAAAAAAAAATCAAGACTACAATGTTTAGCTTTTCTGAATCTTAGTGTTCTTTTAAGAGTGGTGGTAGGATCTTTTAATAGTGCTGTAGAAATATCAGTCCCATAGAGAACCAAAGAGAAATGACAAAAAGTTTTCATTTCACTGTATCTTCACACTTTACATTTCTCTAGATTCTTGGTTGCCCAAGCAATTTGTGATTTGAAATGATTATTCATTCCTTCCTCATTACTACTCACAGATTATTTTTTTTCACAGGCAGACATTTTTTTCTTTGGACTTTCCAATCAAAGTACATGTATAATTCTAAAATTTCCAGGAAAGAAAAAAAAAAAAGAGAGAGACCTTTTACAAACAGATAAAGTACTGGATAAGTACAAGGCTTATGATAACTCTGCATGTAGGAGAAAATTTCTGCTCAACAGGAACACAAAAAGTAGATTAATGAAAAAAGAGACCAGAGAATCTCAGAAAACAATTAGACATTTTTAAGAGTCTACAATGGGTGTAGATGAAGCATGAATTAGTTCTGTAAAATAAAACCTTTGTTTAAGAAAAATAAATAAGTAGAATAGAAGTGCTAGCTGTTAAAAAAAAAAAGAAAAAAAAAACCTTCTGCGAAGTTGTAGATGGGCTTTATGAAAAGTTTTCCTAGGAACCTAAGTGTGAAATTTCAAAATCTCCAAACCTGCTTTCATGTTAAGCACTGAAACTCATAAGGGGATCACCAAAACCTCAACAGGGAGGACTCACCTAAACTTTCTTTTCTTGCTGTTACCATTAGTGGTTAAGTAGTGATTTCTGTGTCAGCTTAACAGCTGCTGGCAGCTCAACAGATGTGATCCCATGTCACACAGTGCAGAGAGGCTTTCAGAGCTTGGTAGCCTCAAAAACAGTCTTGAAGTTTTGGTCTTTACTATAGAGTCGAGTGACATAAGCATTCAAAGACAGAGGATCAGAGAGCCATCTCCCCATCTTGTGTAAAGAGCATCCCCACAGCCAGACTGAGAGGTGGGGCCCAGCCACAGTTAATACAGCTTTCTTCTGGATGACATCCCTCTCTCTTTCCTACCAACATTTCATGGTTTGTTTTTTTTTTTTTTTTGCTTTGTTTTGCTTTGCTTTGCTTTGGGGGGAGGGAGGGTGTTGATTTTGAGAGAGAGAGACTTGGGGCAGAAAGACAGGAGCAGAAGGAAGGGAAAAGCTCACCTTTATCTGCTCTTACCCAGATATAGCCTGGGAACACACCCACATCAGAGAGCTCTGAATTAGTTTAGGCATAGCCAGCCATTCAGGTCAGATCCCCTCCAGCTCTCCTACTCTTGCTGCCTGAAGCCAACCCTCATCATGGTTACGCGGTCTACCTCAGGTACAGTTCACCCTAGCTGTGTGTACCTACTGTGCAGCGAAGGAGCTTGGAATGAGAAAAGCTCTGGTGGAGGTCTGGACAGGAGGGAAACAGCCTCAAGCTACCTTCTGGAGAAAGTGGCAGTCTGAGGTGCTGCCCCAAGGCAATGATGATTGTCTACTGCCCCGGCTGCTGCTTTCCCAAGAGGTGCTTTGTGGGGCAGGAATGGTTTAACAGGTTTCAAAATGTGTGGTGATGAGTGGAAGGCAGGGAACATAATGTAGGCCTGCAAGAAAAGCATTTCAGATCCTTTTAGTTCTTATTGTTGCCTTTCTGGTAATCTTTGAAGCTCATAAATTTCCTGGAATGCCGTGCTTATTAGAAGATATACATTGGTTTGGTTCAACCCCTTCAAATTTATATAGTTTCCTTAAGTTGAGACTATGAATATTTATTTCCACAGATGCCTGAATCTTTCTGTGTTGGATCACACAATGGTTCTTAATTTCATCACTCATATATGTATGTGTTTAGATAAGGAAACTTCATCCCAAAATCTGTGCTAGGTATGGGTCCTTGAGTATGCAGGGCTCCATCCTTTCTTCTAATAGCCATGGCACCACATTTTTGTGGTGGTAGCAAGGGAAACTTCATGCTGACTTCAGATGGATCTGTGTTGTCTTCTATACCTGTATGGTGGAGGCAAAGGAGAATGAAGCAGAAAGCAGACTGAGGCTTCATTAAGCAGAGAGCAGAGATGATATTTCTCTTCTTAAACTGTGGACTTCTCTGAGAGTCTGAAGACAGCCACCAGATGCCCATCTTTTCCAATGTGCTGCCTCACTACTTTTCAACAAAGTCGAATGAGAGCAGTGACAAAGATCACCCATGCACACAGACTAAAAACTGTACTACTTTTCAAGGAATAGTTATCCTAACTAATATAACCCCTTCCTAGCTATGGATTTAGGACAAAAACTTCTCACAATTTTGACAGCAGAGAAGCAGATTCTGAAACTTTTTGGCTGTGCTTCAGCCACTTATTCAAAACTTACAGGGATTGTTGTCAAAATCACATGGACATGATAGGGTTTATCCTAGTACGTAGCTGCACTTATGTGCTCATGATATATGAACAATATGAGAGAGAAAGTTAACAGGCAAGAGTCCTACAGATAATACAGGATCCCTTCTGCAGGGTGTCCAGAGGCTCCTCTGCAAGCTGATGCAAAACTGCTTGTGTGGAAATTTTCTTCTTTTTCCTTTCTTTGTTTCACCTCCATCTAAGAATATATAGGCTGAATATCAAGAATATTCATCTGCTTTTCAAGATTTACTCTTCAGGAGTTATATTCAACTCATACTGTCTACCAAATGCCTCTTTTAGTGTTAAAGATTCTCTGTTTCCTCATGAATGACCATCAACAGCCACAATGAGTAGGACTACTATGTTGACCGCATGGGATGTATAAACCATGGCCAACAAGCTGTGAAGAGAAAGATGTTTAGATTTGCCTCACAAAAATCAGTGAGAATTTACCTCCAAAGATGCTCCATCGTACCCCATAGGCACGATCTTTAGCCCTCTTGTAGTAACAGAGTTTGAAACTTTCACATGACACTCTGTATTGTGCTTGTGTGGCAAGAATTTAGGAGCAGGGGGCTGCAGGGTTGACCTCTGTGAGAAAACTCAAGAAGCTGTCCCATGTCAGATAAGAGTCAGTTCCAGCCAGCTCCAAAAGGGACCTGCCACTGGCCAGAGCCGAGCCAGTGAGTGATGCTGGTTGGGCCTCTGGGAGAGCCAACTGAAGGAAGAAAAGTCTGCTGTGCAGCAGCATCTTGGAGAGAGGAGTGAGAAACAGCCCTGCTGACACCAAAGGTCAGTGCAGAAGGAGGGCAGAAGGTGCTCCAGCTGCTGGAGCAAAGTACCCCTGTGGCCTGCAGGGAGGCCTATGGTGGAGCAGGCTGTCCCCCTGCAACTCATGGGTACCACAGTGGAGCGGATCTCCACACTCCAGCTCACGGAGGAGCCCCCAGTGGAGCAGGGGCAGAGAATGATGGTGAAGGATCAGCAGAGATGAAGCATCATGGACTGACTGCACCCCCCATTCCCCATTGTCTTGCGCTGCTCAGGGGAAGGACATAGAATAGGGTGTATGGAGGAGAACATATTTTTAGTTTGCTTTTAACTCTCACTGTTCTAGTCTGCCAGTGATGGGAAATAAATTATATTAATCTCCCTACTCCATGTCTATTTTGCCCACGACGATAAATGTTGAGCAATCTCCCTGTCCTTATCTCAACCCTTGAGACCTTTTCATCATATTTTCTCCCCCTTTCCCTTTGAGGACGGGGAGTGAGAGAGTGGTTGTGGTGGAGGTCAGCTGTATGGCAGGGTAAAAGCACCACACACTCAAGGGCGAGCCTCCTCTTACCTGTGAGGACTGGCTGTCAGATGACACCTGCATTCCCGCCACTATATTTTTACAGTAAACTCTTGTTTTGACCAACCAGGAAAGGGCCTCTGGTAGGGTTTGTGAACATTTGTTACTGCTTTGGGATTGACAAGCTGTTTTAGATCTTTGATTCTCTTCATTTTCACTATTCTAAAGATAAAATCTGTCTGTTTATCTGTCAGATTAGCTACAGCTATAATTTGCAATGGACTACATATGATAGAGCTAGACCTTGTGGAGAAATAAATGAACTTGAGGGCAATTTATGGTTAAGTGTACTGGGTCGGGCTGGGATGTTAACTTTCCCTGCAGCAGCCCATACAGTGCTGTGCTCTGCACTCATAGCTAAAACTGCAATGGTATCACACCAGTGTTGTGTCTGCTGCTGAGCAGCACTGGCACAGCATCAGGACCCTCTCTAACCCCCCTGGAGGTGGGCAAAGAAGTGAGAAAAGAAACATCACCAGGGCAGCTGACCTAAACCAACCAAAGGGATATTCCATACCATATGATATCACACTCAGCAATAAAAGGTGGAAAAAGGAGGAAGAGGGGAGGGGTGGGCTCTCGTTGTGAAAACGTCTGTCCTCCTCCCGAACACCGGCTATGTGCGTTGAGGCCCTGCTTCAAGGACATGGTCAAGCATCGCTCATTTGTGGGAAGTAGAGAGTAATATCTTTCCTCTGCACTTCCACATAGCCTTTACTTGTTTTGTTTAGTTTTCCCTTTCCCCCTCCCTTTCCCCTTTCTTTTTTCCCCTTTAAGTTGTTAATTGTTTAGTTAAATTGTTTAATTAATAATAATCTTTCCTTAATAATTATTTTTTTTCTTCCCTTTAATTAAATCATCTTTATCTCAACCTGTGAGTTGTTCTTTCCTTTACTTGTTCCCCTCCTCATCTAAGGAGGGGGAGTGAGAGAACGGTTGTGGTGTTCAGGTGCCTAGCACGGTAAAACCACCACATTAAGAGGGAAAAAAAAAATAAGCTTCTTCACAGAAATTAGTTTAACTTTCGGTATTTCAGGGTTTTTTTTATTATTATTATTATTACATAATCTTTGAAAATTATATTAAAAAGTATGTTACTTGTCTCTACTGCTAGGAGAAATATTAGTAAAAAACTGTTGTTTGCCACAGTGAGAAGTGAGTAATCCAACAGAATAAAACACTTCAGTTGGAGTAAACAACATATTTTTTCCCCATTTTTCTGAAATCAGAGAATATCTAGCAATGAAATAGTACACGGAGAGTTGTAGTTACTGTCTAGTACACCCACATCTGAGGCCTTAGGCTTGAAACTATGAAAGGGTGTAACAAAACGGTGTCCTAGTCACTACTAAGACTGTTACATGTAGGCATGCTGCAGAACAGGCCTACTTAGCTGGTTGTAGGAATAAATCAAATCCTGGCTAGAACTTGTGTATTTGCTGCTGTTAAGTCTGACAACAATCATGCTGAGACACAGATAAAAACTGTGATTTTTTTTTTTTGATTATGTAGTCTGCTTTTTTCATACCATTACAGAAATGAATTCTAGTTAAAAACTGCAGTGTAATTTTTACATGAAATTTTGCAGCCTCAACTATATGAATTACTGTCCTTTAGTAACATTCAGATGTAGTGTTAACTTAGTGTATGGAAGCAATTGTTTTATCCAGCATAAACTACAGCAGGTTACCCAAAAATTCCTTACAAGTGTCAGGTTGGGCAAATTCCCAAGGAAACATAAAATGCTTGAAAGACCTAAAAGGCTTCCAATCTAGTATTCCACAAAGTTATTGTACTGATATTCGGATGAAGAAAAAAAAAAAAAAAAAAGGCAAAACACTTCAGTGGTTTATCTCAAATGACTGTACTTTAGTGCAGTTTCTTTCAACATCCAGAACCCTACTCACAGTGCTGTTCTTTTCTCATGGTCAAGTGGTCTATGAAGATGAAGTGGCATCCAGTTCAAGAAAATACAGAAATTGTTCTTGCATACAGTGAAAACAAAGCCAATGAGACCAATCACACAATATTCTGAGTCAGAAGGGACCCATGAGGATCATCAAATACAGTTCCTGGCTCCATACAGGACCACCCAAAAATAAGACCATATGTCTTGAGAGCATTGATCAAATACTTCTTGAGTGGTGCTGTGACCAGATCCCTGGGGAGCCTGTTCAAGTGCCCAACTACCCTCTTAGTGAATAATCTCTTCCTAATACCTAACCTGAACCTCCCCTATCACAGCCTCAAGCTGTTCCCTCAGGTCCCATCACTAGTCATGAGAGCGAAGAGATGAGAACCTTCCCTTCCGCTCCCCCTCATGAGGAAGCTGTAGGCCACAATGAGGTCTCCCCTCAGTCTTTTCTTTTCTAGACTGAACAATACAAGTAACTTCAGCAGCTCCTCATGTGTCTTACCTTCTAGACTCTTCACCATCTTTGTAGCTCTCCTTTGGACACTAACAGTTTTAAGTCCTTCTTATACTGTGGTGCCCAAAACTGCACAAAGTACTTGAGGTGAGATCACACCAGTGCAGAGTGAAGCACGATAGTCACATCCCTTGACCAGCTAGCAATGCTTGCTTCATGCACCCCAGAATACGGCTGGCCCTTTTGGCCACCGGGGCACACTGTTAACTCATATTCAACTTGTCAACAACCAGAACCCCCAGATACATTTCCCTGGGGCTGCTCTCTAGCTTCTCATCTCCCAGTCCGCACATACTTCCAGGGTTACCCTGTCCCACGTGCTGAATTGAGCACTTGCTCTTGTTAAACATTATATGGTTGGTGATTGCCCAACCCTCTAATTTGTCAAGATCTCTCTGCAAGGCCTTTCTACCCTTAAGGGAGTCAACAGCTTCTCCTAATTTAGTATCATTCTCAAACTCAGTTTATCTTCAAGTCCTGCATCCAAGTCATATACAAAAACATTAAAGAGAAGATGTGCTCCTCTTACCCAAGTGTCAGTCATGTAGGCATCATTCTCTTCTCTCCTCTTCTGCCATTTTAGAAACAACTTTAGTTTTGTAAGTAAGATTTAGCAAAGACAGGAGCACTATGGCATACTTGTATTATCCCAGCAGTTGATTCTTTATCTCAAGTTTTCAAACTTGATTATGCAGCCAGTCAAGTCATGTCTTATCTCTTACCTCTTCTTCCCATGAAAGTTTGCATCCCTGAATTCTTGGAAACCAACTGCCTCATGCTATAAGCAAGTGAATACAAAGTATTAACTAGGAAGACTTGACTTCCAAACATCCATATTAACCACTAGATGACGTACTGACTCTCAGCTGTCAAGAGACTATATTCATCACAGATGATATTTTATTCTGATCCTTATGTGTAGTTTAACATCTTTTTTATGCAGTTGGGTCTGCATGGAGGCAAACAGTAACTCAGTTGTTGACTGAAGTAGGGTACAGAAAGTTTACATTCTAGCAACCTCAGTGGTGATACCTATGGCTGCCTACAATAGCATTACAGGGTGTTTTTTTCCTTCTTTTAAAGGCTTGTGACATTCACATGATGCAAAATTCTCTTACAAGCTTTATAACGGAAAAGCCATTGCAATCTTTCAGTTATAGCCTGCCACAAAAGAAAACACAGTTGTTATATATTTTGAGAACTTAGAGTACACTGTGATTGTGTCATATTTTGGCAGACTTGAAAGTTCAAATATATAACTGCAAATTTTAAGAAAGAGGTCTGCCATTTCCCTGCGGCAGCCTGTAACTTGAATGTCATTGGAAAAATGAGAATCATTGGCCAGTCAGACCACTACTGATGCTACAACTGTCTGAACATAAGCAGTTCCACTCTGTTGATTGGCTAAAATACCTTTGTGAGTTGTTGGAAATAGTGGCCATTTTGGTAAAGGGTTATTGAAATAACATTGGGGAAAACAAAACAGAACAAGCAAAAGGCAATGAATTTTATAGCCACAATTTAATTTCTTGCAATATATATTTGAAAGTTAGTGAGCCAGTAACTATAAGATTTTTGGAGAAGCCAAAAGGTTGTTCAAGAGTCATTTATTAGTAGGAGGGTTACAAAAATTAAAATTACTTCTCAAATGATATCTTCAGGAATTTTGCCTTCAAATTTGAACTCATAAGACTTGAAGATATGTGCTAAATTATTCCTGTAAAACAGAAGCTACACTCTGCACAAAGAAAATGAAACGGAAAATTAAATGAAATGGAAAATTAAATGAAACCTTAAGTCAGAAGTACTGCAATAATGAGCTCATATTTTTTCCTTTAGTTCCTCCTGTTTCAGCTCCTTCCTAAAGTTCTCAAAGGAAGCAAATAAAAAACATGTTCTAGTGAACTTCTTTGTTGATTTTTTTTTTCTTTTCAGATAGTGGAATATTCATTTAACTGAACTTTTCTATGTATGCATGCTATGGATTAACTGTATTATTCCTCTTTTTTATTAGTCCAAAAGCACTTCCATAAAGCATCAGTACACAGAATATTACGACATCATCACACCTGACACCATGACCTTCTTGACCTCAGGAATGAACTACCTTACCTCATTATTCCTGCAAGTCAGGAATACAACTCAGTATAGAGATGGTACATCAGGCTTCCTGCCTCCTTTTACTGAGGAGACATTTTTCCTCCAGGATCACTTGCATAGCCATGTATAATAAGCAGATTCATAACAAATCAAAAAAATATAAATGCTGTCTACTCATAGTAACATTCACAAACACAGCTCTTCCTAACACAAGCCACTTTATTTGTTTTACTCACAACATTTGTGGAGCTGAGGATGGCTCAACAAGCATTAGAAAAGCTAGTAAATTCTGGTCTGGCTTTTATAATGGAAAAAAAATTTTACTGTAAACCTAAGTTCAAGTGTCTTCTGACAGTAAGCCAGATTTTCATTTTTTTAGCTTTAATAGTAGAATAAATTAAATAATACAACAAAGTCTAATGCAGGAAGGAGACCCTTATTAAAACAAAATGGAACTTCATGTGTTTTTGACTGTTTGAGCCTGAGGCTTCTCCCAGGTGCTAGTAATATATTGGCAGCCAAAGTCAGGCAAAAGTTCAAGGAAACACTTCTCTGCTTTTAAAAATCTGTCAAGCAAAACTTCCAGTTACTGTTTTGAATAAATGATTTATAGCCACCTTTCTTAGGAACAGTTATCTGTCAAGGATATTTTGCTGAGAGTCCACCTCTTATAAAATCTGTTATTTAACTGTTGTACTCAAGTGGTGAACTGTTAGTAAAATGTAGCTCTTCCTTCCATTTACAGCATAGAGCTTTTTTGCATGATCCTAATTGTGAAGGAAAACTAGTTATTCAACCTTGGGAAAAGACTTAACTTCTCCGTTCAAAATTAACTTTTTTTTTTTTCCTTTGACTTTTACTTCTGTGATTTCTAGCATGGTGTAGTTCTTGCTAGACTGCAAGAACTCTGGTTGAGTTGACGCTATCAAGCTTTCACCAGTTTCACAACTTTGGCTGTGAGGTTCCTTTAATATACTCTCTTCAGAATTGATTTGCTTTCTCTTTGAGATGAAAAAAAGAATCCATTGAATGAAAATAAAACACACGTATAGAGAATGTCATATTTCAAACTATAATTGTTCTTTTCAGTAAAAGTTCGTAACTTAGTGCAAGCTTACATTTAACTTATTCTGTCTACTTTAAATTGTAAAAGTAATATGCAGAAATCTTAATTTAAACGAGGCTAAAGGTATTTATATTATTTAAGGATAAGACTATGCATAACACTATGCTCAGTCAAGTATACTATTGCAGAGCTAAAAATTGCATACAAAATAATGAACTATGTTTAATAATGAACTCAGTTTACTGATAGATGTATAGCCTTTGCTTTCAAAATGTAACAATTTCAGTATTAAACCTTTCTGATTTGCAGTTACATTTTCACTGGAACAGTTAGCTTATTAAAAAGAGTAACTAAAAAAAAATCAAAAGTAATTTTTTTTTCTCATGCAGATATAAAGTAGTGGTATATATTTTGACTATCTAATTAAGAGGCTTGTAGTTCTCAAGAACTTTTTTTGCACTTTGATCACATTTCAAAATGGAGAAAGAGACAATAATCCTATTCACTGTGTTGAACTGCCTTCTGTACGTGAAGATGGATACCCCTAAAAAAGGGGACAGAATCCTGGGACTCTAAACAGACCGCATATCTATTGCCTATTTTCAAGAAAAAAGTTGATACAGTCATTGATTTTTAGTCATTCCTCTTCCTTATTAAACTACTAAAATCTTCACCTCAGCTTTCTTCTTGCTATGTACATGCTAAATCTTCTTGCTATATGAAGAGACTGCCTAATCAAAATAATTAAAGATCTGTTTCTGTTTTGCATTTTGAACCTCAGGATTATTACTCATGGATAAGTTACACTTTAACTTTGCATTAACATATACACCTATGCCACTGCATTTACAATATTAAAGTCTTCTATCATTCTTAATATTTGGCAGGTGTAATAATTCCTTATTCTCTTGATCTCTTGATTTCTTTTTTTAATTTTTAATCATTATTTTATTTTAGAGGGGGAAAATGATCCCATATAGTTCCTGTTAAGTGACAGAGGTTTACCTGAGATTTTAATTTTGTGTTGATTCATTTTATTTTTTTATTTTATTTTATTTTATTTTTTTTAAATAAGGGCACTGACTTATCAGAACCTCATGAGCCCGCTTGAAGTCCAGGATCTTCGGCGCTGTACAGATTTCTCAAAAATGATTTCTGAAATGCCAATATAACTAAACTGCACTACATTAACATTTGTTTTTTATGGAATGGGAGACTTATCCCTACAAATGTAGTTAGGAGAAAGTCAATATGTAAAGTATAACAGATTAGAAAGGAAGAAAATCTAAAGTTAAGTGGAAAAGTACTAGACAATATTTCACGTTCTGGTTAAATGCAGATCAAAACTGAAGTATGAAGATCTTGTTTGCAACTGAACATATTTTTCTTTTTTCCTTGAAAAGCAAATATTACTGATTCAGTTATTGTGGAATTAAATATAATAATAACTATGATGGAGAGTAAAATCAACTTGGTCTTTCACATTTGTTTATTATTGGATTCATGTGCTCTTTATGTGTGTTTTCGTCCATTCTGTAACTCAGTAAATTAAATTTTTCTAGAAGAAATTACAAAATGTAGAATATTTCGTACATGCAATGGATTGCACTATGATAAAATTCAGAGGAGGTATTACTAAGTATTACCATATTGATCACTGGGCACTGCTTTTGAGACTTCACAAAGGCAATCAAATAAATGAAAAAAAGAACTTCCTTTCATATAGTAGGTATATCCATAGAATAAAATAAATGATTCAACTAAAACATATTTCTAAATTCTTGGATTTATTCCCAGTTTAACTGGCAATTATTTAGCTCTTTCTTACTAGGGATAATTTCCTCAGTCTGGATAAAATACTTAAATTCATTTTCGCGTGTACAAAGTTGGACATTTAATTTTCTCTGTCCCACAGAATTAGAAAATATTATTTTAGCTATTTACTAATTACTGATTCTAGTCAAGGCTTAATTCTTATTTATGTATGGCTGATGAGCACTACACCAGCAATGTGAAGTATTACTTTCATACAGTCCCTTTAAAATGCTCATAGTCTGATAAAAGTTAAATTTGTAATAGGAAATACTGTATTTACAATGTTATTCCTTTATTTGTAAAAAAATGGTGGAAATGATTCTTTAAATATATATATATATATATAAATTAGATAGATCATCTTCTGACCACAAGAATGAGAACTGGACTGAACTATTTAGTTAATCCTGGATACAAATTTATTTCCCTAATTTTCTGCAGAATTTGTTGAAGGAGAGGTTTTGTCTTAATAACAGACATTAAACTACACTTTTATCAGTATGCTGAAAAAGAAAATAATAATAAAGGATACTAGTACTCAAAACTCTTTCACTGCATGATTCAAGAAATGCCTGGCTGAACCCTGACTTGACTCTTGACTTGTCTTGACTCTACTAACAACCCAATACAATCCAATGGCAGGTGGTCACTTCGATCACAGAAGAATACTGATGGTAGCCATCTCTGTGTGTAGAGCAACTGAATTCCATGCTTAATACACAATCATACTTCATTCTTGAGATCCGGGACTTGATTTTTGGTCTACAGTTTCTAAAACTTAGAAAAAATACAGCATTGTTTTTTAAAGCTAACTTTTCTACTGCTTACTAATACTCGCTAAAAACTATCCCCATGCTTTCCTGACATGTTAACCATCTTCTTGGACAGATATGAAAAACCTCTGCGTAGGGGAGGGTGCAACACAAAAGAGTGAACGATACTTCTTATGAGGAATAGTGGAATAGTAGATAAGATCTTTAAAATATCTTGGGAATGACAAATCACTTTAAAAATTTTAAAGATCACTTTAAAATTCAGACAGACACCAAAAACCTGTAGGATGTTTCAGAAGTTTCCCTACTCGGAAGCTTGAATTTAATCATGCCTTATTAAGTTTTCTCACAAATTAATTAATTAAATAAAATAATATTAAATATAAGGAAATAAATATGTTTTTGGAAAGTTTTCTTAATACAAGGACAATTTTTGAAATTGTTACACCCTTCTCTATTTGTTTTTTGTTTTCTATTATAACCAACTATTCAAACTGCTGGACCTCAACTCTACAAACACAAAAAGGTACTGTGGATCTAGGAACACAAGTAGTACCACTGAACCATAAAAGAAATTTAAAAAAAAAAAAAAAAAAAAAAAAAGAGAGATATCCCAACTAAAATAAAGAAAGAACAGTGATCATGAAATAAAACACAATACTTCCAAAAGTAACTTGAACAAAATCAAAAGAAAAAAGTTTTTCCCTGCTTTTGCTGCTGGGAAAGAGGGAGGCTGGATTTTTTATTTTTTTTTTTAAGAAAAGCTGTAGCTAAGCAGTCAGGTCATATTTGCCTCTCTGATTTGTCCCAGCTCCTCTGCAACCTGATGGTAGGGAACTAGTGGCTGGAGGGAAGATTGCTACTCTCCAGAGGCCCACAGAATCATAAAGATTGGTAAAGACTTCCAAGATCACCTGGTCCAACCACCACCCTACCACCACTATCACTCACAAAAACATGTCCCTAAGCACCACGTCCAACCTTTCCTTAAACACCCCCAGGGACAGACTCCACCGCCTCCCTGGGCAACCTGTTCCAACACCAAAACCACTCTATCTGAGAAAAAAATTCTCCTAATTTCCAACCTAAACCTCCCCTGCTGCAACTTGAAGATATTCCCTCCTGTCTTATCACTAGTTATCCGCAAGAAGCGGCTGACACCCAGTTCTCCACAACTTCCTTTCAGGTAGCTGTAGAGAGCAATAAGGTCTCTCCTGAGCATCCTCTTCTACAGAATAAACAGCCCCAGTTCCCTCAGCTGCTCCTCATAGGACTTGTGTTTCAGGCCCTTCACCAGCTTCACAGGGCATATTCCAGGGCCTCAATGTCCTTGTTGTAGTGAGGGGCCCAAAACTGACCACAGTACTCAAGGTGTGGCCTCACCAGAGCAGAGAGGGACAATCACCTCCCTAGTCCTGCTGGCTACACTATTCCTTATACAAGCCAGGATGCTGTTGGCCTTCTTGGCCACCTGGGCACACTGCCAGCTCATGTTCAGGAAAGCAACAATCAGCACCCCCAGATCCTTTTCCTCTGCACAGCTTTCCAGCCACTCTGCCCCAAACCTGTAGCGTTGCATGAGGTTGTTGTGGCCAAAGTGCAAGACCCAGCACTTAGCCACATTGAACCTCATCCCATTGGGCTCTTCCCATCAACCCGTCCTGTCCAGGTCCCTCTGCAGGGTCTTCCTACCCTCCAGCAGATCAACACTTCCCCCCCAACTTGGTATCATCTGCAAACTTACTGAGGGTGCACTCAATTCCCTCATCCAAATCATCAATAAAGATATTAAAGTGAATGGGCCCAAACACCAACCCCTGGGGAGCACTACTGGTGACTGGTCACCCTCTGGATTTCACTCCGTTCACCGCTACTCTCGGGGCCTGACCATCGAGCCAGTTTTTAACCCAGCAAAGAGTGTACATGTCCAAGCCATGGGCTGCCAGTTTCTCCTGGAGAACACTATGGGAGACCATGTCAAAGGCCTTGCTGAAGTCTAGGTAGACTACATTAACAGCCTTTCCTTCATCAACCAGGTGGTCACCCAGTCATAGAAGGAGATGAGATTGTTCATGCAGGACTTGCCTTTCATGAACCCATGCTGACTGGGCCTGATCCCCCAGTGGTCCCGCATACATTGCATGATTGTTTTCAAGATGACCTGTTCCATCACCTTTCCTGGCACCGAGGTCAGGCTGATAGGCCTGTAGTTCCCCAGGTCCTCCTTATGACCCTTCTTATAGATGGGCATCAAAAAAAACACCCCCATAAAACACATGCAGCTGGGTGATGCTTTTGTAGCACCTGGTGTAACTGGTAATGGGAGAGAAATGCAGCAAGCAGCAAACCTGAAGAAAGAGTGGAAAGACACCCTGTGAAGAGCACAAGGAGCCAGGCATCAAGGGTGACAGAAAGTAGATGACTTTCCAGCAGTCCCTAGGAATATTGAGAGTTTTCCCAATCAAGGGACAGAGAGGTTGTTCTTGGATGGGACCTGCAGCATATATATGCAGTGTTCTAGACCTCCTTCACACCTGACAGACTGCATTCTCACCTTCAGAAAACTATTTTCTAGGTTATGCTCTTCTGTTCTACTAAAACTCCATTTGAGACACTGGATGTCTTTGCTATGCTCATTCCAAAGGAAAGGAGGCAAAAGATGAAGCACTGCAGAATTGAAGCACTTCTCAATAGCAGTCGTACTAGAAAGCATAAATTTCAGAACAGTGTTTAAAAAAAAAAAAACAGTTATGCTTACAGACTTTCTTTGATTTTGTTTTACTGAAAATTGTGCCTTGGAACTTTCACAGATGTTTGTAGGCAGCTTCTGCTACAAACATATGATGATTCATATCAACATTAACCTAATGTTTATTATATACATATATATATATATCATGTGTCTTTAAATATTTGTGCATGTATATAAAATATGCATTTTACTTATACATATATTTTATATAACTTTATATATTAAAATTAATATTCAGCAATAAAACAGACATTTACTAGTGACCAGATTTACTTTATGTCCAGTTCCTGATGTCTTTTGGCATTAAGAATTTGTGCATTTGATACATATGGATTAAAAACTTAATGGAAAAGAATCCTGTCTGATAAATTTAAGAGGCATTTCAGGCTGTGGTTTGGAACCACTGAAATGAATGCTATGAAACAAGTCAGGCCAATTTAAAATAAAATGAAAGGTCTTGTCTATTTCATTTGCCTTAAATATCTTTGTTGGTTCCACTTCTAAAGAATCTCCAGGAGGAATTATCTTTTAACAGGAACCAGTGTTCACCATTCATTTTTGTCAGGATTTAAACTTTGGAAATATCCCTCTGATTAAAGAAGAAATTTAGGGCATTACATCCTTTAAGTACTGCCCTCAAGATAAAATTTAGGCCTCTAGCAGTCAGGATTGCTCTGACTAGTAAACAATGCTTATACAGAAGTTGTTCTTTAGTTAAGCAGGGCTATTTTGGCTTTTTTTTTTTTTTTGGTTCAAATATTTAACAGTTCTGTGCAAGTTCTGCAAGCTATATATATAAATGTCATAATAAATATTGTTTCTAATTAATATATATATATATAGGAATGACCTTGTTAATATATTAGGCAGCTACAGTGCCTAGAGGAAGTTAGCTAGATTCAGAAGTCACAAAGACAGAGACAAAAGGTAACTTCAAGCAAGTGAACCAAGACTGTATTTTCAAATCTAGATGAGAAAATTTTATCACATTTTTAGAGATTAAAACCCCATATTTGTTAATCCATATTTAGAGAGCTCAGTAATCTAATCAGATTCAGTACCTTTAATTAGCAGCTTCTCTCATTAGCATCCAGAAAGAAAATAAATACAGATGCTGAACTTAAACACCTCTTAAAACACTGACATTGTTTTCTTTCACTTGTGCAGAAAATTGCTTTGAGCTTTTTTTTTTTAGGTACATCTTTATCTTTAGCAACGTATAATTATCCACAACATTGTAGTATCTGAGCATAAACGTAAATGTTTTCCTACAGTAGAAATAGCTCAGGGGAGAAAAATAAATATTTGTTGTATGTAACTCCGTCTCATGTTAGCACAATCCTCCAGGATCTTAGAGATGCGGGTTTGAATTCCTTTGAAGAGTGGTATGAGGTCTTATTTCCACATTGTGTGTAATCATTCTCTTGTGTTCACAGAAAGAGTGGATATGAACTCTGCAGCAGGTCTCAACTATGCAGATCCACTATCCACTACACCAAAGAATAGAATCCAGAAGAATTTGGACAGGATGAGTGTTTACACTGAAGTGTGCAATTTCTGTGGCCCAGCCCATCTCACTTGTGCCATTAGTGTAAGTGGCAGCAAATGCAAACAGACTTGACAACCATCATCATGCCTACATTGTTAGACATTTAGATTAATCCTGCCTTCACTATGTTAGATTATACACAGCAGGCAAGAAATCAATAATGAAGGGATCTATGGTGTGTACCAGTAACTGACCAGTATATGTTCTGCTCTTCTGCAGATCCTGAGAGCTAGGCTAATGACAGTGTGTGATTGATAATTACATCTGTTCTTTCTCTTCTGTCTGCCTGTTCTGCAGAAAGTGTCTTGGCTCTCTGTTAAGACAGGGTAAGCTTACTTTTTACATGCAGCCACACATGTTTTCAAAGGTATCATTTCTCCTACTGGAAGGGTATAACTTTCTGATGAAGTCATTGACATACAGCTTGAAATATGATACCATATGGAATCTGTTCTTTAGATTTCATGCACTTGTCATAAGAATGACTTGTGACTTTCTGTTAACTTCTGTTTTCAGACTTGTCAGTCTTAAAATAAAGTACCTTTTCTTGTATGTAATACAGTGGCTTCACTACTCTGACTTACAATATCTCTATATTGCCTCATCTGACTTATCTATTAAAAACAAAACAAAGTGTTGTTTGGTCAAGTATGTTCAGATCCTTCTGTTTTACGGTGTAACACTGCAGACTGATAGGCATTTATCACTTCAAAAGAATCTCTTGTAAATCAGACCGAACACTGAGACTAGCCATCTAATTTATCATCATGTACAAAGATTACAGTTCATCAAATAACAAGAGCAAAGCCATTTTTTTAAATTTTTTTTTCTTAGCCTTCTTAAATGAAAAGAGGTTTCCTTCACTTTGATAATATGTAAATAATAAATAAAAATGCCTGCTTATATGTTTCTTAACTAGCTTCTGTAACAACCCTGTGGTGATGAAAACTACTATCATCTGCTAACTTGCATAACTGGCATGGTTTTAAGAACTCTGAAGCCCTGCTTAAAGGCATGACTAATGTCAACAGAGAAGCATATTTCCCACCTACACAAGTAGGCTTGTAAGTTGTAATTGGAAGAATACTTGGAGGATATTTGTTCTCATTAACAAGAATTTTGGTTCCTTTCTATGAATAGATCAGAAAAAGGAAAAAAAAAAAGTCTAAAATATTTAGGTACCTAAAGGAGAACTTGTGCCTTGCTCTAGAGAAAGTTACATCTGAATTTGCCATCACCTTCAAATTTCTTCTCTGATGCCATTATAACCAGTGTTGATTGTAATCCATGACCTTACAGGTCATAGTTACTCTGTACATGTATAGCAGTATAATACCACTAACACAAAGTTAGACACTGTCAAGGCCCTTGACTAGGCTCAGCCACCCTTGGTACGCTAGATCCAGTTGGTGTATTTGAACCATGCGCTCCAGAAGCATTATATTACCAGCAAAACCCAGCAACCACTGTCGCTATCTCTGCAAAAAGAACAGCATGAACTAGTGATACTGATGCTTTGTTTTCTGTAGAGGTATGATCACCTACAACATGCAAATCAGGCTTCACCACTCCTCTCCAGAGGATTCAAATATATATCTCTCAGATCCCAAAGAGGCACATTAACACTTAAGCTTACAGGCAGTTTGGGTGGAGAAGAGAAAAAAAAGAATATGTCCTCTCTCCTTTGCCTTGTGAAAGTTGCAAGATTGAGAAGAGAGAAGTCTTAAGATACATAAAGACAGCACAAGAAGGAATATCTGTTAGTAACTCAAATACCAGCATGGAAGAAAAAGAATTAGTGTTTTACTGATGACCGTAAATTTTCTGAGCTCAAAACACTAAAGGACAAAGGTTCTTCTCTCCATATTGATGTGGGAATTTCTTACAGGCTGATTGTACACTCACTGCAGGCTTTTCCTGTTGCCCAGCCTAGAAATCTAAATGTTCTATTTGACACATAGTTGTTTCCCAACTCACCCAACATGCACACACACACACACACACACAAACAGGGTAAAAATTCCCCTTCATTTAGGAATCTGAATGCCACAGACCAATAGCCTGAAATATAGGCATCTAATCCTTAGCACTTTGTACTTTAATGAATTAGACCATAATTATCGTTAGACCATAAATGACTTCCTCATGATCACACAGACAGCTCATGCCAGTAAGTGAAATCCTGTCTTCTCATACTTTACCAGGCATGGAAATTATTTACTAAAAACAAAATCAAAGAGTTTATTTATATTGATACATCTATATTGATACACTGTTGTGTATCACATTAGATTTATGTATGAGAGGAAGGCTGCAAGTATTCTTGTTCTCTAACACTAATATATTATGCCTTGAAGGATGAATTCTTGAGGGAGAAAAGATCATCCCTATGAGATGAGAATTCCTGATAACAGAAACTGGAATTCAATAACCAAGTTAGTTTCATGTGACAATCAACATATTCTTCCTGCTTCCCTTACTTGCCAGATTTCTCTGTCCTGGATCTTCAAATATAGTACTGTTAGCTGGCAAAGTTGTCTTTTTTTGTTTTGTTTTGTTTGTTTGTTTGTTTGTTTGTGTCAGTTCTTGAATAATAATGTAAGAATAAGTGACTAGCATGATTGAAACAATGACAGTGTTCTGGTAGCCAGACTGAATACAAACGCATGAAAGAGCCTCCATCTGAAATGTCCCATGAAGCTAGTAGTGTGAGAAAATTCTCATTTTCATTTTAGCTAGTTCTAAAAAGCTATGGATTCCTCAGATGACTCAACAAAAGTGTATTAAAGAAAGAAAGAAGGAATATGAGATAAAAGTTATGAATCATGCTTAAAATTTCCTCCTTTTCAACACACAGCACACGTATATTGAGAGAAATATAAACTAAATGAAAGTCTTTTGCCTGTCCTGCTCTAAAAGCAGAGTGAACCTCTGCTTCTAGTTTATAGAAACTCTGCTTCCTAGTTTATAGGAAATCTGGGTTTGGGTTCTGTCTTTTCCAGCAGAAATTCCTAAGAGAAATGATTTAAATATAAAGTTCCAAGCTTTTCTGCAGTGGCTGGGTGGAACACACTTTTCTTTGCACTGATTTCAGAGTTCTTTCACTTTTTGTTCACTTTTTATGTCATACTTAAATAGGGATGGAAACAGAAAAAGGCTCCCCAGTTCAGTATTTGAACACTGAGTTCCAGTTGCTGCTCCATCAAATATGTAAAGTTAAATTTCTACTAACCCCCTCCTTAGGGGAGTGTTCTGAAACACCACTCCTCATATCCTGTCTGTCTTTTATTCCCTGAAGACCTTTCTACACACATTCACCTGTTCTATGCAAAATGGCAGGCCTCCAGAAGGAAAGCTATGAAGTCAGTGAATTTTCTGTGACCTGATTGTTAAGATACTGTCTGGCCACATACCTGCTTGATTCTCAAGTAGACAGAGGTTCTGGGGACTTTTCTCAAGGTGTCATTTAGCCTAAGCAGAAACTTCTGACTCATACAAAACACCAGGAGTCCTGGCCTCCCTTGAAAGTCCTGATTCTCAGCAACTACAAAATTCTATCTTGAGGCAATTTGGAGAGTTGCTCTAAAGAATTATCCTGTTGTGCATCAGTAATTTGAATTAATAAATAATACCCATCATCAAACAAGTGATGATCATTTTGACTAGCAAATTACAATTATTTTACTTTTAACATAACACACACATATATTTTTTTTCCCTTGGAGTGTGAAAGCACCTGCTTCTCTTGTAATATCCATGTACTGAAAGCCTCAGAGAGGTACATTTCTTTCTAAAGAATTAAGTGTTATTGCACATTATGTCAGAGCAGCAAAGGATAATGGAAAATACTTAAGTAATTGCTCATTATTTTCCTTCCCACTTGCTTAATTCCATCCTCTTCTTCTTATAAAAAAAAAAAAAAGTGATAAAACCTTCTTCATTAATCTTCAGACTAACTATTTGGCAGAGAAATTTTGTACCAGAAATGTTTGAGTTTAGATGCCCTGTCTTTAGTCTTACCTGGTAGTTGTTCTCTGTGTTATTACTCACGTATAGGTGCCCAAAAACATCATCCAATTTTAGCATGCAGTAAGAAAATAAACTCCTGTTTACTTTTGTTCACCACTAATTAAATATAATACTTTCCTCAATATTTTGCAAATCATAATTATATAAAATTAAGGAAATTGAGATAATGTTCATAAGGGAGGCAAAAACATAATTCAGTGAGAGCCTTTCCTCTGTCAGGTAAATAAATTTCATCCATCTACACACCCAAACCAAATTCTCTCAGAATCAATGGAAATACTCCATTGGCTTCAGTGGCTTCTGGATCAGACCCAGCCAATTCCCATTAAAGTCAGCTCAGGACTTCAACTAGATCATGATGTAACTGAATTAATTAACATTAAATTATGAGAAACTATTCTCCATTACTACAAATTACTTGTAAAATAGCCAAGCTTTACTATTAATAATGAATTCAGCAGTGCTATATGAGAGTTTCTTTCCATTAATACTTCTAACTATGACTTTAGGACCAATTTGGGGTTTTTGGGTTCCCACTGCCATGTTCCGCTAACAGGCGTATGAAAACATGAGTGTCACCTCATTGCACTGGTCACTACTGTCTTGAGTTAGGTAGAATCAATTCTGGCATCGTGAATTTTCTCCTGGACTTGATTGTGTGTGACTATCATCAGGGTCCTATTCCTTATGAATATTGTACAGTCTGATCCATTGTGAACTTTTAAGCTGTTTGGAGTCTGTGCTATGATTTAAGAGAGCTTCAAGCTGGGAACTTGATGATAGGTCTATACTTCTGGCTCCAGCCCAGCTGTCTACATTTGGAAATGTATTTGATTTTGGAACAAACTTTTCTGGAACGGAATGTCAAGAAAATACATAATCAAGAGGGCATCATACATAATGAGCTACAAAAACCTGTTTGTCACCCTCCTCCCACAATAACGAAAAGCCTTCTACAGCTGCTAATTAGAAAATTAGAACACCACAAATGGATTATATTTTACTGGCAGCAGAGCATCTTCCCCCCGGTGTTTTTAAGTACTTTTTGAATTGTTTGCTGTCAGCAAAACAAGTACGCTACCTGCGATCCTATAGACAACAAAGCCCAGCAGCAGGATTTCAGTCAGGTGATGTCACCCAGGTAAAATTGTACTGACAAGCTTTTAATTAAAGTTTTCCCACACATCTTTCTGCTGGTCCCCAGGAGCTATTATTCATTATGTGCCGACTGTCAGCCAATTGTGAGTCGGGAGGGAAGTGTTTTATTTTCAAAGCCCTTGCTGACAGCTAGAGAACACTTTGTTATACAATCTGTTTACTTTTTTCACACACACAATCTTGCTAAAGGGGAAATGGTCATGCAGTAGTGTTTACAGTTTATGGCAATAATTAAATACATCTGGCAGTGCAGTAGCTGAAAGGAGGTCGGTGTGGGTGTGGGTGAAAAGCCATAAAATTATTCATATAAACAGTTACTCTCACCTTGCAGAGCCCCTAGCATTTTGAGGCAAAGTTTGTTTGGGAAAGGGCAGGTCTAAACAGGTGCACCAATTCTGAAATTGGAATATGTGGCTCTAAGCATGTGGTACATGATGCTAAGAAACACTGTCCAGGAATCAAGGCAACACTCTGTACCGATCTGTGGCTAGAACAGTTTGAAGTGGTTATAAAACAGCTACTTGTCCTTCACACTGCTAATGCCCAAAGTACTTACCTCTATAAGAAGTAATGTACATTGAGAAACAACTTACCACCAGTTGCAAGCAGAAGGCAGTATGGCGCCTGTTTCAGCAAATGGTCAGTATATGATGCTTAATACTTACAGGAAAGCAGTCTTCTTGAAATTTTTTAATGACTTACAACAGAATCATTTTTTTAGTTGGCTGGTGATGATAAATATTTATTTGGAATTACAAAATATTTTTAAATCATGGTTTAAAAAAAAAAAAAGTAACATTAATCACTGCCTCACCTTAAGTATTTAATTTTTCTGTTTATTAAGAATGCCAGAAAGTTAACAAGCATTCTTAAATTATTTTAAGACTAATTAAAACTAGCACAATATTCACAAACAGAGGTAAAACAGAAATTGTATGGAACAAGATCAGTTGCTTGACACTTGCTGCCAAGACAATGGTTATTCTGTGGAAATGGCTTCCACTACTTAGCAAAAAGAATAGCAAATAAATCAATCAATGAATATTTAAATACCATCTTTTATTGATAATATTACAAATAGCTACAGAAATTATACAAGGGTTACATAGCTAATGAAACTTACACAGCTTTTAAGTGCTTTTAAATAATTACAGTCTTAAGAAATCATTTTCTTAGATGGAAATAAAGTTAAGTAATCAAGGAGAAGACACTTTAAAATGGGCTGTTTCTGAGGTTATTGAACATTAAACCATGGGTCTTAGCTGTATATTGGGTTGGAAGGCAGTTTCAGTAGACAATGTAATATGCATGTCTTAAAAAGCCTTTCCTGTTTGGAGATCATACCAAGACTTTAGCCAACAAGCATATGAACACAGGTTCCACTGCTGGAAAGAAAAACTTTAAAAATTCTAATTGCAAATGTAAGTCATGTGTCACTTTGTAGACTGTGTTATCCTGTTATTATTCTTTTTTTTTTTTTCTTCACTAATGAAAGATATTTTTTATTTGAGTAGATGGTAAGAGCAAGATGATATTTTTATAAGTTTTGGTTTCAGTCACAAATAGCAAACAGATTCTAAGATACTTCACAGTTACATTCAAATTAACTTATTTATAATCATACCATTTTCATCTTCCCAAGCTTAACTAAACCAACATACTATGAATAATGTAAGCAATTTATGTTAATCTTTGCTTTAAGGTCAATGTTATAAGGGAGTATTATTACTTTAGGATCAGCATTATAAACACTAACGGTAAGATTTTTCAGAGATTTGAAAAATCAAAGTATAGAAAATAGGTAACTTGCCTGAGATATATGGGGTAGAAAAAGTGAGGAAGCTCTTGCTTCACAGTTCAAAGCTGCCTGTGCATTTTAGTCAATGACTATTGCATCCAAAATGCACAGAGCAATAAACCTAGGCTCCACACTGATAAGAGTAAAAGAACTCATCAGTCAGTCATGACCATTCTCACTCTTTTCTCTCCCACATGCTTTCCACTCCAGAGACCTTGGGGGAGCTGCAAGGCAAAAGAGCCAAATAACTTCAGACAGAGCAGGTACTTGAATCTAGCAGGGATTACTCCTTCAGGCACAGCACTGTGCTAATGTGATTACATATCTTCCTGCTGGAGTTAGTCCACATCTAGCTGATCTGAAGTGATACAAAGCCACTGTATGCAACTGGCTTCCTACTTCCCTCCTTAGGAATTCACTTTTCTTTGTGATCCTGGGCTCAGGACTCTCGTCTGACAAATGTGAGGGGTGGGGATACCACTGTCTGAGCTTCCATCAGTTCTCACATGCAAAGAGAAACTGTTGGTCAAAGGAAACCTTGTAAAAACTGTGGTGAAGAGATGCTCAGAGAGTGAGAACATTTTGAAGTTACCAGAGAATTCGTTATATGGAAAAAAGGGTTTGCCAAATGAATCTGATAGGGATTCTTCAGAAAATTTCAGGTCTGTCTTGTATGTACACAAGTGATTGGATTTTTTATCAAGATGTTAGGTAAGACTAAACATAAGACAACACCTCCCAATACCCAACATATGTGTTCTGGTGAACTGATGTTGAAGCATGTACCACAGTCTGCTTCTTTTATGTAGTTTGGTTAAAGCAGTGAGAACTACTGGTGATACACATACACAATCATGATGAGTAGCATATGATAGAGAACTAATAAAGTCTTAGCGGTATAACATATTAATTGAGAAAATATTAAATTGTGTATAAAAAAATGTAAGTGGGCAATCACCATTTAACTGATCTATTTTCAGCATTGTGCTGAAAGGATCTATTTTTTACCCTATGTAATTTGATAGTATCATCAAAGATCTGAAAGATCTGAAAGATGAAATGTGAGGGTAGCTAAAAAAGTAATTAATAAAGTCTGCTCAGCTATGCAACCCATTGAATTTCGCCTTAAGGATTTTAATAGCCATTTGCTCCTGGAACAAAGTGGTTTGGGGTCAAGAATAAAAACAGATATGCATAAACTGCCTTTCTAAGCAATGATCAAGATGGGAAGAAAGTATATACACACACACACAAAATGGGTATTTTTCCCATACTACAAGCATTTACAAAAAGGTGTCTCCTAGACCAAAATGATCTGTTTAGTGCACAAAACATATCTGTATGTGTGAAAAATCATACTTTGACTGTTTTTCTACCTTCCCCAGTCCTTTAGATCAGAATAGCCACCAAAGAAACCTATCATTCTTCTTTTTCCAGTGTGATATCCCCTCTGGCTATGTAACATAACTCTGGCCTAATAAAGAAAGAACTACTTCTGTCTTGAGTATATCAAATTCAGAGTTGAAATTTTTGAATATTTAGCTGCTCCAAGCCAATGTTGTTGTTGTTGTTGTTCTCTCAGAGTCAGTAGATGGTCAGATTATTGCTATATCAAATATAGTTCCCTAACATGACAGAAATCATACTTTGATAGTGGACTACGTTTTGGCTTTCTGCCATTTGCTGGACCCTTATTTGTTGTCATGGAAAAAAAACAGTAAAACATATTGGACTTTCTGCTATTTGGGCCTCCCTTGACAAAGGGAAAAAAAAAAAAAAAACAAAAACCTTTCAATTCTCTTCCCATTCAACTCTTGCCAGTTGTCTGCACTGGTACATGTTACCTTCCTTCTGCACCATGTTTTAGCTCATTTGGAGTTATCAAGAAGCACCTTCTTAATTCTGAAATAAGATATATAAAAAGGCCCCTCTGGAAACTGACAGTACCCTGCAGGGCTCTGGCCCCAGGCATCTATGAAAGCACATGAAGACACCATAAAGGCTTGTTTGAACAATTTGAACAATTCTTTCCCTACCTTCAACCAGGTTATTTCCCCTATTAAACTGCAGGTCAGACTGGCAGATATCTTGCTCATCTTTCTCTCTCTTTTCTTTCCTTTTCTCTCTCTCTTTGTTGTTGTTGTTGCCCATGTTTATATTTTGAATGAACTAATGCATCTCCAAACATGTCCATTATATTTCATATTAGTCAGTGCAGGAAATTACTGTAGCTGTGGTTTCTCTCTCTCTTGTCTCTGTTCAGAAACTCCAATATGAATTTGTCATAATTTCCAACTTGTTACAGTGAAATAATTTTTTAGGGTGTTGTGAGTGTTTTCCTCCCTCCCTCCCTCCCTCCCTCCCTCCCTCCCTTCCTTCCTTCCTTCCTTCCTTCCCTTATATCTTCTTTTTTTTTTTTTTTTTAAGCCAAATCAGAAAAGATACAGTATGTATCTTTCAGTAATGCAGACCATTCTTGTCCCTCTTCCTTCCCTACTCTCACAACACTATGAATGAAGCACGCATTAGGGATAGAAGTCAAACTGCATGAGGAAATGCATACGGAATTAAGTTAACAGCCTGAAGATATGCACTGTAACTCTGTTCATGACTGCTCATGTGCTCACAGTTCCCTCATTCTTTGTGTCTCTGCAATCCAATGCAAATAGGAAGCTAACTCCAGAGACAGTATTTCTCTTCTTGCACTCATCAGTGTGGGTCTCCCTATCATCATCTCCCCCTTAAAGCAGACTGCATTGCTCTAATTGACTCTTCAGTCTTTCTGTACCTCCTTCTCTTCATGTGTGAATGGCAGTCAAAACAAGCATGAATATCAGACTCAGCCTAAAAGCAACTGACACATCCAAGTTTATGGCAAACCAGTTTCATGTGGCTCAACCTCTCTGCCTTTGAACACTGAATAGGTGCAAACCTTACATCTGAGTTACCACACCCATTTGTCTAACATCAGTGAGTGATAGTGTCTTTTGGGGCATGGGCTTCTCAGCAGCCAGTGCCTGGAAGGAAATGAACAGATGAAAATGCTAGGATGGCAACACCTTGTCAGACCAAAGATCCCTATAATCCTTTCTCTGACAATACCTGTCAGAAGATGCCTCAGGAGCTGTTAGGAATCAGGACAAACTTGTGCTGATGTTTTTGCTGGATAATCTGTCACCCTTCACTTCAAACTTCTGAGATAGAAATAACATTTCCATATTAATATTTATTTATTCCATGAATCACTTTTTATCTCAAGTAAACTTCTAGCAGTTAAAACATTTTGGCAATGAATTCCACAACTATCCACACATTATAAGAAAAACTGCCTTTCCTCATTGGGACCTGCCAACAACACATTTCATTTGATGATTTTAAAGTTCTTGCAGAGGAAGAAGCAGTGCTAACCGCTCTTCTCACCTTCCCATCAGGAAACTATAGACTTGTGTCACATCTTTCCTAAGGCATAATCATTACAAAAAAATTCCAGTCACACAGGACTTTTACTTGCATGGGAGTAATTTCACACCTCTGATTACCTCTGCTGTCCTTTAACTTTCCCAGATCCACTGTTCTCTTTTTAAAATGAAAAAGATAAAACTGCATTCAATACTCATGATGCAGATGAGTAATTTATACAGCAAAACAGTATCATCATCTATTTTGATCTCTATTTGTTGTCATATTACATAATTTATTTTATTTTATTTTATTTTATTTTATTTTATTTTATTTTATTTTATTTTATTTTATTTTATTTTATTTTATTTTATTTTATTTTAGCTAGTGTTGAGCATAATTTTCATGGAACTACAAAGTTAGGAGTGTTTTCCCCCATAAATGTCACTTCAGATTTTTCTACCCCTAATTTTATTTGACATTACATCTACCACTCACTCATCATCATGAGAATTACTGGATAAGTTTACTACATTTCTGCATTACTTTACAAGCATCTCTCCTTTTATAACCTTGATTAGCTTAGTATTGCCTGTGAAATTTTTCACCTCACCATTTGCTTTCTTTTTAAATCATGTATTAGCATAGTGAACAGCAAATATATATAATAGAATAGAATAGTTCAGTTGGAAGGGAACTACAGAGATCATTGTCCAATTGAATGTCATAAATGTGTATAAGACTCCACTGGTGATCTGCTTCCACTGTGAATATTTATTTCTGCATGTTTTTTCTCATCTTATGAAAAATATTTATCCATGTGAGCACAAAATGATTGATCTCATAACAGATCAATCAAGAACTTTTGGGAAAAACCTGCATATAAAATTGTTTTTGGAAAACCAAATAGCTACTTCAACTGATCTTCATTATTCACCTCCTTGTTGACTTCTTCAAAGAATTTGTGGTTCTTTAACTTACTAGAACTATTTTCACAAACAAACAAAGAAACAAACTAATGACTCTTTCCTAGTATGTTATATTCATGGTTACATTAACCCCTAATATAGTTATTCACATTTTATCTAATTCTATCGTTTACTGTAGTTTCTACCAATTTTCTGGGAACGTACATACATACCTTACATACTTCTAATAGCCCCTGAACGATCTCATAGAAATCTGCCTCTTGGGGCTTTTCTACAAAGGAAACTATATTCTACAGTTATATTTCAGCTATCACATCCTAGGGAACCTATAAAATCTGCGAGGTAGGTGAATATTAGCTGTTTGATAATTTTTAGTGTTCCATTTATTGATTTATTCCTCTGACCCTTTTAGTGATATTTTTTATTTTGAGGCAGATACTGTGAGTTGCACCCCAACAGAATTGTACTTTTTGAACCTCCCGAAACTGAAATTATGAACAAAACTGAAAAAAAAAAAAAAAGAGAGAGAGAGAAAAAAAAATATCCACTATAAAATTATCTTATTTGTGCTGCTCTTCATCCTTTGTTCCTTTAGATCCCCTGGCAGGCTTCCTAATTCTGATATGTTTGAAAAGTGATTTGTAAATCATTTCTCAGACTTTTTCTTGCCAGTTTATTGTAATGTTCAACCCAATAGTTCTCCTATTTTTTTTTTCTTTAAGAATAAGGCATTGAGCTTTGGTTCTGCTGCATTAAGGAGTCCTTTACATAGCCTGAACTAACACAGAGAAATGCAAATTCTTGGATACTTGTAGGAGATGAGAACCAAGAGATGAGAACAGTGTGTATTTCTTGACATGTCTTTGGAGAATGGTGGCTTAAATGTGAAAAACATCAGTGAACATGTGTGGCATGAAATCTTGCTGTACAGCTTCACATGTCTGAAAAGTGGAAGCATATACAAGAAATACTAGTATGAGCAGAGGAGAGAATTATTCAAACCCACAAATTTAAGCCAACTGACATTTGGTAGATCTACTTACATTGCCTTTATCTCACCAAACATGTAAGTTAAACTGTGCTGACAGTTATACAATCATATACCAGCAGATTTCAGCCACTGACTGAAAACAGACTGCACCTTGTGGTCATAGGTTTCTTGCTTTCCAGCCAATATTCATGCTCAAAACAAGGAAAGGCTCTACATTTTGCCCATAATACTTCAAAGCACTGTTCCACAGAGTTAAAAGGTAAATCCAATTGCTTCTAAAATACCTGGTTTCTGGGACGGTTCATAATGCAGGGTAGGAAGTTTCCTGAGAGACGTATGAGTGTCTTTCTTTTAAAATACTATTCTAATAAAATTCTAAAAATAGGTACAAAAGTTGGTCATTTTAAAGACAGTTTTATCTCAGGAACTCCTTAGCTAATGACGGTCATTAAAAAAAAAAAACAATAAAATGAAATTGAAATTAATATATATATATATTTCCCAGATTTACACAGCAACAAATAAGTGAACATAGAATATATTCCGTCACAATTAGCAAAGAAGGAAGGAAAAAAATATTTTTTCTGTTCCATAAAACAGTGATTTGTTTCCACATGTAAACACAGTTGAGCTATTGAGAAGAACCTGAAGTAGATTAAGGTGTTTAGCATTAAAATATTCTTTGACTTCATGAGAATCGTAACTGTACAAAAAAAAAATGTTTCCAGAAAAATTGTTTTTTCCAACCAATACTCAGATTTACTACACATAATTAAATCAATATCAAATGTGTCCAAATAATCAAAGCAAATTCTCTTATTATCTTTCATTCTGCAAAGATCTCTTTGTTTAACTTTCCTGTTCCATACGGAATAATATATTGAAATAAAAAATTCACCAGTCAGTGAAATTCTTTATAAAGAACAAAACATTGGTATGTTGTTTCATTGGAGAACTGCCATAATCATATGACAGTTATACTATAAGTTATGGGTAAGGAGACAGGACAGTGCATTAGATTAATACTTTACCGTTTTAATCTATTAATCTACCACCTTTGGGACACGATTTTAAATCTACTCTGGAACAAAGTGACTGAAAATCATTCCATCCTGACAGCTTTAAAAGATCACAATTGAAACATGTTAAGAAGGTCTCAACCCAGTTGATACTAAACAGGAGCAGTCATCTCAAAAGATACCCATCACTGATGCCCTTTCCGTATTCTTACCAGAATAGATAGCTTCATTACAGCAAGAGGTATTTCATGCTAGACTGATGATGAAATGATTGAAATACATGCTAAAGCAGGCAAGTGCAGGACAGGTTCACTGTTGAAGAGTATTTTATGTCAGATAGTCATATGTAAAAACTTAGGAAAAAAAATTCCCTACTGATGCTGCTGATATAAAGAGAGCAGAATGATATAGTGTAAAAACAATTCACTGATTATTTTCTAACTTTCTAGAATGGATGAAAAAATGACAAAATCATCTGAAAAGCAGAAAGAAGCTAGGTAAACCATTCTTCTATTTTAATGTGCTACTTTAATTTATAACTGTGGATTCTCTATTTGGTCTTTTCTAACAACAGTAAGTTTGTTTTAAAAGTGTCTTTCAAAGATCAAGAAAAAAAAAAACTACAGCAACTGCTGTGGTTTCTTTTTTATCAATAATAAATGCAAGTAAGGAGAAAAAAAAAAAAAGCTTTAGAGCTTTAGTCCTGTTCTTACTGTCAAATTCCTAATTAAATAGTTTATTAGTAAATTATCTAACCTTCATTTAATGAGGCCCTCCAGATGTTGTATTTTAAGTGTAGCAAAAAGGAAAGCAGCTGAATGTTAAGCACAACATAATTGGTTATGGTCAGTCTGGAAAAGACTGCATTCTCATGTTACCATTACTGTAATAACATATGATTTTCTCTAGAAATCATCAGTAAGTGATGACCTACAGAAAACTATCTCCAGCTACAATTTTAAATATACTCACCTGTATTTGTTGCATTTCTATTTGACATTACTTTTCTGCCTACTACTAGTGAGCAGCTGTCTCTAACACTTAAAGATGCTAGCTTGCATGTTTCTGCTCTAAGACTTTCATTTTTATGATGAATATTTTTTTCTTTTTACTTGTTCCTCCTAAAGAAATATGTTCAGTACAGATTCATATTTCCTTTCGTTAATAGTTAGACAGAAAAATCATCTCAAATTGTTCTAGTTGGGATTTTTTTTCATGGGATAAGAACTGATCAGAAATAAGATAGTTAATATTTAAGTAGAACAAACAAAATTTTCATAGAGGAGAGAAGACAGCCTATTATTACAACTGTCTAAATTTAAGCCAGTACCCTACATAATCATGATGAGAAGTACTTGAAACAGCATAATATTTTTACATTAATTATATTGAATCATATGGCAGAAGTGTTAAATTTTCTTCTGGAGAAACATGGAGACAATTCATTTACCTTTTCAGTGCTTATTAACATTTTAAAATTAGTCGTGATACTTTGTTGAGTTCAAAAACTGAATGTAGATAAAAGAGAAGGATATTTTCCATAAACATCCTAAATATTTTCAATAAAACTATGTAGTTATAGGATAAAATCCATAGCCATAACATGGATAAGTACTGTGCTAGTGTGTTGGAACAAGAGCATAGGAAGAGATGGTCAATTCTTATGATGGAAGGAGGTTTCCAATGGATTGATCTACTCCAGAGTCCATGTTTTTCATGTCACAGGAAGAAGGATAACCGGCTGACAGAACTTCTGATGACAATATTCAGGATAGTAAAACAAAGGCAACCTCTTAAGAGCAGCAAAGGTATTTTATGAAATTCAGGGACTGCGCAATAAAACCATGGATGACATTAAGCTTTTATAAACCTAGACTGATACTTATCTTTCCATATGAAAGGATGGTCCCTAAGCTGAACACAGTTGCTGAAGTACAAGATCTTGGGTTTATGACAGAAAATTACATGAAAACATCAACCTGATGTTGATGTGGCAGTCAGAAATGCAAATCAGTCATTAGGAATTAAAAAGGAAGGGCAAGAGAACAAAGAATATTTTATGTCACTCAGTAAACAGATGGCTGACATATATCTTGAATGACACAAGATAACGTCCCCACTTCTCCAGGAGGATAATCTTTCCATTTCCATTGAATGGAAAGATTCAGAGGAAGGAAAGAACAACCAAGAGTATGTGTTATTAAAGAAACATTTCAATTTCTTCCGTTTGGAAAATAAAAGAACTATAAAGAGGTATGATAAAACCATCTGTAGGATGGAAGGGGAGAAGGGGTGGACAGTGGTAGCCAGTTCACCATCACTTGCACTATAAAGAAGACCTAGGAAGCATTAAAAGCTAGCAAGAGGAAGGTTAAAAAAAAAAAAAAAAAAGGTGATCTTCTTTAAAGCAATGTAGTTAGGGTGGCATGCCTTACCACAGAATGACGTAAATGGTAAATGTTGAAAGCTTCAGCAGAAGCCCAGGCAAGCCTGTGCTACAGAAATACATTGAAGCTACTGAATACACAAAAATCACAACTAGTTGAGGAACTCTAAGATTACTGAATGGTGACGAAGCATTCTCCTCTTTTCTTTTACAAAAGATTATTTTTTTAACATGAAAACCATATAATAAACTAGTTCTAGAGTAGTTTCTTTTCTAGAATTCTCTATTTTTTCTTTTTCCTTCACATTTCTTTATGATACAGACAAGATTGTATAATTTCTTTTATTATTATTATTATTATTTGCATATTAGCAACTGTTCTGATCTTGAAAAAAAAAAAGAAAAAGTATTTCCCCATTTTTATTTTTTTATATATATTATATTATCATATTTATATTTATTTATTTATATTTTTATATTTATTATTTAAAAATAGCATTGTGTAGAAGAAATAAAAATACATATAATATACATAATTATATATAATATATATATATAATTAAAAAAATGCAAATGGAAATTCTAAATAGTTTTTCTAAAGTGTTCCTTCTAAAGAAGTTAGTAAACAGCATATTTTATTCAAGATGAGGAAGATTATTGTGATACAGTTTTAACATTTAAGATAAGACCATCAAACATTACCCTCAGATAGTTTAAAGTAATGCCAAATAAGACCAAGTAGTGAATAAAAAGCACATGGAAAACCACTCAGAAGAGTTCTCCATAGTGGAGAATATCTGCACCTTGAAACTTACTGAGAATTCTCCAAGAATGAATCATCTACAAGGATATCATCATTACTGACCAGTTTTCTATCTAGCAGTTTTCTACAAACACTTGTATTGAAATATTTGATCTATGAGTTTCGCTGAGGTTGAAGAATTGATGGAATGCTCATAGCAACCGTTTTTCTGTTTGTTATTAAAGTTTAGTGATAGTTCACCACATCGTCTTGTTTCTTTGTAATAATTGGATCATTTAACCTTGCTAGATTCTTTCTACTTCCATCAAAATCAAATTAAGTTTATTTCTTTAATAAATTCATCCTGGCTGCTTTTCTATAATTATAGTGAACACTTACAGCAACAAAACTTAGCTCAAAGTGGTGTTTATGCAGCATGAATAACAAAGATCAAATTCAAACTGGCATTTGGGGTTTTTGAAAAATATTTATGAACATTTTTCTTAAATGGACAGTAATTATCAGCATGGATGATTGCCATCAATAAATAACAGAATAGTTTGAACAATAAGGATGGAGGTGGTATATGGGAGTCAGTATGCAGATGACTTTTAACCGAGCTTTTACAGAACTGATTTGGCTACAATTAACCTGCTTAAATTCTAAGACTACTGGGAAGCAGACTATCCAGGCTAGCGTTGACTCTGTTCTTACAGGAAATGTTTGAAATAAGGTGAAATAATTTATAATTCAGACCAACTATGCTAAAAGTTTCAACCCACAGCAATCTGCAGTGTGTCTTTGAAAATTATGTAATAAAACTCAATATGTATCAGGGTGATTGCTGGGTCTTGGCCAATAGCTTAGAAACATATTCTCCAGGTAAGTATCTCAGCACAAAGATCTGTTACAAAAACAGTGTTCCGCTTGTAGTCAGTTGCTTTTTCCCTAATGAGAATCCTTTGGGGCTCTTAAGAGGTTCAGAGACAGCTGTCTGGGCTTCTTTGAAATCAAATATTCTTTGAACAAGTCCCTCCTCTGTATCAGAGTTTGCAAAAAATGCTTTCCTCGTTTGATAATGCTATGATATATTTGAGAGGAAAGCTTGGTAAAATACAAAAAAGGGACAGAAATTTCACGTGCTAGTTGTCAGCCATATAAATTAGATCTATTTGTACTTTCACAAGTTAATTACGTCAATTTAAATGGCACGTTTCTAACTGCTCCATGGAACATGTATATTAGAAATCCTCACTTTGTACAGAAATGTAGTAATGACCAACACTGAACTATAATAAAATCCCACACCATCCTGCAGAAAACTGTGGGAAAAGCTAAGGTCTTCAGCATGCTTCAAAGCAAATCCATTGTAAAAAGCCATGGACAGATGACTCTTTCACCTTGCCCCCTTTAGAGTAGGTCAAACCCAGAGCCTATCTTGCAGCAGGAGTGCAGCTGAGTTCATCATGAAACACCAATCTCTGAAAACACATTTATTTAATAAGTAATTCAAAGACATCCACACAAACTATCACACAAAATCCTGTGAAGATTGCATCTCAGTGTGACAATGGGATGGAATATTGTAACAGGGCCCATATCTGAGGGAGGCAGTCACAATCTTCCACGTAAGTACAAAGGACAAAAAGAAATCTGTGGAAATCATATTAGCTTGTTTATTTGACCTGTGAAGGCATGGAACTTTTCTACGTCGCAAAACACACTCTAATTTAGTGGGAAATTTATTTATTTTAATTATGCTATTTGCAAATTTTCTGCAGGATATACTATAAAGTAATGAGGTTATGTTGTTACAAGATACCTATCATAACACTCTGCTATTAAAACATTTTACTACTTCTGTGTAGATTACAAAGCAGTGAGTAGAGGAATGTAGGTAAAACATTACAGTCCTCCTGCAGGTAAAATATTGTACAAGGGGTACAGTTCAGTAACTGCTATACCAGCAGCATGATTACCCACAGATATGATGTGCAACAAATCTTCTGCAGGAAGGAATACCTGGAACAGACTGAACTATCATTTTATCAGTTATTTCTTTTGCAACCACAGTGTAGTGTAGTAGAATCCCATCTTAATGTTTATGCCAACTAAACTCTTTAAAATGTTGTCTTTTTCTTTCACATTTGATAGGCACATACTGTTCAGTTGCTTGTACAAGCAAAATACCAGAAAATCCTCTTAGAAGAAAAACAGTAAAACTCAACTTCATGTGATTTTTTTATTTTGTACCTATGAATTATGTCAGTTGACTTATACATGAACCCATTTTAAAGAAAAATGTCATGACATAAGACTAGAAGAAAATAAGAAGTTTAATTGAAACTCATATATCCACTACATCTTAACTACAAAAGATTTTAAGCCCAATAGTGAAAATTAAAAATAATAATAATAATAATAAACCAAATATTTTATGAGAACAAGAACAAAAATAGAGGCCAGGAACTGGGTGTTTCTTGCATTGGTTTACAAACCTCACATTATACATAAAACCTAAGCAAACATCAGAGGTTCTTATTAACGAAACTTAATACTGAAAATAATGACAGTTGATGGTAAGCGCACTTCCTCCTTGAAAATATTCATTTGGATCTTCATTTATATTCTGATATTATTTCTCAAGCCTTCCATAAGGTTGTAAACTCTTACTAGGACTCTGAGTATCTTCACAAACAGAAGCATTAGAAGCTTTGAGGTAAAACTGTCAGTACCTTGCTAAGACCAAGAGGTCTTACAAATTCAGAAGTCAGGTGGTACTTAGCCATAAATGATGCCTGTATTTAGACACATATGGCAACCACCTGAATAGAGCAGATACAATTCAAAATGCCAAGGTAAGACAAGACAGAAGTGAAAGACCCTGTTAAAACTCTCTCTGCATGCACATCAGTGCTGTCCTCCGACTTGGCTCCAGCATGTTGCCTTTGTAAACCTGTAAAAAAAACTGCTCTGAGTCCTCATCCTGAGTTTCTTCATGCCTTCTGCAACACCCTGCTCTCCCTGTTTGCTCCCTACTCTTTTCAACAGTGCTCCCTTTTGCTCCCTACTCTTTTCAGCTCCTTACTGTGCTCAGAGGGACTAAGCTGTCTGATTTGCTCTGGTTTGTCCCTGCAGTGGGGAGGCTGCTCACCCTGTGCTGGGATGTGGCAGGCCAGTGGCTCCCCAGAGGAAGAGAAGCTCCCAGCCCCAGCAAGTACGTTCTGGAGGAAACACAACACAGCAGCATGCACAAGTAAAGTATGCTTACTCTTCTGCCCCTGTCCCCCCAAAAGTAACCACTCTCAACTTAACTCCCAGTGTTTTGTTTGAATTTGACATCATCATCCTGCTTTGCCGTAAAGAAAGCTATCCTATCTGAAGTATTGCAAATCAGTTCTCAGCCAAAATAGAACACTTAATTAACTGTGAGGGAAAAAAAAAAAAAAAAAAAAAAAAGGGCGGGTTGGGGGGGAGGGGGGTGTCACTGTGGTGCCATACATTTTCTGTAAAGATTCCTTGCAGGCTTTTCAGTTGTTAAAAGAATAAATATCCATAGTTTCCTGCATCTCAGTTTTAAAATTTATGGTTCAGATTAATCAGTATGGACAGAATAACAATATTAGACTTTCCTATATAGGTTGTTAAGATGAAATATTAATCTATAATTTCAATGCAGTGTTAGCATTTAAAAGTATTTTTTAAATAAAGTAGATCTCAAAAAACTCCTAACTGTGTATCTGTCAGGTCCTTTCAGAGTCAAGACTCAATACTTATGTTACACTAAAGGAAATCAAATTGAAATAACTAGAGTTGATGATAGCCTAGAATTATTCATTGCATTAAGTATAGGTGTCCTTAAATCTGTATTAAATATAATTCAAACATCATCAAACCAAGATGAAGAAAGTATTATACGATTAATAGTTTAATTTAAATAACAACAGTTTTATTGTCCTATTGTGAGCCAAGTTGATGTGGATGTTATTGGATGTTGCATGGAATTATTACAGCTTGTACAACTTCAGTGGAAAAGCTTTACATTGTATGCAGTTTATGTTATATTTTTGCAGGTAGTATCTCAGACCTTGATTTGTATGTAACTCAAGTTATTTCTCTGCTCTTTGTATCTCACTGATATACTATTAAATTACATTATTATAATTCATTTTTGTTGTTGTTGTTGCTTAATACGTAAAAAATCAAAAGTGAAAAACAAATATTTTGTGGTAAATTACTAACTTTTTTATATACATAACAGCTATAGCTGAGACCCCAAGATTCTAATTCAAAAACAATCAAACTCTGAGCTGTTGAACATTCACTTAAATCGACCTACCAACATCCCTAAGTTTTTTCCAAAATTAAAATGATTGTAGTAGCTGGCCTTGTATCTCCATGCCTAACTTAAGGTTTATGGCATTCAGTCTGAGAGTATTTTAGTATGGTTACCAGTTTTTTTACTGATCAAAATAAGAATGCCATCTCTTCAGACATATCCTTACAAATATCTCTATAAGCACATACAACTGCAATCTACCACAAGGTAGCAGCCCTTTATAAACTTAGATGCCTAAAGTTTGGCTCCAAAATTTGCAGCGAGCACAGTGAGGACCCTACAGACTTGTGGTTATGCTTGCAAATTACAATGTAATCAATGAGATATCACATCCTTATTTATGAATTTTTTCTTATCCATGTGTTTATGTATGGATTTAGAACTCTTTAGCACACGTAGTTTGGATTTATATATGTATATATATTTCTATCTTTATTAATCACAAGAACATGACTTCTTGAATATGGAACTGGTCGATCAATATACTTTAAACTTCCTTTTGTGGATTCACATTACAGTTTCAAATTCTGTTTTGAGCATTTGAACATCTGTAAGGAGTGCCTAAGATTTGTAAAAGAAAATTGAAAAGATGTCTTTTGATTTTTTCTTCATGAAAATTAAGACCATACTGTAATATTGGACAATTCTAAAATCAGTCCTAAAAGCAGTCCTCTGCTTCCTCAAATAGGGTTATTATTATATGGTCTTGCATACTATACAGTTGTACTTGTGTGCTGTTGCTATTTGCATCTCCTGTGCAAATATTTTGCATGGGAAAAAAATCTGATAAAATTGTTTCATGTCTTTTAAATGGCAACTTGGCATTTCTTGATGAAAAAGACTTAGAAGGAAGGTCTCTTATTTGTAATTATCATTCTTAATTTGAAGTGTTTTGTTTTTTTGTTTGTTTGTTTTTTCATGTGTCTTACAGAACTAAGACTTCTGTCAATGTCTTGTAATCTGAGAACACTGTTGTTTCAAAAAAGACTCTGGAACTCCTGTTGGGATCCTGTTGGGAGATTATAATTACATATTCCAAATCTTCAGTTTGATTCTTCATAACATGGTGTTATCTTATCAATCATTTAAAACAAATGAGACTAAGCCAAATGTTTTATGTTTGTTTATCATTAAGGCACTCCAAATATTTTGCTGATAAGTCAATGCATGTGAAGAGCTACTATACCAGCTGTTGACAGCAATAGTCTGAACTCCAAACACTTCTTGAACTGCAAAGCTCCTTTACAAACTTGTGCTAATGTGGAAATAAAATAATGATGATGATGATGATGATGATGATGATGATGATGATGAGAAGAAGAAGAAGAAGAAGAAGAAGAAGAAGAAGAAGAAGAAGAAGAAGAAGGAGAAGAGGAAAAAGCACAACCTACCGATCCATTTTCTTTGTCCAGATTCATTGATCTGATCCTATTAGGTACACAGATGTGAAGCTGAATTTACATAGTCATGAAACCAGTTAATAAAAGTATCATGAAAGTTGGTGTCAAAGAGATTATAAAGGCTTACCACTGCAGAACCTTTGGTGTTAAAGTGAGTATGTGGAACTGAGTTCCTAATTTTAGGAAAAATATATATATACAAACCCGTATCTGTCACTTATTGCTCCACCATTATACCAGGTCACAATCTAATTTACCTTTTCACAGAAATGTTTTATGTACAGTACTTAAACATTTAATTCAGGTGAATATTGCTGAGAGGCTGTTATCACTGGTGCATCCAGAGCTGAAGTTCATTTTAACTTCAGTTAGGTGTGTTTTGAGTGCATCCTCTTGCTTACACAGTGCTTTGGCTTTTGTGTTCTAGTTTAATTTGCTCCTTTGATAAGGGCCATGATGACAGTCTTCTTTCTTTCATTTTTAACTTCAACATTTTCCCTCATTGCCCGTTTACCCTACCATTCTCCCCTTCTCTCCTTCCTCTGCCTTCTGCCTTTGCTTTCTATTTAGACAGAACGCTGCTCAGACCTTGATCAGCAAGTCTCTTAATTTGTTTTTGTAAATTACTGTTTATGAAATGGAATGTTGTTCTCAGTTGTCTTTTAAGCATTTAACTGAGAAAATGTTATATAATTCCAAGGTGTTGGGTAAAATGAATGCAAATGTAACCTAACTCTCAGGACTTTTCAGCTGCAGGAGGGTGGAACACCAGACCTAAGATGACCAAACAGAGTACAGAGAGTATGCAACATTACACAGTGGTGGCTCACATCATTCAAGATCCTCAGATCTTAACAGAAAAATATGGTACTTCCACAACTATAACAAACACAAAAATTCAACCTAATCATAAATTTGAGAGAAAAAATAGATGGTGTGTCAATCAACATGGAGAAAATCATGCTGTCCCTTCCACTATACACAGCAAAACTGAGCTGTTTGCTGCACATAAATTCACTCAATTTTAAATTATTTCAAATGATTGTGCCAATATTGATGGAAAGGTAGTTTCCTGTATTCACAGAATTAGGGGAGTTTTTCTACAGTTTTTCTAAGTAAATGTGGAATCGATGTTAGATCAGACTACAATGCAGACTAAAATTGTACAAGGCTGTTGTGCTGAACAGACGCAAGATTTTGACATAGTATAGAAAGCACATCTGCCAGCTGGAGAAGTTCCACCAGAGGCACCTATGTGTCTTGCTCTGAGTCAGATGCTACACTAAGCTGACCAGTGATGAATTCCTGCAGTGTATCCACATGGAAGGCCCAGGTGTAATGGGCTGGACATATGGCTTGGATCAACGATGTACATATGTTCAAGTACCTCCTATGCAGAGAACTGGAGTGTGGAAAGAGGAAGCAATGGTGATCCAAGAAAGCACTTCTAGGACACCCTAAAGGCAGGATTGATTGAGTGCAACCTTCCGGCCAAATCTTTTGAGTTCTTTGCCAGAAAGAGACAGCAATGGAGCATCAAGGTGAGGGAAGGCATAGGCCTCTTTGAACAAAAACAGATGCCGCTGGGCAGGAAAAGCATGTGGGGAGAAAAAAAAGACAAAAAAAGAAAGGTTGTGTCAGCAACAGCAGCAGCAATAGATCATTCCATGCAGTAACTGAGTGGCATGGTGACAAGCATGGTAAAAGATATTTATCCTGCACAGGCCTCTACAAGTTTTCTTTGCACCCACTGAGTTTGACTCACCACTCAGCTGAACAGGACTGCCTTCCTTCACTTGGAGGGACAAACAGTGAGTGATTCAAAAGCTTGGCAGACATCAAAAGATATCTGGGGATGTTTTTTTTCTTTTGTGAGCTTTGAGCTTTTTTTTTTTTTTTTTTTAGTTTCACTTTGTTATTGAAGCCAAATTCAAAGGAATATTAAAATGATATTAACTTCTACTAAATTAATTGTGAAAAAGCAAACTTTTTATCTTAAGAATTCTTCTTTTTTTCTTTTATTTTGCTAACGTTGTTGAGAATTCTGACCACTATCCTGTTAATCTATTAAAGTTCTTGTCATAAAATCTGAGATCTGCCAGCTTTTAAGCAGGCTGGTTATACAAAATCACTACTGTTTCTGATGACATCCATATATTCCACCTTTGTTCCAGCTGGGAGTCTTATCAGAAGTCATGGACTGATCAAGAAGGCTAGCTGGCCTACCTCAGAGAACCCTACAGTTCACAGAATGGAAGTAGTCTGATGAGTTTTATGTAACTTTGTCTGTGCTTGCAAGTTCTCAGGACATGGTTAGGACCCAGTCCTAAAAAACATCTGTGCCTTAAGTGCTTCTTCACACATCCAGGTAACTGCATGCCCCTAAGTCCTCAGGCCTTTAACTAAGGTTCTGGGGACCCAGTTTGTCACATCACTGGCTGTAAAATGAGTTCAGGGTGATTATCTCAGACTTTGATGTTTGCCAGTAAAATATCAAAATACTGGACACAAATCCATGGGGTTTTGCATTTTTTAAGTGGAGCTTCCTAGACTTCCACAGTCTTGCTGTGTGCATCAGAAGCTGTCTCTTTCTTGGCAGGACACTGCTTAATCAGAGCTCATGAATTTAGCAGAGTTACTGGAAGTTGCATAGGTACATTTTATCTTTTCCATACACATTTTAGAAAAGGTGTGGCATCTCCCTTCATCTGTGTTTTTGTTTGTTTGTTTTTGTTTGTTTGTTTGTTTGTTGTTTTGTTTTGTTTTGTTTTGTTTGGAGGAATTACCTGTTTAATAATGTCAACCTATACTCAGTGTTGAAAAATCCTCATTTGTTTTTGGACATTGTAGGCTTGACAAGACTACAGGACACTCACTAGTACAATATAAAATATTCTTTTCCTTCTTCTATGCTCCAGGTCAGATTTTGGATCCACGTACTGGCTGTTGTGAGGACCAGTCTGAATGTCTAACCATCGTCCCATATGGCACAGAAAAATTACACACCTAGATGAAAGCTATTAAACTTCCTTCAGTCCTTTCAGGGATTTAGCAGCAAACCTAGGTTGTTGTGTTTGATTTTTTTGGTTGGTTGGTTTGGGTTGTGTTTTTTTGTTTGCTTGTTTTGTTTTGTTTTGGTAATCATTAAAACTCTTGTTGGATGAGAAGTTAACTTCAGAATAGCTCAAAAGGGCCAGGAAGGAAAGACATGCCCAAAACTTCTGCATTTTTATCTTTCCTGTTAGTCTTTAGTTGGTTGTCTCAGAACCAAATCCGTTTGCCTTACTTTCCTAACAGGAAAGATAAAAATGCAGAAGTTTTGGGCATGTCTTTCCTTCCTGGTCTTTAAAAAGACAAGTCTTGTGAGTCTTTAGCAAACTGCAGGTGACAGTTTTGCAGTTTTCTGGCTCAACTATATAGTCAGCAAGTCTCCGGTTTTATATCCCTGCACCATCTGATCTTTGTAAGCCTATATATCTCTTCAGGGCATGAAAGCCCATTGAGATGAAGTTACTGATTAAATGAACAGCAGCAATAGGAAAAACTAGTGTTACAATGGGATTTGAAGGAAAAAAGAAACACTGAGCAAATATTATTTCCCTTCCTAGTGATGCTCATCTTTATTGCAAACAGCTGAGTATAACCTCAGTAACCATGACAGAGAAACAAATGTCCATGAAGTAGTGTCAAACTACCACCTACATATTTTCCTCTTTCTTTTTTTACTTACAAATCTCCATGATGACAGTGTGCTACAATTTCTGTCTCTACCATATAACAGAGAAAAAAAAATATTATTTGAATAATAAAAAACCTTTATCAAAAACTCTATAACTAAACACAAATCGTTTCTGTAGGAATCCATAAATATACTGTAGAATGCTATAGAAATTCTATAGAAGGTTAAAAAGGAGATCAGAGCACATAATTTACAAATTACATCAAGAGCAAATTAGTACATTATTTTCTAAGATCCTTACCTGGATCTGTAACTGGTCATATTTACCAAGTAGAGTAGAGAATCTTTGCTCAAAGACAGCATTTTGACTAACTTATAATCACAGGTTGAAGAGGTCTTGAGAGTAAGCTTTTAGAGGAGCAAATCAATCAGTTATACAGCACCTGAAATGGACTTTAGGACAAATTTAATTCCAAAATCATTATGCAAATATCTTTTCTTGTTTTTTGCCTACCCTCAAAGGCAATTGCAACCTTACTGTCCTCTGTCTTTGTAAGCTCAGATTTGCTCTAGGTCTAGCTGGGATGAGGAGTTGGGCATCTTGCTTACCAGCTTGGAGGGGGTCCCAAACTAAACCTGGATCCCCAGAAGATTCTGTCTAGTAAGTGTTTGGTATTTCTTGCCTCTTGAGCAAGTTCTGGCTGCCTGAGCTGCCTGATTCATATAACAACCTGCAGAGTATGACCAATGGGCTCTAATAAAGTCAAGCTGCCAACTGCATCACAAGAAGCTGCTCCTCGATTTGAAAACCCCAGGGCAAGGGGAAATGAACGCACTTTATCCCATTATTTTTCAGTTAACCTATGTAATGGAAATAGGGTCTACAGCTCACTATGTTCCACTCCCCTAGCTCAAGGATTAGGGCACCATCCTAGGAAAGAAACTATATATAAGACAAAATAAAATTACTAAGAATTTGAAAAAGAAAAAAAAAATCCTTTATTTATATTCACAAAACTGTGTCCTGTTCATTCTTTCAAAAGTCAGCAGCAGCCTTATACCGGAGAGAAGGTACAAACCTGTGGTGTGCAAAAGAGTGTAGGTACCCAGGCTTGGGTCACTTGCACCCCTAGGAGGGGCAGGATTTCACACTGCCCTGCTCAGCTCTTCCTGTGATGGTGGATAGGAAACTGTGATCCCATTCAGAATTGCCTGGTTTTCCCTACAGAATACTAAATTTTTTTTCCAAGGACAGGCCCAACTTTCTCTAGGAGTTCTTCTGAATTATGACCAAATCGGACAACTCGGCTACTTTTGCTGCACCCAATAGCCAGATCCAGCTGTATAAATAAGCAGAGCTTAGCTGAAGTCTGTATAACTCCACTGATTTACATCTGCTTAGATTCTGGACTTTGGATATGGATTTATGTTTTGAAATCTTAGCACTTAGTTTCACAAGCAACAGGCCTGCCAGTTCATACAATCAAACAGATATTTTTTTAGTCACTCTTCAGTTGCAATCAACATTTCTTTTGTGCATAAAGATTCCAGTGATTCTCCAAAGATTCTCCAGTGCATAAAGATTACTACCAGCTTTAAAAACTCCATACTGCAGTCACCTTGATCTCTGAGAAAGAGTCCTTAATTCTCCAGAATTTTGTATTTGAACCAGAACAGCAAAGAGTTTTCCAGGAACAGAGCAAGTAACCAATCTGTCATTTATATATAAACTAGTATGCTAATTATAACTCCCTCTTCAATCCATTTGAAAACTGTAATTTAAAATGCTTTAAAAAAAAAAAAAAACAAAACAAACCACAATTGACAAAACGAGTTAGTTTGAGATGATTATCAAAATCTCTGGAAATTTTTGTGTGTATCACATGAATTTAAACATGTCAGAAGATTCTACTTTAGGAATAAAATCATGAAAGTGTAATTATGTGGCAGAATTACATTGAACACAACTGAGGGTTGCTGAGGATTGAATTGCTTGTCTTTCTCCACCTTGTCCTCAGCCAAGCAGCAGAAAACAGCTGGTCAGAATTTCTGAGTGCCTTTAATGAAGTGAATACTTAGTTGTTCAGATTTGGTGATTAAAAGAAATAAGACTGATATTCCTGTGTGGATTTGCAGAAAGATGATTGTCCTGAAAGTAAGGCAACTCTCTGAGTGAGATTTAGCTAGGGAGTAAACTTATTCAAAAGTGAAATTTATGGAGTAAATTTGGGGGGAGGGGGGGGGCTATTTTTTTTATTGTTATTGTTACAAGACTCCTTAAAGACACTAAATCAAGGCACAAATTAATTGATTTATTTTGGATGTCTCACCTCAACCAAATACATACAAATGGCAAAGCTAAACAAATAAGCTAAGTAAATTTATTCTGCTGTCAGGACCTTCTTAATGTTATACTGTAATGAATATAAAGCTCAGAAGGTTACTCCAGAACAGCTGTGGGTTAAATAAAGCTCTTCAAAAGAAAATTCTGAAGCTGTACAATGTAAAATTCTCAGTATACAGGAAACTTATTCTGATGTTGGAAGTTTAGGTATAACAACAGGCATCAAAAAGTGACCAAAAATATGATGTTGGACATTTTGCATCTGTTTATGTTTTACTAGAGGAGACATAAGAAATTCCAGATTCACTTTCATCATATCTGATACTTGCAGTTGATCTATATTCCAGATTTGCTTAACAAGAAATATTAACTTTCTGGGAATTCACCCTCCTTTTTAGCTGCAGTTATAATCAAATCATAATGTACTCCATGAAGTAAATATTTTTGGCCAAATGATCAAACTAGACTTACCATTCCTTTGCAGAAAAGAAAACAAGAACAAAAACATGAACAACAACAACAACAAAAATAAAATGAAAAAGGGTAAACTGAGTTCAACCAAAATACCGAAAACATTGTTGAGTTATTTGGATGTCCAGTCACATGATTCTGATAACAATTTAATTATATCGAACAATGTACTCAATAATCATGATGTTTGTGTTCAGTTTATTGCTAAAAGGCACTCATAAAACTCTTTATCATTCTCCAAAATATATATATATATAAAAATATCTTTACCTATCATTGACAAGTAAAATAGGTTAATCTTCTTGAATTGGTTGAAATCATCAAGGAATTACCCTTTTCAGTTTCTTCAGCCAAGAAAGGATTTGACTAGTTATAACATTTATTTTTTTTTAATCAAACTTTTTTAAACATGAAAACCTACCTCCATTTACAACTTCATCCCAAGTAAATAAAAGGAAGATTTTCTGACAATTTTAGTGAACTTTTGGTAAGGTGTGCAAACCTAAACAACCCACTTGACTTTAATCAATTCACAGAAATCTGAAGAAACGTCACTTTTACGTACTGCATGTGATGCCCTTGAGTATGGTAAAGGTTTATTGCTCAGCCTGAAGTAGTGAAGAACCCTGTTCTATCATGAGATAAACAAACTGTAAAAATGACTTATAATAATAATTTATACTCTGCTAATATTTCTAAAGGGTTCCAGGATTTTTGTGATATTGAAAAGGTATTTTATAACAGTATTGTGTTTGGGGGTTTTACACACTGCTCAGTTCCTGCTGATTTTCATTCTTTTTGCCTATAAGAGGATATCACAACAATATAATCTAAACATCCACAATACACACTTCTACCTTTGAAAACACTGTGTAAAACATTATTAATTTGTATAAAGACGAACCTATAAAATCTAGAGATTTTAAAACAAAATGTTATAGTGGACCCTCGTGATATAATATCTATCATTTATTTATTTATTTATTTATTTTTAAGCTGGCTTATAGAGAAAAACAAAATAAACAAGCAAACTGCTGCCTGAGGCAACGGCTTGATAGAGGAATACATTCAGGAGAGTGAAAATGAAAATGAGCATAACACTACTTCACATGGATGATGCAGCCACCACAGCCTCATCCCTCCACTTGGAGCACAAGCTGCAAGCCTGGCTCCCAGAACTGGCCCCATTCTCCACATCTGCTCCACTTTTCTTCCCCAGCTGCCTTCCCTATAGCAAGAGGGGTCAGTAACAAGTTCCTCAGTTTTGGGAATATAAAACTGTCCTACTTGGAACTACATCTGTCCCAAATGAATATTCTTATGCATTCAAAATAAAACATCAGCAATTCTACTGCGAGATCTTACCCAGTTTCTCTCTGTCTTTTTTTTTTTTAATTTGTTTTTAATGGTACAAAAAAAAAAAATACTACCTGTGTAGAGCCATACCTGAGCACAACTCTTTCAGGAGCATGGAATTTGCTCAGCCTAACATTGCTCTTGCTCTGTGACTTCAGTGAAAAACTTCACCCTCAGATGCTACATCTGATGTAAAACGGTGGCAAACAGCAAAATATAACAGAACAGATCTCCTTTACCATACCACAGTGCTTCAGTTCCCATCGGACACAAAGTTCTAAAGAGTATGAGCAGTTGACATTATGAGCATGGTGAGTCGTCCATGGGGCAGAGTAGTTATCCCTAAATTTGTATTGCTTATTTCCTCAACCTTTGCTGTATCCAGACAATATTTTATCACTTTTAGAAACACATGAAACTTTATTCTGCAGTGCAAAAGAAGCACAACACAGGGCTACTGGTGAGACATGAGCACATCAAAGTAAGATTTTTTTAACTGTAAAACCACAGAAAGTATCAAGCTTAGGTCTGTTCAAGCTATTTTGAACTGCCTTAATGAAAAAGCCATTATTCTTAGATAAGAATTCCCTTCTAATCTCATACCAAAAATATCCTTGATTGATGGCTTTTATATGGCTTTTATGTTGTCTATATGATCTTGTGTTTTTTTCGTTTGGTTGGTTGGTTTTTTTTTCACTTTCCTTATCACTGTTGATTGGTTATTGTAAAAATATTTTGAAATAGTTCTTTCAGTATCATAAATACTAATCATATATTACCAAACATTCTGAAATGAAATGTCTGGGGTCAACCTTTCCTGCAGATGTGTCTAAATAATAACCTCCATCATGCAATAAAGAAGTGTGTGAGTGTCTGTGTGTGTCTGTGTAAAGTATGTAGAGAACTGGGGATATATATATATACATGAAAACTAGGGATCTGCATTCTTGCCAGTGCGATTATTAATCTGCATATCTACAAACTGAGAAATCTTTAAAATCTTCCTTCATCTGATTTTCCACAAATAGATATTATTCTATGCCATTACTACTTGGATGGCACCAAGGGTTAGATGCTTGTTACTTTATATGCATTATGTCATGTCTTATTTCTCTGAAGTAGGAAAAAAAAATAAAAAAAGAGAGAGAGAAAAGTGCATTCCTCTCTTATATTCTCCTTCTGCTGCAAAATTCTTACTTTTGTTTTTCTTCCTAGGAGTAATTCTTGTGGGGGAGAATCACTGACTGACTGACCAACTGGCTCAAGGAAAGCATTAGATACACTACAAATGCTTTGGCAGGACTAACACATCTGGCAGTTCAGCTTGTCCATATCCCTTTCCCATTTAGGAAGACAACAAAATAACCAAGGCTCAAATCCTGCAAATATTAATGTAAACCAGTAATTTTAAACTTACAAATGGCTCAGTGCCTGCATTGACACTAGCTATCTGCATACATATTTGGACTGATATGGGAGCTCTGTATATATAAATTTAGCATGGTGTCTTGCTGCAATCAGTTAGTTACAGCATATTGCAGCACTAATGTTGTTGGAAGAAACAGAAAATCTAAATAGCTACAGCCAATAGTTGCAATCCTAGAAACTCTCACATCTGAATAACATTAATGTTATAAATTCTCATGCCAGATTTTGCAGTCCTCATTCAAATAAGGTAAGTTACTTTATCAGACTGTTTATTAGATTATGTAACTCTCTAATGCTCTTTATGCCATCTTCATTTCACAAAGAACATATGAAAAGAGAGAACACGTAACATATACATATATATAATGCACATCTATGTGCAATTCACATGTGCATAAAAACACAGATAATTTTGCCAATCAATGAGTAAAAGCTTGATTGTGTCATTTTTCTCTATCTTTTACTGTATTCAAGAATTTTATTTGAACAAAACATTGGGGCTGCAAGGCCAAACATCGAAAATTAGCAAATCTGCAAGCTAAGGTTAATTTTTGAAACAGTTTCTCATTCACAGAGAACTGTCTATCCAACAGACGATTAAGTGGGATGATGTAGGGCCTAGGAAGGAACAAATATAATTACTTCTTTGTTTCTTAGTCTGACAAAAATGTTAATCACATGAAATCTTTCCAATTCTCACATCGTGGACGATGATGCTGGAATTTGAATTCCAAGCAGAAGTTTATCGCCTGAGGCAAGAGTATGGTCAACAGGGATTATGGAGCCACTACTATGGGGAATAAGAGATTTACGTTGCCAGTGATACCCTAATCATGTAGGAAATAGCAGAAGAATCCTGATAAACCAAAATCCTTTGTTCTACCCCATGTCATGGAAGAAGATGCATTTTAGTGATTACAGACCTTTTGCAGTCTATTCTAATCTCTCTGGTCCTACCCCTATCTTTTCCTCTCCACAAGCTCTTTTCACCTCTCTTTCTATTTTCTCTGCTCCCCACTCACATTTTTATTCAAGGCTGATTAACCTGCTGTTCTTCAGGCTGCCCTGAAGTGATAGATGGTCATGAAAGAGGAATGAGAGCAGAAAAAAAGACATCGTTCTTGCCCTCACTTTTAGAGTAACTGAGGCACGTAAGAGGAACAATTATAGGGAATTACCTGCTTAGCTCTGCACTGAGATAGTTAGCCTTGTACATACACAATAGAGATGAAATCTACAAATAATTAAACAACAAGCTATTATATCATGTAAACCCAACAATAACTCTGCCAAATGAGTGTGTAGTTTTATAGGAAAAGCAAAAAAAGCATCTCTTTCTGGCCTCAAGATACCCTCTTTCCTAAATTTACATCATTTAGAGTGGCTTATTCAATGAAGTCACGCAGTTTTTTAACATTAGCAAACCAAACTATTTTTCCCTATCATCTTTCCTGGAAACAGTTAAACTGTTTTGCTGAAGCTTTCTTTTTATATAAAAACAAGACACACAGTGTGAGGCAGACATCAGTCATAAAAATTCTCGTCTGAATGATTACATCTAACAATAAGAAACACACCAGAATCTTACATAAGAAAATGTTATCCATCTTTAACTAGGGATCTCATTTCCAGTTCCATCTGTAGTTTATATATAAATATATGTGTTCATTTTTGAGTGTTATCTATTTTTAACCATATGCTTTCATTGTAATTTCTGATGCATTTCAAAGATTTCCTGTTTACCTGCATTTATGTGTAATCGTGTGAAATACATGACGTATGTTTCTCATGTTAAATTCCCATTAAGCTCATTGGGCCAGGTGCCCCTTGATAAATTCATCAGCCCTCTTTTGAGTAATACCAGAGACCAATTCCACCCAAGATATACCTAATGGTTATGTAAAAAGGTAAATGCACTTAAATCTGCAACAAAAATTTCTTCAATGTCTTGCAGTTCTCCTTGTTCTTTTTTAGGCTTTTATCTTGAAAGTACTAGTTAAAATATCAGTATACATATTTTCCCGTGCAAAGGCTGATTTAATGATAAATTATGAAAAAAAAAAGTAAAAAAAAAGAAAGAAAATAAAAGAAAAAAAGTCTTTTTTTTCCTCAAATTCCTATACTCTCGTTATATGACAATAAAATAATGGGATAAACAATATACTTCACTGTTTTATGTGAAGATTTTGCTTATCTTTCAAGGGTTTCATATAGGAGACACAGAGTATAATAGTAGTTGCATGCTTAAATCTTGAATGAATTAATGGAAAATCTAACCTCATAGTTTATCTACAACACCTCTGAATGTGTTTACATTTTTGGATAAAGGCAACCATATTCCCTTAAAGTCAACTTATAGAGCCTTATGTATTGATTCATGTATTATTAACATATTTGAAGAGATTAATATGTTAAACGTGTAATTTTGTGGGGCTACAGTAATGTGATATCACATTTCTAAAGTAAAATGTATTTTACAAATACATAGATTTCCTTGAATCTGATATTCCAAACTTTGCATTACAAGATGATAGCTGCATCTCAGCATGTAGATGAATCTTGGCTGAATATTATAAAGCTTGGATTTTTGTAGACATGTGATTTCCTTCTCCTCTCTGCTCCATGTACACACACCACATTTCTCTTGAGAGTGGTTTAAATATTAGGCATTTATTTTCCTAGCTTCAACCAGCAAGAGCTGCTCTTCTTTACTTTCTACATCTGTTAATGGCTATTATGGCAAAGTCTGTCCGATAATAGACAGAGTCTTTACACCAGTAGACACTGTTCCAGAAACATCCAATGGCTTCATCAACTGAGGTGAGACGAAGACAGTGAAGCTGCACTGCCAGCAGTCAGCACAATGCCAGCTCCTCCACCTGGCTCTACATGATATAGGTGTCACTCAGTTCGATCAATGAGGTGTATGTGAAAATGATGGATTTTTACTGATGATGGTAAAAGGTAAGAGGTAGTTACAGCACAATTTATTTTTATCTTTTTGGTTTTCTTTCTAAAATGTGGAAATTACATACATAAGGAAATATCAGATCTCACACATTTTGTATCATTTGATTCCCAACACATCTTCCTTTTACTGTGGTTGTGCTTCACACATTTGCAAGGCAGTACTATTTTTTCTCTCTCTCCCCTACTCCCCCCCCCCCGCCCCTTACATATGGGTCTTACATATGACCCCCACACATCAAATGCAATTGCTTGCCCTGATCTGCAATCTACTAAACAGCTGCATCTGGAATCACGGACTGGGAGAGGAGCTATGGCAAAGAGATGGAGATAGAGGAGTGCCTCGTAGCAGATTTCTGCAAGAAAATCCCCAAATCCTCCCACTCAGGACAATAGTCTTCCTTCTTATATGCCCAGTGTGCCTTGGAAGCATGATAATGGAACCACCAAGGGCTCCAGAGGCATCTAGTTCAGTTTTCCACTGTAGTGGAGTTCAATCCTCCACTACATGATCTGATTCAGAGAATCTTTTTGATAAAAATGAAAAAAAAAAAAAAAGCATTTAACTTAGCCTTCAAATTCAAATGTGGGTATCACGTAAATAATGTCTGTGGGCTTTTAATTTTGTGCCCTTATACATATGTTTTACAATAAAGTAATTAACTAAATGACCGCACAATTTTTGTCCACTGGACTTCTCTTCGTTTGTGGTATCCGTTGTGGATATCCATGATAGTAATTTTCATCTAAAAAGATGGCATTTACCAAATAGCAATTATTCTGCCAATTGTTTAATTAATATGTTTGTATTCAATAGGCGCATTTTAGATTTGGGGTTTTAGAATTGACACACACTTTTTATTTTATTTTATTTTATTTTTATATTTAAATGCAAAAAAAGCTAATTCACAATAGGAAAATATTAGAAACAGTTTTTTAACTATTGATGAATGATTTGACATATTTTAAGACTATCTTTCACACAACTGATATTTTTACTACATCTCTATTATATGCTTTTTCATTTTAATATTCTAACAACAATGTGATAATGGAAGTAAACAGAAGACTACTGAAGCCATATCTCCCACTGATTCACATAGTCACCTTAAATGTTTATGCTTAATGTTCATGCTCAGGCATTACAGAAGGGACTAATATATATAAAATAAATAAAATAAAATAAAATAAAATAAAATAAAATAAAATAAAATAAAATAAAATAAATAAAATAAAATAAAATAAAATAAAATAAAATAAAATAAAATAAAATAAAATAAAATAAAATAAAATAAAATAAAATAAAATAAAATAAAATAAAATAAAATAAATAATGTGGAGAGAAAATGTACACGTTTATTTGCTGTCAGATTCTTTCATTAGCTTGAAAACAAGTTTACCATGGATTTACACTGTGACTTATTGTCTTCAGAATCAGAAACCTACTCCATTAATAAAAATAAGCTTATATGCACACTACATTAAAATAACTTAAGGATGAATATTTCAACTTTACCACTTTTTTTCAGGACTGGATTCAATAACAGAAATTGGACTCAGCTGTATGGATTTTTCAAGGATATTATGGACCATATTTCCACAGACATTTTTATTGTTTCTAGTCCTCTAAAATATCAAAAAGTTGTGCTTTAACTGAGAAGTTTCTTCTGTTTATTAATGCATGTAAACATTTTTGTTGTTATGTCATTTGTGGGGCTATAATTTCTTTCTTGCTGTTACAGATAAAGAAAAGTTAATTTGAATACTACTTACTGAACATTTAACTCCCACAGAAGTCAGCTGAAGTAGAGTTATGTGTGCTTGTAACTCAGAAAAGGCTTTGTACAAAGGCGGTTTGGAGGATTCTGCTGAATGTTTGTGTTTTTTTTTTTTGTTGTTGTTTTGTTTTCTTTTTGTAACTTGCAGAAAAATATAAACAATTTATTTGCTACAGACAATTTTGCAAATTCAGCATAAGAAAGCAAAGTGATGAGTTTTTATGTGATTACCAACAATATTCTGTAATTTAAATACTCTATGATGAAAAATCCAGAGGAGGGAGATTTTCTTCCGCTGTAACCACATTTTGCAGCAATAATGAGAATTTAAAACTTATATATGGGGGCCAATAAAGCAAGAAGATCTAGCTTAGAAACATTAATACAGACTAAATATGGGGAAATGCAATCATTCAGTCACGTTGCTACAAATATAATATTCTAAAGTTAAGTGAGATTTCAGTATTTAAAGGAAAAATCTCATATTTGTTTGGCTGTTTGTTTTGTGTTTGTTTCTTGGTTTTATTCAAAGCCCAGATCCTGGAACTGAGGAATGAAGCAAGAATTTCACATTTCATTATTTTATAAATGAGTAGACTTACAGTGTAAAATTTTGCACAAATGAAGTTCAAAAAACAGAAGACAAATGAAAACCCGAACATAAAAAGAAGAAAAGCTATAGAAACACACAGAGTTGTACATTGTTGGGTAGTTTTTTTCAGAGAAACGTGCTCAGAATAAGATTATTCCCATGCAGCTGAAGAGCAAGCAGGAGGAGATAGAGATAGAAAGGAAATAAGTCCCACAACTTTCCCCTTGCACTCCCTCTCACCAGTCAGTCAGTGGGACTGCACCTCACCTGCTTTTTGGCAGCTGCAGGAGAATTGACTGAGACACCTCAGCCACATGTCTCAGAACTGGATCCAAAGCAGCTCACTCCCTGGGCATGAAGCCACCTATCCTGTGTTTAGCTATCCAAAAGTAAATGCAAAAGCAGCAAAATGTGGCTTAAATTTTTCCCCTCACCACCACACCCGCCCACCATTCAAAGCTCGTGGAAGATAATGTCCATATGCTAGAGTCCTCCTCCATAGGAAAGCATCCATGCCTTCTCTTTACAGGAGCTGTGAGCACCCATCTGTTCAGCCACCTCTGCACAGCTCTCAGCGGGTCTCACCCCCCCTTGCCAATGATGCAGTGCAGAAAAGCAATGTGAGGGACACTGCACTGGGAAGAGAGACAGAGTGGGACTGTGACTGCATTTCCTTGTTCTTGAGTAGCTCTGCTGGGAATAGCTTTATGTCTCCGCTCTAAACATTTCATATTTGTTTTGCACTGTGCTGTCACCAGCAGGAACATCTCCATCTCAGTTGTACCTCTGCCTCCTCTAAGCAGCTAGAATTTTGGGACTGCTTGGAGAAGATGTGCCAGCCTGAGCCCTTCAAGGACACAGGATGGGGGCATGTTGTTGTCTGGATCCCAGATAACCTTCTTGCCCCCAGAAAAGCTGAAGCCTTTCTTGATATGGGGAAACATTGCATTTATTCTTGGATGAATTTAAGGTCAAAAAGAACACGATCCTGAAAGTGAATAATCTCAAGGAGAGAAAGCAAAGTAAGACTTTCCTATTCCTCTTACCTTAACATTTTGTCCCCTTCTTGAAGATAGCCCCTTTATAAAGGCTGGAGGGAGGCCTGTCCTTTCTGTTGTTGTTTTTTTTTTTTTAATTATTATTTTTATTTTTTCCCAGAGAGTAATGCAATAACAAGGTACCACACCAAAACCCATACAATCTATGATATTAGTCCAGAAGGCATAGAAAGTCCCCCTCGGGGACCTGATCCTACAGTTCATGCAGACCTGTGGAGAACACCCACAATCCAGAGACACAGTAACAACTTTGCATCTCTCTTGATACTAATTTTATAGTTTTGCTGTTTAAGGTACTCCACAAATGCTTTAACTTACAAGTACATCCCTACTGGGAGAGGGAAAAGTCATGACAGGAATAGGAATTATGCCCACCTTAAAGGTTCTGAAAACACTTTCTATTTCCTTAGAACACATGAGAGAGGTTCTACAATGCATTGCCTGCCCTTCAGTTGCAAAATTATACCTGATTGCTTTCTCCCAGCAGTGCATGGCGTGCTGGTGACACAGGCACAGGACTGCTGGCTGAATCAATGGGGAGCTCTGCATCAGATCAATGCCCCGATACGGTCGGCAGCAGGCACGAACCGATTTCCATGTGAGTCACCTCCAAGGCTGCAGGTGCTGGAGGCCTGTGGAAAGTTGAATCCTAGCCACTAACAGCTAATGTAATCATGTTCCTTGCTCAGATCTCCTGCTGATAAACGCACCCAGTTACTCCTAACTGTCTCCCTTACAAAATAACACCTCCCAGGACACCTACCTCTTCAATAGTTTTTAACCACGCTGCAGCTGCACAAGAAAATCCATTCATCAATTATAAATCAATTGAGGAAGAGAAATCTGCAGCTCGCTTGATTGCCCTTGTTGTCCCTGCAACTCACTGATCCAGCTACAGAAACTTTCCAGCCTGCCAGGTCTGTTTATTTATTTATTTATCATAATACTATTATTATTATCGTTAACTATTTAGAGCCTGAAAAGATCATTCCTTCCTTTGCAGAAAATAACTCTGCAGCAGTAATCCATTGGCAAAGTGAGCTTCCCTCTGGTGGGAGAAAGGGAGAGATAATGAGAGAAAGAGAGAAAAAGGGAAAGAGAAAGAGAAAAAGAGAGACTGTATGTGTTCCACAAATGGCAAAGCAAGTGTGGTGGGCCAGATGCAGCTGCAGCCTCTAGCTACAGACCTCCCTCTGTGATTGCAGGGGACTTCTTTAAATAGGTAGTTATTCCCGAGAAAGAGCTCCGCTCCTCCTCTCCAGTTTATGCTGTCAGTCCCCAACCCTCTCCTTCCAAGCAAAGATTTGTGGTGTGAGAAGCTGCTTTTAGCAAGTAAAGTGTTTGAGAAAGCTTATTTCAGAAAGAAGGATTAGGCATGCTTGTTGCTCCATGGTGAGAATAAAAAGAACACAACTGCCTGGTTGAGGAGGAGTATAGGCAGGCTGGAAATGTTAGAAACACTAGGAAGGACTTAGGGAAAATACATCCATTCTCCAAGAAACATAGCTGTATTTATGATCAGTGGAAGTGGTGGAGGGGAAATTACACTATTGAAGTGAATAATAATAATAATAATTATTATTATTATTAACAATAATAATAATGAACTCCAGAGGAGAGAGATTTTTTTTGTCCTTCCCTGCTGAAACAGCCTCGCAAATATTTTTTTCCTTCTTTATTAAACTAATCACCATGAATATCACAGTATTCTAATATTCCTGGAGCAAAACGAGTGGCAGGACAACTGGATGTTTTGCTTTTTTTTTTTTTTTCTTTTTGGTTTTGAGTGTTCCGAGGTGACTAAATTTGCCTTGTTGAGCCTTGTAAAATCCTGACTTAATCATGTAAACTTCTGTGTAAGCAAAATAGACGAAACTTCAAAGGGTCAAAAACCCTTTAGGGATTTGCGAGGAGACGCCAGCAATAGATTCTAATCTGCCTCCAGAATCCTGGCTGTATTTGTCCAAGGAACTGGTACCAGCAAACTCTCGAAGGTAGAGATAGTGGGTTGATTCAGCCTTTATCCCCTTAGAGAGTATTGGCTTTGTAAGGCTCTAGGCAGCACTTCAACGCCAGGGGATCTTGCCCAAACCCTCTAAAACTGAAGTACAGGAGTAATTTGAGATAATGACTTTGTAACAGGCTTGGGCAGACCTTGGACAGAAGAAGTGAGAGATGTTATCACCCCAGCATTCCTCTTAAAATGCAGTTTTTCCCCCTACTTATTCTCAGTTAGTCAAAGCTACATTAACATTCCATCCAGGGCTGCTAAACAGAATCTTAATTAGTCCTGATACTCTTGTGCAAGGGGTTTATTCATTGCACTCTTAACTAATGGTTGCTGTCAGAGTGTTTTTTTTCTTCTTTGGGTTCTTTGGGGATATCGTGTTCTGCTGCAAAGCATGACAGAAATGTAATGTGCATGAAAAAAAAAAAAAAAAAAGCTTGCAGATCAGAAATCTTGAGACTGAGGCTGACTCCAGCCCTGTCTAATGGTGATACATTGTTAGGACTAATGAGAATAACTTCACCAACAGAAATTCCTGCAACATGTTTATCTTAAATTTTAATAGAACACGCTCTCTCTTGCCTTTTTTTTTTTTAATCCCCGTGACAGAAAACATTACAAACTTGTTAGTCTTTTGAAGCAGTTCACGCAAGTCTCACTAAATTTGCAGCTCTCTGTATTTTGCATTAGCCACCCGTGGCTCGGTATTTAATGAAAGATTTTGTAGGTGGAGAAGAACTAACAAGTTACTAAACGGCCGGTTGCTCCGGCAGGACCTTCCTCGCTGCGTTATTTTGTATTTATAACCCAGCTTCGCAGCCATTCCTCCCTCTGCCCGCCGCTCTCCCCAAGCACCCAGGTTCGGGTTTACACGCACACGTACACGCCGGTCTCTCTCTGCCACACGCCGATTCGGACTCGCTCCGATGTCAGCAAGGTGAAACCTGGGCGCCCGTAAGCACGGGACCCACACAAACCATTTCATGGGAGCGTCCCTCAAAGTTATTTGTGCTTCGGGGCCGAATCGTGACCATAAACTGCCGGGACAGACGACAGTAAAAAAAAAAACAGAAATGTAGCGGGGTGACTCGCCATCCGCGCTGAATTCAAGAGACTGTTTCGTTTATCAGCCGCGGCAGAAGTAGTTATTTGCCTGTAAATCTACGTTCAGCTACACCGGTCGCGGAAACAGATTTATAAGACTATAAATTACCGTTTCTTTCTTTCGGGCTGGGGGAAGAAGATGAAGAAGAGGGAGGGGGGGAGAAAGGTGTTTTTTGGAAACAGGAGGTCCATGTTTCTTAGCTAGTGCTCACCCCTGTTTAAGACTCCTTCCCATAAGCTTGCGTAACATTGATTACTCACAAAGAGTTCACAATAACTATCATGTAGCTAAACTAATTGAGACAATCATGCTAAGTTATAGTCAGTCTAAAAGGTACCATTGATGTGGTAATGCCTATAGAAAGTCAGACATGCGACTCACTACCATTTAATTGCTCCTTTAAACCTGTTATTACAATGTTAACTGGCTTAAGTATATATTGCTGCCTTTTAGTGCCTTGACGTGACAAATTAAAACACACTGTGGAAGCGGCATTCATTTGCGGAAAGAGTTGCAGGAAAAAGGGAGCCGGGCGATGTCAAACCTGTCAGGATGAATTAATTTTCAAACTTGCATTTTGCACTGCAATTCCCACTGCAGTTTTGCTGCACGGGGGAAAGATTTTATATATAAAATATATGCCTATTACATATATTAGATACACATATTCCATCTCACGCGTATCTACCGTAAAATGAGCCTCACCGCGCTAAAAACGAAAAGTGCTCTTTGGCTCCGAAGCCTCGCCTGATGCTAAATGAAGTGGAGGTCTGGAAAAAAGCTAGGAGGGCGGGTTGGGGGCAACGGTGAAGTTTCTACCTCGGCTCAGCACCACATGCATGTGTGGTAGGGGGCCGTGGGAGTTTTTCAATGCTTAACTCGCCCTTGGCTGCCAGGTCCCGGGGGTTTACCCACGCCCTAAACCTGGGAACCAGGCAGCAGCCACGCTCCCTGCGGGCTGCCCTTCTCCATGACGGAACTCTGCTGAGCTCCCACAAGGAAGGTTAAAAAAAAAAAAAAAAAAAAAAAAAAAAGAAAAGAATATATATATATATATACATATAAAATTTCTTGCTTCCTCATCCCCAGGGCTAAGCCAGGCTCAGGATCATTTAAGCGCGCACGGCTGCGCCTCGCCCGCTTCGAGGAGTGGAGCGGAGCCAGGCTCGCGCTGCTGCCCACCGCGCATCCTACGGAGGCTGGGCGGGGAGCTCCGCGGGCACCAGGTAAGCTCCCCCTATTCCCTTGCCTACGCGATCGTGAAAGCATTGAGAACTCCGATAAACACGAAATACTCGGCCCTTTCCTTTCCCTCGCTCTCTCTTTTTTTTTTTTCCCTCCCCTTCCCTTCCCTCCACCGCTCGCGAGAAGATGTCAGGGGGTTAAAATACCCTGTTCACCCTCTCCCTTGATCTCGGGGAGAGAGGTAAGAGTTGCTGGCACCTTTATGGGACTCAGATCTGCTGCGGCTGCGAGAATCGTCGGCCCCCGCTAACTTTGATCAGCCTTATTCATCCCAGCTGCGCTCTATTTGTTTGTCATTTTGCCCTTTTCCTCCCAGAATCGTTATTTATAGTCTGAAAAGTGAAACGCGGCGCGATTTGCCTTTACATGGACACTTCTGCAAACGGGGTTGGGGTGGGGAGACACCTTCCCCCGAGAGAGGGGCTGCCAAAAGAGAGGGAAAAAAACCCTGTCTCAAACATTATCAAATCAGCTTTGAATTCATTACTCCAGAGCATTAACTAATTACCAGATCAGAGAGAAGAAAAAATAAATATTCCTTTAAATAAGTGAAGGTAATTATAACCCTGTTGTTGACACTAACGATTAATAATTGATCAGAAGTTATACACAATAAATTGTCACTTCTCCCTATAAAAATGTACTTTTTTTTTTTTTTTTCCCTTGGACGGTTTTTAAGAGCCCGAGCAGTGACAATATCCGCACGGCCGCTGCACGGAGAGCACGAAGGTTTTTTTTTCTTCTTCTTCTTCTTTTTCTTCTTTTCCTCGCAAATATGTGCTCTTTTGAAATCCCCCGTCATGGATGACACAAACCCGGGTGGAGCAGAAGTGACTTTTGCAGCCGGCCTGCGCTCCTGCCTTTCTTTCCGAGGAGGGCCGGGCCCAGGTGCCAGCCCTCTTGTCTTTCCTTTGGGTCCCCAAAACCCTGAACGGAGCAAAGTGAGGGGCGCGGCTCAGCAGCCGCACGGTGCCTGCCCCGAGTCGCTCCGTCCCTTGCTTTTGCTAAGGGAAAATACCGCCGGCTCGGCCGGGATTGGACGTGAAACGGTGACATTCCCCTGTGACTCTAGGCTGGGGGGAGGGATTGGGAGGGGGGGCTGGGGGCGGGAACACGGGTTCAGGCTGCAGGAGTCCGGCTATCCCCCCGGCCAGGATGCTCGCAGGTAACGCGCTCCTGCCTCCAGAGCCCCTCGCAGCCCCCAGCAGCATCTCTGCCATCGGGTGCCCTACCGGCCGCACTTCCCCTCTCCCGTTTTAATAAAGACTCCGCTTCAGAGTCACCGAGTAATAATCAGGGATTAGATGCATGGGTGCTTTGAATATTCACCGAGGATCCCTTTGTTTCTTAACTTTTTTTTTCCCCTTCTCTTTTATTTCTTTAAAGGCCAGGAACATACCTGAGTTATAAATTACTGGATTAAAAATAAAGGGGTAAAACTCATATTATTTAATGTGCAGCACTACTATTAATAATATAGGTATATATATATACATATACCACTATTATTCAATTCCTACACTGCAAAGGCTCTTTTCGAGTAGCTGGATCGTGAGAAGCTTGCCCAAGCACTCGGGAAAAGTCTGAATACAGAAGGCAACAAATCGACCTGTATGTAAATTCCGTTTCTCTCTCTCCCTCCTTTTTTTATTTTTTTTCCTTCAAAAAGTTAATAAGCAATAAAATCCTTCCGGTATTGATTACATCCCCGCGAAGGTTTCTCAGCAGTGCGGTGAGTCTGAACTGCCTTTAAGTGAGATGTAACACGTGGAGGATGCAGAAACTTCCAGTGGCGAGAGGGCTGGTTTTTGTTTTGTTTTGTTTTGTTTTCTTTTCTTTTCCCATGAGGTTGGGCACGGAGTGGCCGCGGCCGGACCAGGCTGCCCTGGCCCCGGCCTTCTCCCGCTCCCCGTATTTGACATTGGTGAGGCGGGTTCCACCAGGTAGACTAGATTAAACGCTGCACTTTGCAATTTGTTTCTTCACCTGAAAAATCACCTTTCTCCCCCAAACCTCAAGACCTCCTCCGAGAATGGACGCTGGGGAAGATCGTCCTCTTTTTCTTTTGTTGTTGTTACTGTTTTCATTATCATTCCTGTTATTTCTGCAGCCGCCCGTTGCGCTTTATATTAACTGTCCCCTTAGTTAATTCCCCTTAGCCCGTTCCCTTTCAACCGGGAGCTCATGTCCAGGAGCAATTCCCACGTCTGTCCGTCTGTCCGCTACCGGCCTGGGCTAAGTGCTACCTCCGTCCCCATCCATCCCTTCCCCCGTCTCCAGTCGAACAAAGGTGGGTGACGCTTTTTTCCGCTCTCAAAGGCAGTTGGTGAGCAGCTTTCCTGAAACAATAACTCTGTTATTGAGAACAAATGTTGACATTCGCAGGGAGCGAGGAAAAAAGCAGCCCAGGAAGTGCAAAGTGGAAAGCGACCCTCTTCCTATCTGGCGACAGCGCCAATTCTTCGGGGATCCCACCTGAGATTAAAGCCTGAATTTCAATAAATCAGCTCTAATGAAACCTCTGGCCCCGCAGAAGGGAGGGTTTGTCTTTCCGCTCCGAAAAGAGGGGGTGGGGGAAGAGGGAGTAAATATAGAAAGGGGTGTGAAATTTTAATCCCAGTGGGTTGATTGGCATCATTATGAAATAAACTGCACACAAAGTGATGTATTTTATCGTTCATGACTCTTTCTTGCTATCCTGAAATAAACGCATTGTTTGTGCCAACAATTTAACAGGGCTACACTTTCCTCCTGCTTTCAATTTTGATTATTAAATCTCAAATGACGTTGAATATGCAGTTCTTGCCCATTAATCTCTGGTTAAAAAAAAAAAAGAAAAAAAAAGAAAAATGTTTATTTGCCAAATCATTTGGGTGTCGCCCATCTGTATCCATGAACCACTCGTGAATTTCTCAGAGGATGAGAGAAGTCCATTGGGTTTTACATACATAGTGAATATTTAAAAGCGAGTTTTCCAAGTCTTTCTACTTTTCTTTCCTGAAAGAAATCCAGGTCTAAATACTAGCAAGGGTGGGTAAATTATGGAAATCTTTTATAAGTCTTTGGGCGTATAAACATCAAAGGAATGTCGTTAGCCTTTTTTAATCTCTGCCACAGCTTTTGGTTTTTACCAATCGAAATGTACACGTTGTGTCCAACAGAGACCTGGAACATAAAATGTGGGTGGTGGGGGCAGATGAAGTAGGAGGCAGAGTGAGAAAGAGAAAGTTTAGGCATCTCACCTAACTTAAAAGTTCTTCTGTAAAATCTTCCAAACTGCACATAAAAGACGGTTTGAGTATTATTAAAGTAAATATTTGCATTTACATCATGCACTAAATAGGAGGGAAAAATGAATTACTTTTTAGCTGGTATCTAATTGTACTGTACACAGACAGAATGACATTTTACCTCAATTTAAAATGGGATGTTTTAGGAGCAGGGAAGTATCAGTCAATGACATGAGAAGAAGATGAGTAGGCCTCCAGCTGTAAAGATCTTCAGTGTTTTATTTTTAGCTAGATGGATCCCAGAGTTCTGCAGAATTACAATATTAATTTCTGCCCTATCAGCTGAAAAACACATGCATTTTCTCAATCGTTTGGACAGCTTTATAGGGGTAAAATATGATTGGGGGGGGGGGGGGGGGGACAGGGCGGTGATGGGGAGATGGATCATGGGGATTGTGTATATGTATTTAAGAAGCACAGCTTCCTTTCCCCCTGTTTAATATTACCACAATGTATTTCCTGACTCCAGAGTAGCATGGCTCTTTATCCAGTTAACATTCCCAAGGCTGATGCCTGAAGTATCTAGGATCACTTTCAAATGCCCTTTCTAACAAGACCTGAGCAAGAGGCCACTAATTTTCAGTGAACAAAAAGCCACTGGAGAGAGATCCGTTTGTCAATATCAACTGGTCCAGCAATTTCCCATCTTCAGACACATCAGCCTATCTGAGCTGGCAGATGTTTAGACAAGATTTTATAAATTGTTCAATATCAGACCATAATGAACCCCAACTGACCATTCCAAAGCAGCTAAAAGCATTCAGGATCTCCCCTGCTGGGATCTAATAATGCTCTCATGCTGGAACATTATTAATCATGGAATAAAATAGATGAGCCTCTTGAAAAATAAGTGTATGATTGATTAAAGGGCAATCTAAGAAGCTATTATTCTTGTTTTATAACCGTACGTTATATTCACTCAATTTATCTTTTGGGGAAAATAAATGATTCTTCGTTTCTTTTCTGAAATTATATTATATGAGGATTCCCATTATTTTGCTGAAAATTAAAATGATTAGTTAGCTGATCTTATGAGTCCAATCAAGGTGGATTTCTTATGTGACTATTAAATTAAAGATATGATTCACTGATATAAACAAAAAAGGGGAAAGATCATTAAAAAGCAGGAAATGGACTTTTTTCTCTTTATGTTTTTGTGTTTGTTTGTTTTAGCTAGAAGCAAAAACAAATAAATTAGAAATAAGCCCTATCTGATTATGATTCTTTTTTCTCCCTGGAAATGGTGAATTTAAAGAGTGTTAACTCTAATAAAGAGCTACTTCACACCCAACATAAATAGTTTATAAGAAACATGCCTGTATTCACATCACTCTCTCTACACATTTGCAAGTATGTATATAAATATGTACTTGCACACATGTGAGTATTTAAACCTTCAGTATAAAGGAACAACCCAGAAGGAATTAATTTATGTAAAGCATATCTTTGTAACATATTTGTATTGCTTACTTATTTTATAGTCTAAGCTGTACAAGTGAAATTATAACTTTCATCATCTTCTGAATAATAAATTGTTATTTTTGGGAAAATGAATGAAAAACACCATATTGTTGCAGACTAGTCTGTTTTTATTTACAATTAGAGATATAAATTAGTAAAGAATTCTCGTTAAACAACCAAAGATTGTATAACCATCAATGTTTCAAATAAAAACCAGGCAAAATTTATTTACAAAAAGTTCAGATTCCATTGCAATACAACTTGCATAAATTACTAGAAGCTTTATATCGTTACAAAAATAAATATCAAATTTGTTTCCACTTTGTAAGGACTCAAGTTCTCCAATCACGTCTTTATTATCTCTACAGTATACATCTTTTACAAATAAATTTTACAATAAATCCTATCACACCTATCGAATATATACCGTGGCAATGAAGTGATCAATTCAAGATATCCTGAGAAAAACAGATCTGTTTTCAAAAATCACACATACATTGGGGAAACTATACTATACCAGAAAACTCACATTATGTCCAACAAAATTCTGGTTTAATAATTAGAGTCTGAAGATTTAATAGTGCTCTGTGGTCTTCTTTTATACAGTGGCACAAGATGTGATCCGGATTTAGAGATTTGTTATATATATTAGCTCGGGGAGAGATGATGGCTTGCTGACTTTTTTCAAAGCAATTGTGACACCTACCTGTGGACCAAGGAAAGAACCAGATCATCCTTCAGTTACACACTAACACCATTAAACTGAAGGAAAAAAAAAAAAAAAAAGATAAAATTCTTTCTCATCTAATTTATCTTAGCCAAAGAATTAGTTGGAAAAATATCGACAAGGCGATTTTTGTTGTTGTTTAGTTAGCCCTAGATAATGGAGGTATTAAGACTGCCATTGATAGTCAGGCAAGGGGCAATTCATAGATAACACACCCTGCTTAAGATGCATGTCGATCTCTAATAATTCTCCCTTTTTATTTCAAATATATGGTCACAGCGGGAAACCCCACTTAAAATATGCAATTACGGCACTGCCACGTGAGCACAAGCACTTTGTTTTTAAACAACAATACATTCAAGAATATTTTTTAAAGCTCTCTTTCCGTAACATTCAAATAGTCCTTAAGGCTTTGCATCACACAAGCAAAGAGTATGGGAGGTGAGGGAACTGTCTAACCTGACTTTAAAATGAAGACCAACCAAGAAAGAAAAGCTGTAATGAGAGGCTTAAAAATAGCAGAAAAGAGTGTCTTACTTTGTAATCAGAGCCTTATGTAATGAAGCAAGAAATTAACGTTAAGCAAGTCTAGATCTGTGCACTCTTAGACCTGATGCCAAATGATCAGCGTAATAGAAAATGCTCTCACTTACTTGCATTGCTGTGTGATTGCACTTCTATAGGTATGGTTGTACTCCTACTGTGCAGACTTCAGTGGGATCTGTCAAAATATAACCTTCAGTTAGTCACAGGACACAGCTAGCTAACTAGATTATACACTTTGTGTACGTCCCAACTCTCGCTCACACAGAATTCATAGCTAAGTCCTTTAAAAGACTGGGTGATATTCTATAATTGCCCTTATCTTGAGTTTTGTTTGTTAGTTTGTTTCTTTGTTTGTTTTTAATAAGATAACGATTATATTAGCATAAAACTTTCTAAAAAAAAAAAAGCATTAAAAATGTCACGCTCCGCATAACTTCATGTCCAAGGTTAGCAATTATCCGAACCCAAAGCTGCAAAAACCGTGAGAATACTGGCAACAAAGAGAGCAAAACCAGTTTGTCAGAAAAAAAAATAAATAAATTAAAGGTAATGACAACAGTGCTCTCTGGATACCTTTGGATTTAGTTTTCCTTCTAAAATGGCATTAAAAGCTGTGTCTGCAGTGTGCGGAGTGATCTAAAAGTCGTGTTTTAAATTTCCTCTCTGCGTTCCTAAAGGCAAGTATTGATAGGATGGTGACATGCAATTTTTAATCCCCAGATTACACTACTGCCCATCTTCAGTATGCGGCCAGTGGCAGCGATGACAGTGTGCTCAGTGTTTTGTTCAGATAAGGTTTCAATATTTACAGTGTATAAGAGATTCACACTGGCCAAGGACAGGGGACGAGGTGGAAGGGGGAAGAAAGCGGTAAAAATAAGTCACCTACCTTTCTTTGAGTCATAACTAGAGGGCCTGTAATGCTGTTCTAGCTGGTTAGTGATCGTTTTCAAAGAGTCACTGCTCTGCTTGTGAACAGAGCTGGCATTTAGGACAGTCTGACTTAGTCCCTCGTTTGAAGCCACTGCTGCCGAGTTGTATCTCAGGATTCCCTGGCTCTGGAGAGCGTTAAAGTTCCCATAGTTTGTATAATTGCTATAAAAAGGTGAGGTGTAATAAATATGCCTCCCCAGGAGGGAGGAGGGCGAGTAGGCAGCGCTGTGCGGGGCGGAGGCGGGGGTGGCCGAGGACAACGCCGCTGGCTGGCAGCCTTGGCCCAGGTTCTGGCTCTTGAGGTCCGAGGTGGCGATTTCGGCCAGCGACCAGAGCTTAGGCTTGCTGGCCGGCGTCGGGGGCCCGGGGGAGGCGCGGCCGCCCAGCGCCGCCTTGCTGGCGCTGCGGGCGGCGTCGGCGTGCGGGTGGCCGAGCAGAGGGGCCTCCACGGCGGCCAGCGGCGAGGAGGTGGCGGGCTTGGCCGGCGGGTCGCGCTCCCCGCCGCCGCCGTCGTCCTCCTCGATGTCCTCCTCGTCGTCCTCGTCCTCCTCGTCGTCGTCGTCCTCCTCCTCCTCGACGTCCTCGTACTTGTCCTTGCACTCCGAGCCCGACTCGCAGAGGGGGTCGCCGGCTCGGCAGGGCAGCTTCTCGCCGTCCGACTCGGCAGAGCAGGAGTGGTCCGTCAGCGAGTCGACTTGCAAGCTGATCCCTGCGAGGGTCGGCGGGCACAGAAAGGCAGAGTCAGGGGGGGGGGCAGGAGGGAAGGAAGGAAGAGAGGCAGAGGCCGAGAAACGAGCCGCCGCGGCGCCCCCCGCCGCCCCGCCGGCCCCCCGCGCCCCAACCGGACGCCCCCAGTCCTCCCCGGCCGCCGGCGGCGAGCGGAGCCCGCGGCAGCCCGGTTACAAGGGACGGGACGGGAGGGGACGGGACGGGACACTTCCCCCCCAACTAGCTGCCCGTTTTTTGGGGGACGCGTTGAGATGGGACGGCACGGGAGGGGGCCACCCCGCCGCCGCCGGGCGCCCGCCGTCACCCCGCGCCCACCTTCGTCCTCCGCGGAGGTTTCGTTGCTCTCGGGCATCTTCTCGGGACTCTCCTCTTTACTCCTCGCCCCATCGCCTTCGTCGTCGTCCTCGTCCTCGCTCTTGTTCCGCGGGGCCCAGGTCATCTTGTTTTCCTTCTTGAGCCGCCGGCGGGCGTTGGCGAACCAGGTGGAGACCTGGGTGAGGGTCATCTTGGTGATGATGGCCAGCATAATCTTCTCACCCTTGGTGGGGTAGGGGTTCTTGCGGTGCTCCTGCAGCCAGGCCTTCAGCGTGGCTGTGGCGTCGCGGGTGGCGTTTTTCCTGTACGCGGGGTCGTTGAGCTGGTAAGGGTAGGCAGGGCTGCCGTACGGGTGGTAGCTGATGGCTCCGGTCATCCCAGTCGTATGGGCGTCGTAAGGGGAGCCCTGGACAGAACAAAAAGGTGGGGTTGGCAATTTGTTACTGCTGATAGCCACTAGTAAGTTGTCAAGGCGAGATCGGCGGTTATATTTGTATTTCCCCGGGACGGTGTCTTGTATCCATATTCTATGAGGGGGAGAAACAGCACCCAAAGGCCATTAAGTTGTGACCCCCCTACCCCACCCCCCCTTCCTCCGCCCAACGCATAGGCACAGGCACACACTTAAAACCGGCGATGTTTTAATCTTTCTGACTAATTTCAGCTCCTTGTAATTGAATATTTCCCAATATCTTTTTTGAACCATGCAGACATTTTAAAGGCCCTACAGGTAGTGTCTTGATATCTACATTTCTCTCAAAGGTTCAAAAGATGTTTCCTTTTTTGCTATAGAAAATACAACAAAGCCGCCACTTAGCAATTCACTGCACTAATGCATTGCAAATCCAATTTGCAAATCAGAAGATATGCACCGTTTCGAATTGTTCAAATGCGATGTAATTAGCATTTTAATTCGCCCTTTAACGTTTAAATTGCGCTTATTTAAGTCTGCATGGTGCAAGAAAAGTTAGATATCGCTAAGGAACTCGCTAACTTTTCGCACGTCTCTGAACCCTGCAGATCGGCGACTCGCAGGCGCACCATCACCCAATATCCCGCACAGTTCACAACCTCGCTGCAACTTCCAGCCACTCGCCTACTGCTTCTCAACAGAAAAAACAAGCGAGCGAGTTCCTCAGATCTTTTACCCTACCCCGAATAAAGACTGCACGACAATTTATGCACCGCATTTTACGAACAGAAAGCAAGTAGTTTCCCTGTCACTTTGCAGGGAGAGCAAACTACCCTGCTGCCATCCCCTCCTAGGATCTCGACAGCGGCTCCAGTCTTAAATTCCGGGTACAGGTCTTTGTGTATGCGGACTAGATACATGTCTGACTCCGCGTGTGTACGTTTATAAAACTATATAACCATCTAGACGTGCAGTTTATTTATATACTTTATGGTTTTATTTATATAGTTTATGCACACGCAATTGCAAATGCTCCTTTTAACTAATAAGAAGAAAGTGAAATCCGAAACTCGGCCACCACAACCATCTTGGGCTTAAGCGAAGCTCACAGATCGCAAACAGATGCTCCTTTTCATTCCCAAAATCCAGTTAAACCATTAGCACAAAACACACTGAAAGTAAATAAAACCACACGAGGATAAAGCCCGCAGCGCCTCTAAACACCGACTTAAAATGAGAGAGTGGAAAAAAGATAAAAAAGGGAGAAAAAAAAAGAAAGGAAAGAAACCCTCCGCTATCCTACCACAGCGAAAAGAGGGAAGAAAAAAAAAAAAAAAAAAGGAAAAAAAAAAAGAGAAAGCGGGGGGTGTGTGTGGTGGAAGGGGCCGGGGGGTTGGAATGAAAGCCTGCAGCCCAACTGACTGAGAAAGCCGTATTTCTTTAATCAGGGCTCCCGCACGGCTCCGGGAACCGCGGGGCGAGCCCGGGTCCCAGGCACGGCGGCACCGCTCTCGGCCGGGGCGCACAGCGAGGCAGCTCCCCCGGCCCCGGCCCCGGCCCCGCTCGGCCCCGGCCCGGCCCCGCTCCGCCCGACTCGACTCGGCACTGCTCGGCTCCGCACGGCTCCGCACGGCCCCGGCCGCGGTGCGGGGCTGGCAGCGCGGAGGCTGCGGCGCTGGTGCGGGGCCTCCGTCCGGCTGTGTCGGGGACTGATGGCGAGTGTGTGAGGAGAGAGGCTGAAGATGATGAGGATGAGAATGCGGATGCTAATGAAGAAGGAGAGGGGTTCTCTTCGGTAGTTACCATGTAGGAGGGGAATCCCGTGGCGGGGTCTGTGGAGTACTGGAGCGGGCTGGTGAAGCCTGTGGCCGCCGCCTGGGCGGTGAAAGCTGCCGATCCCGGGTAAGGGCTGAATGCCGATCCCGACGAAGACCTGGCCAGCTCCTCGCTCCTGGGGGCCGCCAGCGCCGACGCCCCGTACGCCGGGCAGGAGTACAGAGCCAGCGAGCCGGGGGGCTGGTAGAGGTAACCCTGAGGATAGGACATGGCTTGCACTGGCGTGCACAGGAGCAGGGAGGGGGCGAGGGTGACCGGCCCTGCTGCTGCCGCTGCTCCTGGCGCTGCTTTCGTGCTCTCTCTCTCCCTCTCTCCCTCTCTCCCGCCCTCTCTCTCTCTTTCTCTCTCTCTCCCTCTCTCTCTCTCTCTCTCTCCCTCTCCCCGGTTGGCTCTGTGCAGTTATGTAGAGAATCGGAATTGCTATATGCTCCCCCCCATGCACACCCGCTCAGAATAAAAACAAACAGGAGGGGAAAAAAAAAAAAAAAGAACACCCTCCCCCCCCCCCAAAAAAAGGGGAAAATAAATCGAGCGGTCAGAAATCTAACCGGGAGGGGAAGGGCATCTGGGAGAGACGGAAGAGGAGAGGGTTAATAAATAGAGAGAGAGAGAGAGAGAGAGAGAAAGGGAGAGAAACAGAAGGGGAGAATGGGAGAAAGAGAGAGAGAAAAGCGAGCCCCCGAAATCAGAAAAGTGGCTGCTGTATATGGAGTTCTCCCAGCCAGCCAGCCAGCTCCCCCAGCGCCTGCGAGCCTGTATTTTGGGGGAAGTATAGAGTCTGAAGTGAAGAGTTGAGGGAAGGAACACTCGAGTTTCTGAGGGACATTGGAAAACAGAGCTGTCCGTCACCACCGCTCATCTGCATAGCGCGGCGGGCCCGCCCCCTCCCGCTCCGGCCCCGTCTCCGTCTCCTCCCGCGGCCGGGAGGCAGGCAGGCAGGCGAGAAACCAGCGAAGGCAGGCTTTGTAATGCAAGCCAGCCTCCCCGGCTGCAAGCACACTGCTGAAGCCAGACGACGATACTGCTCATCAGCTCCTCTGCGGACTCGCGGAGCCATAAATACTCTCACACACTCTCGGTTACACTCCGTCGCCTGCTTTCTGGGTCCAGGCGGGGAACAAAAAATCATGCGTATGATAAATAAATGCATCCCCTCACACACACACTCTCTGGAGAGCTAGCAGCTCCCACTGGACGCACGCACACGTATCATATGTATGTGCATTTGCACGCATGTGGGTACGCTAAGCCAGGCTCGACGGAGCTGGGTAGGGTACAAGGGGAGAGCACTTTGTAAAAGTACTGCCCTATATGGCAGAAAAGAAGAGCAACTGCTCAAAGCAACAGATCCAGGATCGTGCTGTTCCTGGCAGCGAGAGCTCTATAGTTTTCTAAGTTGCCACGAACAGTCTAAAGCTGGTCATGTAGCGCGTTTGCACACGAAGGGGAAAAAAAAAATCCTCATCTTTCTTTCATTTCTATTCTTCCTGGTGTGGTGCGTGGAGAAGAGGCCTGGGTGACTCCTTCCGGGGGGCTAGCTGCTCCCTCCCCTCCTTTTGAAGTTCAGATAAATCTCTCGGAATACAATCGCGATGTAATTAATTTCCCAAATAATGTAATCTCTTCCTCTGCCCCCTCCCTCCATTCGGCCCTGGCCACCCACCAGCTTCTAGACGTTAACAGCCCTGCTCCTACGGGAGGACGAAGGCACCGAGCTTTCCTTCTCGGTACAGGTCTAAATACATAGAAATAGTTATCCATGTATATATATATATGTATCCTTTTAAGAGTCGCCCGCAGGGACCCTTCAGACCCCCGCGGGGAATCACAGCCACTCGAGCTCCGGCCTGGGGCTCCCGGGACGGGCTCTCCAGCAGCGCTCCCCGGTCCCCCCCGTGCCCCCCGGCTCCCTCTCTCCGCCCTAAGGGCACGGCGCTGGAGCCGGCCCGCGGCACCCCCCCGCCGCCCCGCCGGTGGGCTAGGCCGCTCCGCGCCCCCTGCCGCACCAGCGCCCCGAGCCGGCAGGTGGGAGCGGAGCCGCCGGGGCTGGAGCGCTGAGAGCCACCGCGCTGCCAGCCAGCCCCCCTCCCTCAACGTGCGCAGGCTTAGGAGCCCCTGCGCTGCTGGAAAAAAAAAATAATAAGAATTGAGGTTTGCACAAAAATAATTAAAAAAAAGGTTCATCAAACTGCGTGGTTTATTTATATATATATTTTTTTCAGCATCTCTGGGTGAGCATTTGTCCCGGGTTTTAGCAAATAAAGTCGCTTTGCGTTTGCGGCCGACTTGGTAGAATACCTCGGGTAATTGCCGTTGGGTAGGATGGAGAACGCGCATCTCATCAGGTACGCCGAGGAACCGGCTCGAAACTGACAAGAAGGAAGGTGGCACTAGCTGGAGAGTTGCAGGCGAGCAGGACAGCCTATTGTTAACAATTAAATATGCAGCTAATAAAAAATACACGTCGAGAAGCCGTTTCTATACTCTGGCGGACGCAGCGGGGAAAATGCCATCTTAAAACTACGGTCAAGTATCAGGATGCGTGTACTGTCTGAAGCGATCTGGGCTTTCCATTTTCTTTTTTCTATCTGATTTGTTATTTTATTTATTTATTTTTTTAATGTGAAACCAGCATACCGGTATACCCCTGCCCCTGCACGCAGCAGCAGCAGAGATCTGGCCACCAGACATACTGGATTAATTCCCATCCAGATCTATCAGCTGGCCTGTAGAAGAAGCAGTCCTTGAAAAGGCAGGTGAGGGGGAGGAGGTTAACACCAACAGGTATTTCTTGTCATTAACTCCCGACTTCCTGATAAGAGAGTGATAAACCACTGGTAAACTCAGTGCAACAGATTACAGAAAAGACGTTTCCTTCCCTGCTTGATGATTAATGCGCATATATTAAATAAAAATAGAAACTCTAAAAACAAGAGCTTTATATAAAACACATTCATATTTCAGTAGTTCTATGGAATAATCGATATCATGCGATTACATCTGAATAGTCAATTCCTGTGTTCCGCAGACCGATTTCTAAGTATATGAGCTCTGCTTCTGAACAGAATAGCAGCTGGAGAGCTGAGAATGCAAAATTAATTATAACATTATAAAGTCATACATGAATCTCTCTAAGTCAACCTGCATGCCTTGCAAAATGTACTATACTCTCTGCATTTTTATTTGGGAAGCCAAGTCTGCTCTTTCCAGCAGGGGTGGTGTAAGTAAGCGTTTATCTACACGAATTGATTGATTTTAGTTCCTCCTCTTTAATAATTAGTGGAACAATACAGATTGGGAATACAATGGCCGTCGTGTTTACATTATAACAAGGGATTAATGCTATTAAGTGAGTGTTACAGTTATGACCTGGGAAGAGTACTTAAATAAATACCGTGATCCCAGAAGAATCGATATAATTCAGTTCAGAGTGTGTGTAGATACGCACAGACACACATGCACACACAGGAGATACAAATCTCCATACGTATCTACACGCATATACATATGTTATACACGCGAGGTATACGTGCCCATCCGTGCAAAATCTAGGTGTTGTTTTAGCTTCCATCTGCATGTCTTACGTCCATGAAAATATTTTTTCTGTGATTTCGGTGGAAGGAATGTTTAAATCAAGAACATTACCCCCTTCCCCCTAACACAAAGAGCAACAGATTATATTTCTCGTGTTTTAATTTGTGCAATCTAAAAATGTAGCTTTATGTACAGAAACGGGGTTAATTTCTCCATCAGAGATTAATGGGGTAAAATATTATCATTTCAAAAGACAAGTTCTTACGTTGATTTGATTTGCATAATTTTTGTATGGCTTCAGAAAGGCATGGATTTACCCACTGCAAGGAGACGCTATGCATTTTATTACGACAAGTACACCACTAATTTGACTCTGCACAGTGTGGAGAAAGAGAAGCTAGTGGGGATATACAACGTGGAGAACGAGAAGCCAGTGGGGACATTCAGTCTTAGGCAAAGTCTCTGCACTAAACAAACGAGAAAACCGTGTCAAAAGCGCTTTTAAATAGCGGTCAGCGTACTTGGTCGTATTTAACTTCTTCTCGGAGTTATCTCGGTTTGATTCGAGTACCTTTCGCAGGGAAGAGGTTTTTCATCTGCCTGGCTTCACAGCTGAAATCTAATTTTCCCATAGTACTACCCGTTACTAATAAAAAGCCGTCTAACTTGCGCTGTTAAACAGTAGAATAGTATTACATGCACTTTTTATTGGTAATAACTGTGGCAAATTAACATGCCTACAAAGAGACATTAAAACTTTACACACTGCGTTTTTTGAGTAATCTATTCATTAGCTCAGCGTTTACCTTCCTAGATTTTAAGCGGTGCTCTCGCCTTGTCTTCTTTAATTCAGTTTGCTCCAGCTCATCAGAGAAGTTAGTCAAGAGCCCCCCCACACACACACACACCCTGCCCCCCTCTTCAGCTATCGCTCACTGCCGTCCTGGGAGACAGGTTTTGCGGTTTGCCATTTATTAGCTACATCTCCTTGCACTAGTGATAGAGGCTGAAGTTTTCGGGCGGATGAAGTTGAAAGCCAACGTCTGTGGAGAAGAAGAGCGCCCGTGCCCCTGCTGCGGGAGTGCGGTCGCCTCGCTCTGCGCGGCGGCTGCATGCGCCCCTTCGTGCTCTGGACTTTGGGAAGATCGGGGGGCAATCTGCCCCGAATTTCTGCCCTGGAAAGTTACCCAGGTAAAGCAGAGCAGAGCAAAGCGAATCTCGCTGGCGTGAAGGAGAGATTTCCCTGCCTCAGGAGGGCTCCCTGTGGCCCAAGGAGGCACGCACGCCCATCTTCCGGACAATGCCGGTTACCCAATCGTCGTGACACTGGTCACAGCAACTTCTGGAGCAGAGCGAAGTGGAACTTCGTGGGATTTGGAGATGTAACACAATGCGCAGCAGAAACGGTTTCCTGTGACATAACCACACAATGGTCTGGGAATGCTTTCTCCTTTCTCTCATGAAATGGGGGGTCGCCACCATCTCCAAGAGACAACGACGTGAAATAATAGACTATTGTATTTAAAAATAACAAATGACACACGCATACTGTGCAAGCGGTGTTGTCCAGTTTTCTAGTAAAAGAAGCCTGGTTTGTGAGGCTCTTTCTGAGCGAAGCACTTTACAGGAGCGACCTGTGCAAACGAGAGGAGACAGGATGAGCAGGACGAGCCTTTCTGCCGCGTGTCTGCTCGCAGGGCTACAGCAAGGAGCAGGGAAAACAGAAAGGGAGAAATGAAAAGAAAGAACTTTTCTTTCCCCATCTTCAGGATGAAATCTTTAGTTCAAGCTGTATATGGGAGGGGGCGCTGTGGCAATGAATTCACCAGATCTCCCGAGCACTCGCAGCGTAATTGTTCATGTAAGCGTCTTCGCTAAGGTTTCTTTTCATATTTCAGTCATTACTTTTATTAACAATACCATCTAATTGTCGCTCCACGAGACCTGCACTAAAAGGTGGGCTGATCGAATGAGTTATGGCCACTACTCTAACCCTAGTCCTAGATTTCTTTTTTTTTTTCTTTTCAGTTCAGTAAGAGTACAATAGTGTATTTCATTTTGAAAACACAGTGAAAGAAGGGGCTGCCCAAGGAAGCGCTGAGAATTTAAACGACTCTCTATAACATGCAAATGCGCTCAAATAGACAAAAATTAACCGTACCGCTTATTTGTAGCTTTTGTTTTGTTTTGTTTTGTTTCCCCCACGGGATCTGTGGCTTCGAAATTTTGAACTAATAACGGGCCACGTCTCTAGGAGAATTTAGCTCTCCCATTTTGGGACGTTACTGGGGGTGTATGTTGGGAAAAAAAAAAAGGAAAAAAAAAAAAAAGAAAAAAAAAAAAAGACAACTAAAGCAGATCTCTAAAAAGCAGATCTGGGGCTTAGAAAATTTGCTTCCCATATGTCACACTATTATTAAGAGTCTTAGTCATTTTCTGCTTAGGGAAATATAAGCAAATACATATCCATAAGGATAAGATAAAAGCCTTCCAAAGCTTTCCTGGAGCCTGCTATTTTCACCTGAAAGGCAGGCAGTGTTTCTCAGGGCTAGAACAAGTGTACGATCCACAGGTGGGATTGTTCCTCCTTCTTAGGCAGGAAAAAAAAATAAAAAAATTAAATCAGCGTATCTGAGTTGATAGGAGGATTGAACTCACCAGCGAGAAATCTGAGTGGGGCAGGCAGGGGCATGGAGGTCCCGTCACTCACTCTGAGGGGCTCAGAGGGGTCCACACCCCATTTGCTGCCAGGAGAAAACATACTCCCCATTCCTCAGCTCCTCTGGAGCCAGGCAGCCAATATGCCACGTCTCTGCCGGCAGGTTTCGTGCTTGGCCAATGTGTCTTGGAAAGTCTGCTGCAGAGTTAGTGGGAGGCTAAATCCCTTCAGCGCCTGGTATGTTTTCAAAGTGGATGATGGACAGAGTAAAGGCAAAATGGGATGATTTAACTGAAGGGGCCAGGGTTGCTTTAATTTTAAGGGCTCACACTAAAAACGGATTCTTCTGTCATGGTAATAGCCAACAAGTAGGTCTGGGCACTTAGGTGCCTAAGGAATACTGGTAGGCTGGTGGCTGGGTGTGCATCAACCTGAGGATATGTATATAAATGGAGTTCTCCTACTGCTTTTTCCCCATGGTTATGCTGGCAACGTGGAAGCATGTTGTCAGGTTAAAATTGCTTTAGACAGTTTTGAAGTAACTCTGCCAGATCCCTTCCCCTTCTCGTAATTGCCATCATCTGTTTGATCACCGTTTTTAACACTAGAGAGCACCTGCTCACCTGCTTTGTGCTTTTCTCTCATTCATTCACATGTTCATTCACTTATATGCATGTATATGTGTATATCCTTCACTTACAGACCCAGAAACACATTTCCAGATCAAGAACAACCCCTCAGCTCCCACCCCCAGTCCAGAAAGTTCTGCTCTCTCCAATAAACAACCTGCTGGAAAAATGAGACTTCTTGTATCCATTTAACACCAGACAGTTCCTTTCCTCAGAACAATCACCTATCTCCATCATATCTTCAAAATTGCCAGGATACCCAAAAAGTAGACAGAAAAATACAGAAAAACTGTAGGCATACTTAGGAAAAGCATTAAATATTCATGTGTGTAGTGATACTATGAGTTATAACAAAGTCCATTTAAATCGATGCAGCATAGTTCACAAACATTCAGGTAGCTTTATAGTAATTTTGTACTTCTCTTCCACTAATGGGCAAACTGAAGGGTGTTTGAAGCTTTTAGCTTGATATTTTCTTTTAAATTGAAATTTCCTCTAAATCAGTGTTGCACTTCTATTGATCCTTACATTTAGCTAAGGAATAGCAATACTATTATTGTTTAACTTCAAGTTTTACTGCAAGTTAGAATTTCTGAGAGAAGAATTATTATTAGAATTAATTCTAATTATTCTATTATTTATCTATAATTATTCTATTAGAATTAATTCTAATTATTATTAGAATTAATACTAACACAAGCTTCTGAGAATTTCTAGAATTTCTTTTTTTTAATTTTTTTTTTTTTGTGGAGGAGGGATTTTTCATACCACTAGTCCTTCATATATAAATGGTAAAAAAATACATTATTTTGGATACAAACGAACAAACCACCACCACCACCACCAACAACAAAACACATAATACCATTTCTACCTTATTAAAAAAATACGATCTAATTTTACTCATATGGTCTCACGGATTTTCCCCACTTTGTAACAATGCTAGAATAGAATGTCTACTGAACCAAGTTAAAAATCTTCCTTCACATCACATAAAGGAAGTGCAGGCAGACCATCTGGCCTTTACCTTCTCGTCCTCTAACTGTACAGGTTTTAAGACACTTTCATCTGAGAAAGGTTGGTGGTCAACCTGCCTGTGAGAATTCTAATCACGTGCACATTTCTTCTTCTACAAATGACTCATTTCAGCCAGTAGAAGCACAGAACAAAAACTAGCTGAAATGTTGTGCTTTTCCTTCTGATATAAATGTAGTTTTAGGAATGAGTGAACTGTTGACTTTGTCGTGTGTTGTCTATGCTCAGCATTACAGTGGGATTCTGTCATAGCTAAAATACTGTAATACCGTGTATAGGCAGACTCTTCACTCCATGGAAGTTTTAGAGAGCTTGTATCATTTTGGTAGTATGACATCTGGAAAAAAAAAAAAAAAAAGAAAAAAAGGTTTGAAGAGGCCCTCGGAAAGATCTACTTTAAATTAATACTAACACAAGCTTATCAACAGTTTTTCTCACATTTTCAGGAAGGCATTTTACATTTGAAGTATAGGTTCTAGTAGTTTAAAAGAACAAATCTCTTCAATCTTATCAGGAGACAATGAATTCTGCTTTATGCAACTCAGCCTTTAAACACACGACCTTTTAGTGAATCTCTAAAAGGAAAGTAGAGAAATTATTCTTTTTTTTTTTTTTTTTCATTTCTTGGAAGTTCCCCAATTGCTAATTAGTGAAGTCCTAGAAGATTATAACTCCTCTGCACTTTTGAACACGGAGTTTTGAAACTACAGTTGAGAATTATGTGATATCATCTCAAACACCAGAAGTACACAATGTTTTAATTTTGTTTCTCATGCAAATACACCACCCTATTTTTTTCATCCGGGACCTTTTTGGCAAAGACCTTGTACATGAAAGATAGGAAGCAATAGGAGCTGGAAGAAAAAACTGATAAACCAACAGCCTCAACTATGACATTTTTTCTCAAATAATTCTGTCCTGGAATCACCAAAATTTCTATAGTTTTCCGATCTTTACAAATTTTTAAGGCTGTTGGAATATAAAGACAGAAATATACCAAAAGTTCCTTCCTTCACAGAATCACAGAATCACAGAATTGTAGGGGTTGGAAGGGACCTCCAGAGATCATCGAGTCCAACCCCACTGCCAAAGCAGGTTCCCTAGAGCAGGTTGCCCAGGTAGGAGTCCAGATGGGCATTGAATATCTCCAGAGAAGGAGACTCCACAACCTCCCTGGGCAGCCTGTTCCAGTGCTCCGTCACGCTCACTTTGAAGAAGTTCTTTTGCATGTTGGTGCGGAACTTCCTGTGCTTCATATTTTGGCCATTGCCCCTTGTCCTATCCCCACAAACCACTGAAAAGAGGTTGGCCAAATCCCACAGTCTCTGACACTTAAGATATTTGTAAACATTAATAAGATCCCCTCTCAGTCTTCTCTTCTCAAGGCTGAACAGACCCAGGTCTCTCAGCCTTTCCTCATAGGGAAGATGCTCCAGGCCCTGTATCATCTTTGTGGCCCTCCGCCACACTCCCTGTCTTTTTTGCTCCGGGGAGCCCAGAACTGGACACAGTACTCCAGGTGAGGCCTGACCAGAGCAGAGTAGAGGGGGAGGATTACCTCCTTTGACCTGCTGGCCATGCTCCTTTTAATACACGTCAGGATCCCATTGGCCTTCTTGACCACCAGGGCACATTGCTGGCTCATGGCCAAACTGTCATCCACCAGGACGCCCAGGTCCTTCTCCATGTAGCTCCTCTCCAGCAGGTCATTTCCTAGCCTGTACTGATACAAGCTGTTGTTCCTTCCCAGGTGCAGGACTCTACACTTGCGGTTGTTAAACTTCATTTGATTTCTTCCTGCCCAGCTCTCCAGCCTGTCCAGGTCTTGCAGAATGGCAGCACAGCCTTCTGGCATGTCAGCCACTCCCCCCAGCTTTGTATCATCGGCGTACTTGCTGAGGGTGGACACTATTCCTTCATCAAGGTCGTCGATGAAGATGTTGAACAAGACCAGACACAGCACCGACCCCTGGGGAACACCGCTAGTCACAGGTCTCCAGCTGGAGTCTGCGCCACCGATCACCACCCTCTGAGCTTGGCCAGTCAGCCAGTTTTCAACCCACCTTACTATCCACTCATCTATCCCACACTTTCTCAGCTTTGCTAGCAGGATGTCATGGGAGTCAGTATCAAAAACCTTGTTAAAGTCAAGGTAGATGACATCCACTGGTCTCCCCCCGTCTACTCAGCTGGTGATGCCATCATAGAAGGCAATGAGGTTGGTCGAGCAGGATTGCCCCTTGGTGAATCCATGCTGACTACTCCTCATAACCTTCTTCTCTTCCAGTAGCTTGGAGATGGCATCCAGGACAAGCTGTTCCAACACCTTTCCAGGGACAGAGGTGAGACTGACTGGCCTGTAGTTTCCTGGATCCCCCTTCTTGCCCTTCTTGAAGATTGGAGTGACATTGGCTATCCTCCGGTCTTCAGGCACCTCTCCTGTTCTTCAAGACCTGTCAAAGATGATAGCAGTTCGGCGATCACCTCCACTAACTCCCTCAGCACACGTGGATGCATCCCATCAGGGCCCATGGATTTGTGTGCGTTGAGCCCACTCAGACACTCCCGAACCACTCCCTCATCAACCAGGGGGGAGATCTCCACTTCCCAGACTCTTTCTCCTCCCTCCAGGGTCCAGGAGTCCTGGGTGTGGGGGGGAGGGTAGTCTTTGAAGCAAAGACCGAAGCAAAGAAGGCATTCAGTATCTCCGCCTTCTCAGCGTCCCCCATTACCAAGACACCCCCCACGTTCAGCAGGGGACCAACATTACCTCTAGACTTTCTTTTACTGTTTACATACTTAAAAAAACCCTTCTTATTATCCTTTATGTCTTTTGCAAGCTTCATCTCCAGGTGGGCTTTAGCCTTCCTTGTCGCGTCCCTGCAGACCCTGACAACACTCCTATACTCCTCCCAAGATGACAGGCCCCTTTTCCACATTTCATAGACCTTCTTCTTCCTTTTGATCTTGTTGATGAGCTCCTTGCTCATCCACACAGGTCTCCTGCCCCCCTTCCCCGATTTCCTACTCTTTGGGATGCACCGATCCTGAGCTTGCAAGAAGTGCTGTTTAAATGTTGCCCGTCTTCACAAACACCCTTGCCTTCTAGCAATCTAGCCCAAGTAGGTCCTGGAAGAGGTCGAAGTTGGCTCTCCGAAAGTTCAGGGTAGCAATCCTACTTTTTGCCTTACTTCTTCCACCAAGTTCCATCTTGAACTCCACCATCTCATGGTCGCTGCATCCCAAGCTGCCCCCAACCTTCACATCCCTTACAAGCCCATCCCTGTTGGTAAGAACAAGGTCCAGAAGCACCCCCTGCCTCATTGGCTCCTCCACCACCTGCGTCAGAAAATTATCTTCAACGTGTTGAAGGAACTGTTTGGACTGCGTGTGCCCAACCGAGTTGCTTTCTCAACAGATATCTGGATAACTGAAGTCCCCCATGAGAACCCGTGCCCGGGATCATGAGGCTACTTCTAGCTGCTTGTAGAAGGCCTCGTCGACCTCCTCCCCCTGATCTGGTGACCTGTAGTACACCCCCACAACAGTGTCACCCATACCAGCCTGCCCTTTAATTCTCACCCACAAGCTCTTCACTTGTTCTTCTCTCTCCCCCAGGTGGAGCTGGGTGCATTCTAATTGCTCCCTCACATAAAGGGCAACTCCTCCCCCTTGCTTCCCCAACCTGTCTTTCCTAAAAAGGGCATAGCCCTCCATGAGAGTGTTCCAGTCATGCGAGCTGTCCCACCACGTCTCCATGATTGCAATGAGATTGTGGCCCCATGACCATACACAGATCTCGAGCTCATCCTGTTAATTTCCCATGCTTTGCGCATTGGTATACAGGCATTTTAGGGAAGAGGCAGGCTCAGTTACCCCTAGAGGGATGCAAGAAGAAGATTCCGGACAGGGTATCGGGAATATTATTACCTTCTCTGAGGAGCCCTCAGACAATTCTATGGGACAACACAGAGGATTTTCCCTATTATCTTCATCTGCGTCAGCAGTGACAACATCCCCCAGCCCTTCTCTGTCACTTTTAACTCCCCTCCCTTCCCCTGTCAAACCTAATTTAAAGTCCTGGTAGTAAGTCCAGAGGGCTTGCTCCCCAATACACTTGTGCGCCACTTGCTGAGCCAGGGTCCGTCAGAAGCTCACATACCCAGCTTCTCAAAGCCTGCCCAAGATCAAAATACCCAAAGCCTTGGTCCAGACACCATCCCCTCAGCCAGTCATTTACCTGTTCTGTTCTCCTACTTCTTTCTGGGTCCCGGTCACCCATTGGGAGGAGAGATGAGAACACTACCTGCACCCCTGATCCCTTCAACATCCTTCCCTGGGATGCAAAGTCCATTTTAAATTTACTCATTTTTCTTGTTGCAGCTTTCCGGGACCCAGCCTGAATGACAACAAGAGGACAGTAGTCCTCTGGTTTAATGAGCTTCCTCTCACTCTTCTCCTTCCCTGCTGCTGTTTCTTCACCTTCTGTTAGCTAAGCCAGAACATAGTAGTCTGCCTGACAGACCATGACTTGGCAATGGTGAACTTCAGAAGGAAATATATTCTCATCTAAAGAGCTACATGAGCTTCATTTTGCCATATAAATTTCAGATCAATAGTCAGACACATCAGAAAGTTTTAGTGAAATTTCATCATAAACTAACAAAACTTATTTCTGTAAATACATCAATTTAAGAAATTGGTCAGTACCACTTTTATAAGAATAACTTCTGGTTTTGCACAAAGTTAATATGACATATACAGGGGCACATCAGTATAAACATTTATATTTATCAAGAATAGGTAATTAATTTCTAACACCAATTGTGTTTCATCTGAAATTATGCACCTTATCAGATTTGTAAACATTATCCACTAAAAATATTTCCATGAATTGGATTAAAAATCATCCATGAAGGGATAATTCATTAATTCCAAACTTTGTCAAAAATATGGGTTATAAAGAATTATTTCCCTATAAATGTTTGTTTCAAATAGTTAATTGAAAGAAGAAACAGTACACTGAATATGCTATTGATTGTTGTTTAATTGTTTAGTCTGTTTTTACCTGATCAATGGAATTGTCTTTTAGCTTTCCTAATTTTTGTTTACAAGTTTGCTTAAAAGAAAGAAAGAAAGAAAGAAAGAAAGAAAGAAAGAAAGAAAGAAAGAAAGAAAGAAAGAAAGAAAGAAAGTTTTTTTTTTTTTTTTTTTTCTGGGGCTAGTCTTTAATTCTCCTGCTTCCTCCCTTTTCCATTTTATTTGGCCACATAGCCTACCAGACATAGTTTTCTTAAAGTTACTACCCAGTATTTTGACAATGAAACACATAGGCCGTGATTATGCCTTGATTTTCAGGTTCACAGTATTTTTCATAGGAAAATTCAGTGAAGTTAAGAAAAAAAGAAGTAAAATAATTATTTCACCAATATTTAATATGACTCTTTAATATTTTTTAGATCAAATCCTCTTAATATCAAGTTCTATGCAAATGCACAATGACAAAGGACTGCTTCTAATATACAAAATAAATAGGATATGTATATTAAGAGTACTAGTGAGGAGGTAGCAATACTAACAGACTTTTACAAACCTTTTAGTAACTTTAAGAATATAAATTATGTTTTACACATTAAGACTTTCAGCATAAGTTAGGTCATAACAAAGATGTCAAGCACCGAAGAATCACAGAAAATATTAATAAGTGAAAGACTGTGGAAGCAATCAACTGTTCCAGCTGAGAGGTAGGAATGAGTGTAGAGCAGGGTTAGACTGGTGTAGGTAACCACAGAGAGTATACATAAGGCAAAACCCTAAACAGAATGAGCCATGAGCCATTGAGCAAGTTAGAGATATCCACTTGTCATATTTGCAATAATTAAGTTTTATACCTTTGACTAGATAATCAAGGAAGGATTCTGAGATGTTCATCCCTGCTTAGTGTCTGCATGTTCCTCCCTCTCTTAGTGTCTGCATCTGGGCAAGAATGATATCTTCATGGGCTGACTATGTTTCTGTCTCTTCATATCTTAAAGAATATGAAAGAAACAGCATTCAGAACAGAGAGACTATTCTCTCTGCAACTCTTATTAGAACCATATCATAAATTATTTCCTTCTTGCAGCATTTGTATTGCATTATTTTAATTCATTTGCTGAATGTCATTATTGATATTTTCAGCAAAACTCTCTTAAATTTGTTCTTTGGAATATTTTCTTTTTCTGAAGCTGAACACTTAATCTTTATTGGTTTCTAAAATATGCCTGGAGGTCAACACCAACATGAGAGAAAATTCAGGTGTGGGAACAGATGTTGGATTCCAGGTAGGAAGGTAGATTACTACTTTGGCTATAATACTAGAATATTTTGTACTTTTAAACATTATGTTTTTATTGATCTTCCTGATTAAAAACAAAAATAAAAGCAAAACCAACAACATTCTCTTCCTTCCTTCCTTCCTTCCTTCCTTCCTTCCTTCCTTCCTTCCTTCCTTCCTTCCTTCCTTCCTTCCTTCCTTCCTTCCTTCCTTCCTTCCTTCCTTCCTTCCTTCCTTCCTTCCTTCCTTCCTTCCTTCCTTCCTTCCTTCCTTCCTTCCTTCCTTCCTTCCTTCCTCCCTTCCTTCCTTCCTCCCTTCCTTCCTTCCTCCCTTCCTTCCTTCCTTCTTTCTTTCCTTTCTCCCTCCCTCCCTCCCTTCCTTTTTGTACATGTTATTCTGTGTGATATATAACTCTAGATTTCAGTAGGATAATATAAAGAAGTTCTATCAAATAACATGTATATGTATAAAATTTTTCAAGCTTTCAAACACACAATATTTTATCATAGGAACTTATATAAAATGTATACATCACCCTATATGGGGGGATAAAGCTCAAGAACAAAATATAAATTTTCCATGGTTGAGATCTGTCTGAAGAAGCTGCATCAGTATCTCAGCCTTGCTTTAAGTAAATATTGTTGCTATTGCATCAACAAAATTTACAGGCCTAAAAGACATTTTCAAAGACAGTGACATACTAAGCAGCCTGTACCTCATTGGCCTTAATGTGTTTTGGGCTAGTAAGAGCCTAAACCCTGGCCAAAACTGGTATTTGACAGAAGAAAACTTCTGAAAACTTCTGAAATGTTTGAGTATCTAATGTCCTGATTAAGAATTTGGTTCCTAGGCCTTGCAATTACAAAAAACACAGAGCCTGAAAGCCTGGAAAAAATGGTTTATGCAGGAACTGTTTTTTTTTTTTTGTTTGTTTTTTTTTTTTTTGAGGAATGAATGGCAAAAAATGACCTGTCTGAACCTTGGGCAGTGTGCTCAGGTTTTGTGCATCTGAAAAAAAAGGCCTTGTTCAAGTCATACAGCCGTGCTACACTCAGCTAGTCTGCTGAGGCACTGAGAGTCCTCTATGCCCAAGATAGGTAGAGAGGAACCACAAACAAGGTACTGAAATCTGGTCAATCACCTATTGAAAATACAAGCCCCCTCTCTACCCTGTTGTTACTTTTCTGTCCTGTAACTTGACTGCTGAGCTCTCTTAATCCTCTTTTACTCCATATGAAATGACTTTCTGTCACATTTTTAGGAGAACTCGGCCCCTTCTTAGGAGAATTTCTTTACTTTTTTTCTTCACCCAATTTCTTTAATGTGGTGTTACAGGACAGCAGATTCTATCTAAAATCTGGGAGGTGAGGAATGATACAAAAAAAAAATAATAGCATTACAGCCTTTGAAAACAAGAACTGAAAAATAAAATTACTCAGAAGGGTTCAAAAAGCAAGTAAGAGAAATCAGAATTAAATAGCTACTGTCTCAGAGAACAGCTCTGTTGCTAATACTCTTTTACTGTAAAGGTTATTCTGGGAAATTCAGGGCTGAGAATTCTTACTTTAGTACCAAGAAAGTTGGTTGAAATGTTAATTAAAAACAGAATTATAAAATACCCAGCTGAAAATAATATGATGGAGACAGATCACCATGGCTTCTGTAAAAGAAATCTGTGCCTCTGTAAGCTATTCACATTCTTTTAATTGTTTGGGTGTGATAACAAAAGAGCAAATACAAGCAGATTGGAAACCCTAATTTATTTGGACTTTTGAAAAAGATGGCAAAATTCATCGTGTAAATCTCTTGCATTAGCTAGGTTCAGTAAATGTAGATGTGATTTTTTTTTTATCTAAAGCTCCGTCCACTCTTGAGGTCTAGATGTCCTCAGTGTGGCAAAAGCAAAGAAACTTAAAATCATTTTCAAATCTGATTTCACTTTTTTTTTTTTTTTTTTTTTTCAAGGAGGGTACCTTAGCCAACAGAGGAAAGTATTTAACAAAAAGGTACAACACCAGTTCACACAATTGTGGAGTAATTGTGCTCTTTTTTTTTTTTTTACCCAATTTGTATTGCTTTAATAAAGTTGTTCTTCTGAACAAAAATGACTTTTTTTTTTTTTCCTTAAAGAGTCGCTATCTCTTCAATCTGTCATCATACAAGCTTTTTAAGGTCTAGAATCATTTTGTTCATCTGTGTCTGCTTTTGTTAGCAACTTCAGCAACTAATTACGATTTTGGGCAAAGAAAGTCTTTGTTCAAGATCCTCATTCTTTATTCAACAGTGCCAGAACACCCAGAACACAAGATTCTCAGAGCTGCTCCAGGAAAAAAATAAAATGGCAAAGATGAAACTTGGTACTCCTATAATGTTAATAAGCCTTCAAAGGATTAAATTGAGAAAGAGAAGGAGAAACATAGAGGAGGAAATAGAAATAAAAAAGAGAGAAGGAAAAAGAGAGAAGAAGAAAAAAAAAGTGAGAGAGCTTTGCAATGAATTTTGTTTTGCAAATAAAAAAATAAAAAAGATAAAATTGTTTTAAGAAAAGGAAGATTTGTTCTTAAAAGAAATACTGAAAAAAAAAATCCTCCATATGAATTCATGTGCACCAGAGGACTCAATCCATTTGGAGCAGGACAAATACTTTTTGTTTCAGGGACATCAAACAGATTTTGCCTGTATCCTGAAACCTGCTGTGGTCCACATTCACCCAGCATTATTAAATAGGGACAGCATAAGCCTAAACCATATCGACACGTTTACACAATATTTTTCCCAGTGACCTAGAATCTTGCCTACATGGTGCTTTGGGAGCCTGCGTGGATTCAAAAGCCATGTAACTTTGTTCTTGAGGTGTGATATTGAAACCAGTAAACTCAGCTGACAGTTGGAGATGGGGCATCTGTATGGCACAGCAGCAGGCCGTATGGCTTAGCACTTCAGGTCAGCATTAGCTCAAGGCACTCTTCCCCCAGCACAGTTTGATGTGCTTGTAGATTTCTGGGGGGTCTGGGAACACGTGAAAATACTCTTTAGGCTTAGTTTGTCCTAAAGGCCACAAGTTTTCCTCTTCTGCTCTATGTCTCAGATCTTCTTATTTAGGAGAATCCTTAGCCTGCTAATGGAGTATTGCATATCTTTCACCTTGTCCTGAAAACTGTTCAATTTCTTAAATAATTTAAATCCATGAGTGATGTTGGCACTTACTCGTTTTCCTCTCCAAAATTCAAATAAGAAACTTCTGTCAAGCCTACGAAAATCCATGGAATAAAACCTGCCAAAAGCTACAGCAAAAAAAATCGTTCTTTCTATATAATAAGCTTTTGAAATCATTGTATCTGAAGTCATCAGGTAACATTCCCAGGTAGCATAACTCAGTTTGTGAGTATGGAGTCAGTTTATGCTGGCAGAGACTTTCACCCCTAATTTTCTGGGGGAGGTATTTATGTGGAGATCACAAGACATTCTGTCCTGGAATGTCTGGTACACAGGCATCTAAGAAGGACTGGGCAAAAGGAGAGGAGACGGAATGTAAAAGAAAATGGAAAATAATAAAGAGCTACAAAAACATTCATGCCATATCTGTTTTTAATTTTTCTTCTTAATGGATCTGGGTTTCTGGTAGGCTATTCTGGTTATGACTACGCTAACACTTCGGGGGTACTTCTGGTCTGTATGGCCAAAAAAAGTTCACTGCCTACATATTTCTTAGCTCTTAGTGTTTGTTTGTTTGTGAAGCTGTTTTATTTTTATTTTGTTTGTTGGTTTGTTTGTTTTCTTTTCCAGCAGTGGAGTCAGAGATATACCAAAACATTTTGCAAAATTGGGTTCATCTTCTTGAGTGTTTCAATTTGAAAAGAACCTTGAAAATTTCTGAAAGAATCAAATGCTTCCTTTTGACATTTTTGTAAGTGAAGTATTTCAATTATTTCATTTGAATTGACATTCCATTTTGAAATTTCCTTTCCTTTTTTTTTTTTTTAATAATTTTGAAAGGTTTGAACCCACATAAAATATTTTGGGTTGCATCACTTTTGCAATGCTTCATGAATCTATAAAAAAATCATTTTCAATTTGATCCAAAACAACTCCCCCTGTTTTTTTTTTTTTTTTTTTTTTTTGAGCTATCAGTGAACTAAATCATTTTTTTTTCTCTGTTCAACCTTCAGAAACTAAATGAAGGATTATTAAGGAGGTGTTAACATATATTTTTCATATTTTTTCATACACTTTTCAGAGGTAATCCCATGCCACAAGTGAAATTTAATTAACTATTTCAGAGTATTTCTGTCATTCACATATCTCTAGTCCTGACGAGCAAAACAGGGTGTCACTTCTGGTTCTGCACCTCATGACAAGACAGCCAAGGCTTTGATGATGATCTAGAGGTTTTCCTTACTGCGAGGTCCCTGAAGAGACCAAAGGATCTTTTAAAGTCAAAAAGATGGTTTCCATGGAATAGAAACGAGAATGTTTAACTTTATAAACACAGGAACATTTTTTTCTCTGTGAGAAAAAAAAAAAAAAGTAGGAAAAGTTTATAACATCTTCACCCCTCTCCCCCCTGTGTTGTATGAGCTGGGTGCTTTCTTTCAGGTTTGGTTTCAGTCAACCCTGTGACTTTCTGGGTTGCAGCAAACTCTGCACAGTCCTCTGATCCCTAGGAAGTTTTCTTCCTGTCACCAAGGGAGCCTGGCTGTACATATGTTTGTTGCTTCTTTCATTAGTCTCTTCATGAACAGCAGGCTCCCATCTTCTCACTGGGGCTCCCATTCTCTTCTCCTCTCTTTGCTACATCCCAAAGCCTGGGAGCTCCTCCTCTCCTCCTCCTCCTTCCACCCAGTCCCCAAGCATGCTCATCTGCTCTCCAGGGAAAGGAGGAATCTCTGCTCCCTCCAGGGGGTCCATCTGACCTAGTCACTCCCTTTTTAAAGGAACATGACATACAACGGAGAACAAAAAAATAAAACAGATGCTGTCCAAAATAAACCTACTCACATGCCAGAAGAGAAAATCAGCACATCTCCCAGGCTTGGTTCTCTCAAAGTCCCATCATGTGGACGCCTAGACCCTCCAGCTGTTTGTTCTCTGTGTGTGGAGCAATGAGACCATGTTCTGGTAACTTCTGCACAAACTGGCCAAGATCCATCAGAGTTTTTGATCCAAAGCTTTTACCCATTTCCAGATTGCAACTTACTAACTCAGTGTATTTTACATGACACACACGAAAACAGAGGGAGTAAATCCAAGACTGTTTCTCTCTCATGCTTATGTAAATAGCAAGGGCTGTAGGGCCAACTTAACATTGTGGACCTATGGGCTAGTTAAAAATCCTTGTGGTAAAACGTGGGGGCTTTGATAAGCATACTGTACTTCTTCATGTGCAACTGTCTCTTCCTTATCCTCCACTAAAGTTATGCTAATTACTGCCTAGGAAATGAGCCTGAATCTATGGCCCCTGCAGAAGCCAGGTGAAGTCCGAGTATGCCTTGGTGTTTCTATGGGCAGTGGATGACTCATGCCAGTAATTAATGGCAGAAGTAGAGAGAGAGCAGGGTGCATATGAGAAACATTTTCAAAATTTTTATTGCTGTATCTCACTGTCTTGCTATGTTCAGGTGTCTTTCCTTCAAGGAAGATTAATGGAACTGACTGATGATGGTTGCATGCAATTTAAGGCCAGAAACGATTATTAGATCATCTTTGTCTGAGATCCTGTGCATTACAGGACATAAAAAGTATATGCACATGGCATTGTACGGTGCTGCACAGAGACACTTGCACTAATTCTGAACAAATTAGCTGAAATACAAGAAGCAATAAAGCTGTATTAAGCTGGGAGCAGTGCTGAAAGTGGTATAGCTAATATAGTCCAAGTACAACAACTCCCAGCTGCAGCTGTACTGCTTCCGGTGTCCAGCTGTAACTACCAGAAGTGTCTCAGCTACCTCTACTCAGTTAAGTTACTTATTGAGTGCACCCTCAGTTAGTTTGCAGATGACACCAAGTTGGAGGGAAGCTTCGATCTGCTGGAGGGTAGGAAGGCCCTGCAGAACGACCCAGACAGGTTGGATCAATGGGCAGAGGCCAGTGGGATGAGGTTCAACGTGACTAAGTGCCAGGTCCTGCACTTTGGCCACAACAACCCCTTGCAATGCTACAGGCTTGGGGCAGAGTGGCTCTAAAGCTGTGCAGAGGAAAAGGATCTGGGGTGTTGGTCAATGTTTGCCTGAACATGAGCCAGCAGCATGCCCAGGTGGCCAAGAAGGCCAAGGGCATCTTGGTTTGCATCAGGAATAGTGTAGCCAGCAGGACCAGGGAGGTGATCATCCCCCTGTACTCTGCTCTGATGAGGCCGCACCTTGAGTACTGTGTTCAGTTTTGGGTCCCTTACTACAGGAAAGACACCGAGGCCGTGGAATGTGTCCAGAGAAGCGCTATGAAGCTGGTGAAGGATCTGGAACACAAGTCTTATAAGGAGCAGCTGAGGGAACTGGGGTTGTTTAGTCTGGAGAAGAGGAGGCTCAGGGGAGACCTTACTGCTCTCTACAACTCCCTGAAAGGAAGGTGTCAGGAGCTGGGTGTTGGCCTCTTCTCTCAGATAACTAGTGAAAAGACAAGAGGGAATAGCTCCAAGCTGCATCAGGTTCAGGTTCAGGGAAAGTTCGGGGAGGTTCAGGTTGGAAATTAGGAGAAATTTGTTCTCAGAAAGAGTAGTCAGGCATTGTAACTGGTTGCCGAGGAAGGTGGTGGAGTCACTGTCCCTGGTGGTGTTTAAGGAAAGGTTGGACATGGTGCTTAGTGACATGGTTTTGTGGGTGATATTGGTGGTAGGGGGATGGCTGGATTAGATGATCTTGGAGGTCTTTTCCAACCTGAATGAGTCTATGATTCTATGATTCTATGAATTCCCTCTCCCAAGCAGTACATTTCAGCTTTTAGGAATACTAAATTGAGAGTTACGTGAGAGATCATAGAATCATAGAAAGGTTTGGGTTGGAAGGGGCCTTAAAGATCATTTAATTCCAACCCCCCTGCCATGGGCAATGACACTTTCTACCAGACCAGGTTGCTCAAAGCCCCATCCAACCTCTATTTAAAGACTTCCAGGGATGGGGCATCCACAACTTCTCTGGGCAACCTGTTCCTATGCCTCACCACCCACTGAGTAAAACTTTTTTTCCTTATATCTAATCTAAATCTACCCTCTTTTGGTTTAAAGCTATTCCCCCTCGTCCTATCATTACACTCGCTGACAAAGAGTCCATCCCCAGCTTTTCTGTAGGCCCCCTGTAGAAGGTGGTTATAAAGTCTTTCCAGAGCCTTCTCTTCCCCAGGATGAACATCCACAACTCCTTCAGCCTGTATTCACAGGAGAGGTGTTCCAGCCCCTCAATCATCTTTGTGGCCCTCCTCTGGACTTTTTCTAATATTTCCATCTCCTTCTTGTGCTGGGGGCCCCAGAGCTGAATGCAGTACCCTAGGCAGGGTCTCATGACAGCAGAGTTGAGGAGGAGAATCAGCTCCCTTGACCTGTTGGCCACTCTTTTGGTGTAGCCCAGGATATGGTTGGTTTTCTGGGCTGCAAGCACACATTGCTGGCTCATGTTGAGGTTCTCATCAGCCAGCACCCCCAGGCCTAACTCCTCAGAGCTGCTTTCAATCCATTCTCCACTCAGCCTGCATTTTTGCTTGGGATTGTGCTGGCACAGATGCAGGATCTTGCACTTGGCCTTGTTAAATGTCATGAGGTTCACAGGCCCACCTCTCAAGCCTGTCCAGGTCCCTCTGGATGCCATCTCTTCCTGCAAGGGTGTTGATCGCAGCACCTAGCTTGGTGTCATCAGCAAACTTGCTGAGGCTGCACTCGATCCCACTGCCCATGCTATCAACCATGCTTCCCATCAGTGAGAACTTCAATGGACTGACACAGCTTCTCAAATATGATGGACAGTGGCTTAGCAACGACATCCACCTGTTCCCTCAGGACCCACGGGTGAATCTCATCAGGTCCCATAGACTTGTGCACCTTCAGGTTCCTTAGATGATCTCAAACCTGACCTCATACCGTGGGCAGTTCTTCATTCTTCCTGTCTCTGGCTTTGCCCTTCTAGGGCCATGTGTCTGGAGCCATGTGTCATTGAAGACTGAGGCAAAAAAGTCATTGAGTATTTCAGCCTTCTCCAGATCCTAGGTGACCTGGTCTGCTGTTTCTTTCTGGAGAGAGCCCACAACTTCCCTACTCTTCCTTTTATCACTGTTGTACCTGTAGAAGATTTTCTTGTTGTCCTTCATGTCTGTGGACAAATTTAATTCTAACGTAATTCTAATGTAAAGATGTAAAGAGTGTAGCTTTCCCAACCCGACCCCTGGCTATCCAGACAAAGAGGCCAAAGTCTGCTCTCCCAATGTCCAGGGTAGTTTTGCTTGCTGTGCTTCCTCCGCACTGCCCTCTGAATCCAAAACTGCACCATTTCACGGTCACTGCAGCCAAGGCTGCCCTTGAACTTTACATTCCCCACCACCCCCTCCTAGTTAGAGGGAATGTGATACAGCATAGCACTTCTCCTTGTTGGCTCCTCTATCACTTGGAAAAGGAATTTGTCATCTGTGTACTCCAGAGGCCTCTTGGATTGCCTGTGCCCTGTTGTGCTGTCCTTCCAACAGATTCCCCCATGAGAACTAGGGTTTGCGAATGTGAGGCTGCTTCTATCTGTCTGCAGAGAACCTCATCTGCTTGGTCTTCTTGATCAAGTGGCCTGTAGCACACCCTCATTATAACGTCCCCTGTCACTGCCCTCTCCTTAATCCTGACTCACAGTCTCTCTGTCAGCTCCTCATCCATCCTCAGGCAGAGCTCCATGCACTCCAGCTGCTCACTGACATAGAGGGTGGCGCCCCTCCATGCCTGTCCTTCCTAAAGAGCCTGTATCCTTCTATCCAGTCATGGGAGCCATCCCACCATTTCTCTGTAATGCCAGTGAGGTCGTAGCCTGGCAGGTGTGCATACATCTCTAACTCTTCTTGTTTATTCCCTATGCCACATATATTAGCATAGTGACATTTAAGTTGGGCCCCTGATAAAGCTGACTTACTGGCTGGAGTGGCTGGAATTCCTTTGTATTACTCTTCAGATGTTCTCCTGCTGACCCATGACCCGTCTCAAGGCTCTGGACATCTATCACTGA